>NC_056739.1:1141437519-1141737519 GCF_019279795.1 Protopterus annectens
ATACTTCTGCCACTCTTTCTATGAGGGCCTTAAATTGTCAATTTCATATGATACAGTACCAAGAGTATTTGTTAGAAGAAATGCATAAGAAACTGTCTTCTTCCGAACCCCTTGATCGCAAATCCCTACAGGATCTGGTACATAACTCCCAGCAGGTTAGCAACCATTTCTTGCAGTGTGGTTATGATGCATTGGAAGCTTCATGTAGGTCAGCAATGACAGGTGTAGTCATACGTAGGCATGCTTGGCTCAAGGAACAATCTTTGCCAGACCATGTTAAAGCTAAGCTTCTGGATGCTCCACTGGAAAAGCAAAACTTATTTGGTTCTACTGCTCAGGAGGTCCTAAAGAAATATGAGGAAAAGGCAAAATCTGTACAAACAGTTAAGGATTTTCTTCAAGTCCAACCACCAAGATTCAGCAGAAGTTGGCCTGGCAAGAATTGGTCCTTTCCGGACACAGAAAGATTTCAGAGAGGCCGGAACAGGCGTGCCAGAGGTAGAGGGCAAGCTAGGGGCTCCTACAGAGGCCGTCAATGGCAGCCACCAAACCAGACAGGTAGTGCAGGACCTACAACTGCTGCACAAGGATAGACTCAGTGACTTTGCCTTGACTCCGCCAACCAGGGCTCAATTAGAAGCACCTTTAGGCGGAAAGCTTTCTTTATTCTCAGAAAATTGGCACAGCATTACAAGAGACAAATGGACACTGCAAATAATAGACAACGGATACAGGTTCCATTTTCACACATTGCCAAAAAGAAAAGGCATGCCAGACCTGCCACCAAATCAAAGGGCAGAGGCTTTGAAACAAATATCAAACTTAAAACAAATGAAAGCTGTAGAAAAAGTTCCTCTTTCAGAACAAGGCCAAGGATTTTACTCCAGACTATTCCTTGTTCCAAGAAAAGAAAATCAATGGAGACCTATTCTTGACCTGTCCGCACTGAATACTTATCTCATTGTGCCAAAATTCAAAATACTGACTCTACAGCAACTCCTTCCCATGCTGGGCAAGGGGTCTTGGCTGGTGACTCTAGACCTCAAGGAGGCATACCTGCATGTCCCTATCAGACAAGATTGCAGAAGCCACCTCAGATTTCTTGCAGGGTCAGAGCATTATCAATTCTCGGCATTGCCCTTTAGCTTATCTACTGCGCCCAGAGTATTCACGAAATGCCTGGCATCAGTAATTGCACACTGCAGACTTCAGGGGATTCAAATATACCCATATCTGGACGACTGCCTTATACAAGCGGACAGCCATCAAACTTTGATAAAGGACTTAAATTATACCATCAATCTTCTGCAGGCCTTGGGATATACAGTCAACATGCACAAATCAAGACTGGGTCCATCCCAAAGAATAACCTTTCTGGGTGCGGATCTAGACACAACCACCCAAATGGCCTTTCTCACAGAAGAAAAACAAAGACAACTACCGGATTACTTCAAGAATCTGTCAAGACAAACTCAGCTAACTGCAAGGAAAATCCTGCAGGCCCTGGGTTACATAGCATCCTGCATTCTTTTGATCCCACAAGCAAGGCTGCATATGAGAAAAATACAGTGGTACCTAAGGAGTTTATGGACTCAACACAGTCACAGCTTGGAAACTTTGATCCCACTCATTCCATGCCTTCAAAAGGAATTTCTGTGGTGGGCTCAGGCCAGCCAGTCCAACAGGGGGTTGCCCTTCACAAAGTCAAAAGCCACCCAAACTATCACACCGGACGCTTCAGACCTAGGTTGGGGAGCACACATGGACAGTCGAGGTATTCAAGGACAGTGGTCACAAAAGGAGCTACGCATGCACATAAATCAAAAAGAAATGCTAGCAGTGATACATGCAATCGAGGCCTTCAAACTCTTTCTGCATCAAGGCCACCTACTAATAAGGACAGACAACACCACAGTTATGTGGTACATAAACAAGCAAGGAGGCACCCATTCATACCCTCTTTGCAGACTGGCAATGAATCTATGGGATTTTTCCTTGAAACTCAATATACAGCTGCAAGCCCAGTTTGTGCCAGGAAAAGACAATATACTGGCGGACAGTTTAAGCAGAAATATCATGGATGCGCACAAATGGATGCTGCACCCAGACATCTTTTTTCAGATAACTCAGTCATGGCGGACGCCAGACATAGATCTATTTGCTTCCCCTCACAATCATCAGCTGAAGACATTCTGCTCAAGGACATACCACCCACAAGCATGGAAAGTGGAGTCTCTCTCTTTCAGCTGGAGAAATCTAACAGTGTATGCATTTCCACCTCTTCCACTAATGACCAAGGTAAAGCTTAATGCGACAAAATATCCAGGCTTAAACGAGGGGATTAGTATTGGTGACATTCTTAGAGCTAAAAGAAATAGGTTAAAATGAAGCACACACATAACAGTTTACGATAAGAGGTGAGATAGCAACACAGTGTTATACAAAAATTGTGGATTTTATAAAATTAACTACAACATATTCTAGTTATGCACAGGAAACTAGACTATGGCGTTTTTAAATAAAAAAATTTTTTAGCAATAGTGTTTAATTTCACCAAATTATCAGTTGAATGCAATGCATTTTAATATAAGTTTGAAAGTATTTGTTTTTTAAACAAGAACTGTATGTAACATACTGAATGATTATTTTAAAATGTTGCTTTTTATTAATCATGTAGCAAGTATTTATAAGTTTAGTAAAAGCATTTAATGTACTTAAAAGAAATGGAAGCACACACATTCATACATATGTTTTTAAATGATTTAAATGCAATTAATTGATGGTAATTGTTCAATCAATTCGATCACATGGCAGGGTTGTTTTAATTCAAAACTGGAGCTGTGCAACAACCCAGTACACTTGAAAAAGCCCGTTACGAATGGGCGAAAGCGCTTGTGTTTATTCTTATGTTTTACTCGTTGTGCTTTGGAATAAAAGTTTTGGTGCATCTATCTTCTCGTTTTCATGGTCGATTTTCAAATATCTGAAGTGTTTGCTAAAGTACGGAAGTGGTGGTTTACTAACAGAACTGTTCTGGGCAGCTTACGGAGAGTGTGGTGTCTTTTGCTTCCTGACTTCGTGGACTAATGACCAAGGTGTTACTGAAGAGCAGAGCAGCCAAAAGTGATTTTGATAGCTCCGGACTGGCCAAGACAGCACTGGTACCCACTGCTAAAGAGCATGTCACGTACAAAACCATGGCCTCTTCCTCTATGGCCACTTCTACTGACACAGCACAATTACAAAACTCTGCATTCCAACCTGAAAACCTTACAACTAACAGCCTGGAAAATACCTTAACTCCTCCTCAGGATAAGCTATCCCAGAGAGTGAAGGATATCATCATGGAAGCTCGCCACCCTTCCACAAGAAAGGCATATTCAGCAAAATGGAAAAGATTTCTCAGTTGGAACACCACAAAGGGCCTAGATCCGTCAGTAATGAGCATGCCACATATCCTAGAATATTTGGCAGAAATGTTTCACAATGGTCTGTCTTATTCTTCCATAAAGATTCATGCTTCAGCAATTTCAGCAGAGTACAATACTGATCCACCTGTCTTCTCTCATCCGCTACTAAGACAGTTCCTAAGAGGAATTAAAAACATCAAACCTCCAAGGAAACCACCTCTACCTGCTTGGGACCTTAACTTCGTGTTGGAAAAACTAACGCTGCCTCCATTTGAACCAGCAGCATCTGCAGATCTACAGTACCATTCATGGAAGACTGCCTTCCTTCTGGCCATAACCTCAGCAAGAAGAGTATCAGAGTTACAGGCCCTGATGGCAGTACAGCCATTCCTTATTTTTCATCAGGACAGAGTGTCACTGAGAACCAATCCTACATTTATGCCAAAGGTGGTATCCAGGGTTTCATTAAACCAAGCTATTCACTTGCCTGCCTTCTTTCCAAATCCACAAAACAAAGGGGAGAAACTGCTACAGACCCTGGACATACACAGACAATTGCGCTACTACCTGGACAGAACAAAAATATACAGAAAAACTGACCAGCTGTTGGTAGCATATGCTGCTGGTACACAAGGTAAAGCAATTTCCAAACAGACAATTTCAAAATGGATAGGAAATTGCATTCACTTTTGTTACTCCTTTCATGGAAAGACTGTACCAGCTAAGATTAGACCTCATTCCACGAGAGCAACAGCCACCTCCACAGCCTTCTTAAGAGGGGTAGCTACCAAGGACATTTTAGAAGCTGCCACATGGAGCTCCGTGCATACATTTGCCAAGCATTACAACTTACCCTTATATTCCAGATCCAGGGCAGGCTTTGCTACTGCTGTCCTGCAGGGTATTTTAGCTACACCATCCTTTACTTAGTTCCTCTACCCACAGATTGGCTATGGTACTCTACCCATATGTGATGACTGCAGATGCATCCTTGAAGGACATAGTACAGTTTTGTACCTACCATAAATGTAGATGTCCGATAGGTATGCATCTGCAGTCAGGTTTACCCTCCCTCCTTCCCCTCTGTCGTATTTCTTGGGTACTTCCCTCTTATACCTACCTGGGGGGATCTGTTATGGTGTATTTGTTTTTATATATATATATATATATATATATATATATATATATATATATATATATATATATATATATATATATATATTACTGTGCATGTTTGGACTTTCAAATGCATTTCACCAAATTTAGCCTTCCTTAGAGGGCACCTGGCATCTGGGGCAAGAAAGACTGAGGAAGATGGCGTCAGCTGATGCTTTTGTACCCCAGGCGCTCTGACGTCGGGGAATTTGCGACATCAGCCGACGCCGGACCCAGACTTTGGAATCCGGCCGACCGAAGGGCTGCCTGAGGCAGGACAACCCATATGTGATGACTGCAGATGCATACCTATCGGACATCTACATTTATGGTAGGTACAAAACTGTACTTTTTGTGTTTTGTTCCCACAATTTCCATATTTCTTCTGTATAGTTTGCTCCTATCCCTTTGTAAAGATCATATTTCCAGTTCTCTTATCTCTGTCACAGTACTCACTACTTCAGATACAGTTGGTTTAGACTTTGACTTCCTCTTTCTAATAATTGCTTTTTTGTAGCCATCAGAATTAAACTTGGCAAGGCTTTACTATGTCTAGGCAATTCAGAACCTGTATCCCAGCTCCCAACAAAATAATTTCCTTAGTTCCACTCATTTGCTCACCCAATATTTCTAACGGAGAACTCTGTAGGGGATTTTTAAAGTCTGCCAACTCATTACATTCCCAGAGTGTTTGTTCCCTGTTACCTCTTTCTTCCCAGTCATACCTCCAACATTTGCCATCTACTGTGGAAAAATTCTTTATTGTCTACTTGGGGTATAAAAATACCTGTGCTAATCCTTATGTGTTGGTGGAACACAAAAATAAACGTGTCCTAAAAGCTCTTTTTCCTTCTTCCTTTGGGGAATCTATTATCGAAGGGTTCTTCTTCCTCTAAATCAAAAACTGCTAAAATTAAAAAGTCATCCTCTCTTAAGCCATCTTCTTCCTCCTCAGCTTCAGACTTCTCGAGGAAAAGGTCTCCTAAGGACTTGGTCTCAACCCCAGATTCAAAAAAGGCAAAACTTCAAGATTCTGTTAAAGAAAAATGATCAGATCTGACAGCCCCTGAATCAGATCTGATGAAGTCAAAGCCCTCTGATATGACTTCACCTGATCTGCTGCTATCTGAATCTGAGCTTCAGACTAAGAGATTTATACCCAGAACTAGATACTTTCTGTCGCTGGATCATGTTCCTGACAGGGTACCTTCCCCTGTTCCTAGAAAGACCCAGGTCTCCATCCATATACTCCACTCACTCTTCAAGATGCCTTACAGAAGAAGATGTGGAGAGACTAGTGAAGATTATTTTGGCACAGAGCCAGGTTGTTGTCCCTTTGGCTCCTGCCCTTCTGGGCCAGGAGATCCACAAATCTACTGCTCCCAAATTACAGATTCCCTTGTGACTCCTTTAGCTTCAGAGTTTTTGGATCCGAGTCATGTGGATCCTCCTGGCTTGGATCTAAGGATAACTTTATCCTCTGATCAGAGATCTTCTCTGAGGGCTCCAGTCCCATCAGATACAGAGAGCTCCCAGAGCCATAGTCTGTCTGTTGGATCCGAGGTGTTGTATTATACTCTGAAGCTTTTGGAGACATCTCTGCACCTTGGAGCCTCAGCACTGGATAGCTCACCTCTGGCTTTCACCTCAGGTGTTTTTCTCCTGTAACAGGGGAGGCCTGCGATTCAGACGTTTATCTTCTTGGATCCAACAGTCTGTCTCCAAGCCACTGTGCCTTCTGGGCTGTGAAGAGAGTATTTTCTGCCTTGGCAGTGCTGACTGATCCTTCCCTCCCGGTGCCCAAGTCGTCTGTCATGATGTCTCAGTACTCAGAGCTTCACCATCTCCTTCCACAGGGTTAGCCAGTACCAACAACTACAGCCTCTTGCCCAGGGAATTAATCTCCTCTTCTGATACCTCCCCAGAGCACCCCATTGAAGATGTCCCAAAGAAGAGGACATGTAAGAGGAAACACTTAGACTCCCTGGAGGAATCCATCACTGAAGACTCAGATTTCAGTGAAGCTAAAAGGTCCCCACAATCACCTCCTGAAGATGTCTACTTTGGAGACATCCTAGAAATCCTTAAGCAGAGAGGTGGTTGGATGTCCAGCAACCCTACATCTTGAGAAATCTGTTCTCCTGGAGGCTTTTGGTAGTGGATCCTCTACCTCCCGGGTGACTCTGTCCGACGATGAGCTCATTAACTTGATCTCATGGCAGGCATGGAAGGACTTTGATACCACATAGCCCATTCCTCGCAGACCAGATAGGCAGTGGCACCACTGGCAGATAGACATTTTTGGGGTAAGGGAGTTCCTGTTGATGCCGCGGTCATTGCAGCGGTAAGAAGGAACTAGCTGAGGAAAGTTCTACTGTCCATCCCCCAACAGAGTCATAGGCAATGGACAGATTTGGGAAGTGTGTCTATGCTCCGGCGACCTTCGGTTTGAGATCTCTGAACTATGTGGCACACTTTACTAGGCTACTGAGGGATTTGATCAAAGAGTTATCAAACACCCTCTAAGGGTGATTTTTCTGATTAAGTTCAGGCATCTGTTACTTCTCAGCTGACGACCCTACATCCATATCCAATTCGCCCATGAGATTGATCTCGCATGTTGTGGAAGGAACCTCAAGGGCAGCGGGTTCAGGCATTTCCGTAAAGAGACATGCCTGTGTGTACCTCTGTGAGTTTACAGAGCCTTTCAAGTCTTCTTTTGTCGATGCTTCTTTTGACAGAATGTCTTTATTTGGCCCCACAGTAAAAGACAACTGTGTCCAGGTGCGAAAAGGATGGAAAGTCCCTGTCTGCAGTGGGTGTGCATTTTTTGACTCTTCAAAGAACCTTTTCCAGGAATCAATGAGGTGGTCAAAAAATGTGGTTCAAGAAGTCTTAGGGTCCTTTTCAAGACACACATGAAAGAGGTTCCCCAGTGGCAAAGAAGAAAACTGGAATGGACGAAGATGCCCCCGTGGTAGAGGAAGACTGCAGAACCAGGGATCCAGTGAGTAGTTCTTTGACAAACCATACCAGCACTCTTGAAAGGAGGCCCGAGTATCCACCTCTGGAGACAGTCGGGGGGGACATTTATCCCTGCACCAGAGAGCCTGGATAGATATAAGAAAAGACACTTGGGTGCGGAAAATTATTTCCAGAGATTATATTATATCCTTTTCCTCTTCACCACCAATCCCAGGGAAAATCCCTGATGATCCACCCAGTCAAAGAGAACAAGCAGCAATATAGATATAAAAGCTGCTAGAAAGTGTCATCCAAGAGTTCCCACCAGACCAGATAGAATTGGGAACTTAGGGTTCTTTTTGGTGCCAAAGAAAACAGGAGACTGGAGACCAATCCTGGATCTCTCCAAACTAAACAAGAGAGTTCAAAGAACCAAGTTTCAGTTGTCACGGTTCAGTCCATTCTCCCCTTTCTTGGCAAGGATGTCTGGATGTACTCTGTAGACCTTCAGGACTTGTACTATCCCATAAAGATGAACAGACAGTCCAGAATGTACATAAGCTTCAGGCTGAGAGTCAGTCATTATCATTTCCAAGCACTGCCCTTTGGACTCATCACAGCCCCCAGGGTGTTTACCAAGTGCATGACAGTAGTAGCAGCTAACCTGAGACTACAAGGATTCAGAGTGTTTCCATATCTAGACGGCTGGCTTATTACCGGTCCGACCAGGCATCAACTCATATGTGCAAGAGATTAGGTTCTCCAGGCTTACTCTTGTTGGGGATAACCATAAACTACAACAAATCTCATCTGCAACCGACTCATACTTTAAAGTTTATAGGAGCAGTTCTCAATTCAGAAACAACCATTGCTTCCCTTCCATTACAGAGAGTTTCAGACTATAAGACTTCATATCAAAAAGATAATCTGCAGCACCTCAATTTCAACCCGACTTGTCCTTCAGGCTCTGGGATTGATGGCAGCAACAATAATGTTAGTACCACTAGCCAGGTTTTATATGAGAATTCTTCCATGGATGTTAGCTGTTCAGCGGTCAGTTCTTTATCAACCTATGTCATACAAGATAAAAATCACTCACATCTGCAAGAGAGATCTAAAATAGTGGATTCATTCAGTACAGGTTCTACAAGGTTGTCTATTCATTCCCCCTCCGCTCAAAACCATAGTGAGTGTGCATTTTTTGACTCACACAGACACTTCCCAGCTAGGGTGGGGAGCATTATATAGGGAAGATATTCGAAGATAACTGTTCCCCCGAGGAGGCCAATTTGCATATAAATGTCCTAGAGATGAGCGTCGTGCTATTTGAATTGCTGGCATTTCAGAGTGCTCTCCCTTTGGGGACAGTCATACAACATGTCGGTTGTCTGGTACATCAACAAACTGGGAGGAACCAAATCTTGCCTATTGTGTCAAGAAGCACTCAGAGTGTGGCAGTGGGTGATTTCTTCAAACCACTTTCTTTTAGCATTGAACATTCTGGAGAAATCCAGTGTGATGGCAGACAAATTGAGCAGGTGCATTATTTTGCTTCATGAATGGTCCCTCAACAAAAATATTGCATATACAATCTTCCAACAATGGGGCCAGCCTTGCTGCAATCTATTTGTGTCTCCCCTGAACTACAAATGCAGGAGCTACTTTGCCCTGATCCCCCACAAAGGAAATCCCCATGGTACTGTCTACTTCACGAATGGCCCACAGTCTCCTTTAGGCATATTGTTCCACTCTGTTAATTCCCAAATTTCTTCAGAAAGCTGCAAGCTTGCAGAGCAAGGTCATCATCATTGCCCCTTACTGGCCTCAACAAATTTAGTTTCCCTTCCTTTGGCCTCACCTGATTCAACCACATTGGTTTCTGGATATAACTCCAGACCTCCTGTCTCACCCAAAAGGTATAATACATCCAGGCATAGTGAATCTCAGACTGGCTGCCTGACTCCTCCAGTTCCATTAATAGCCAGATAGCCGGTGCTGTCTTCTCTGGTCCATCATATTCTTTTGTCCTCCCATAAACCTTCCACCAGAAAACTATACTCCAGCAAATGGAAGAGATTTTTGTTTTTTTGGTTTCAAAAACATAATATTGAACCTTTCTCAGCTTCCATTCATAATATCTTGTAATTTCTAGTGCATCTTTTTGAAGAGGGAGCTAGTTCTTTTACTGTTAACGTACAGTTAGCAGTGATTTCCAATTTTCATGTTGGAATTAATGTTTCTTCTGTAGCATCCCATAAGTTGAGCAAAGCTTTTTTTAAAAGGCACTATACTCTTAAGGCCCCCTTTTAAAGATCATACCTCACCTTGGGACCTAAACCTTGTGTTGCAGTCTGATATAATCCTCTTTTCAACCCTCAGCTACATGCAAACTCAAATATTTTTCATGAGAGACAATTTTCTTAGTAGCCATTACTTTGGCCAGAAAAATTTCTGAGATCCAAGCATTGTACTCGAAACCTCCATACTTGATTTTTCATAAAGATAGAGTTACTTTACGTACTAGCTCATCATTTCTTCCAGAGGTGCTGTCAGAATCCAGTATAAATCGATTAATTTACAAGTATTCTTTTCCAAATTTTGTAACAAAGGAGAATACGTGTTAAATTTATTTGAGTTTCTTAGACAGTTACATTTTTACTTGCTAGGAAAAAACATCAGAAGCACTGATCAATTTGTTTCATATGCAGAGCCAGCATTGGATAAACCATTTACCAAAGTTATTCTATGTAGATGGATAACAAATTGCATTTCTTTGTGTATAACAAATTGAGCATTGCTCTAACACAACCTATTAGAGCCCACTCCACCAGATCCACGGCACCTTCCTCAGTTTTTCAATCCAGAGTGTCCATGGGTGATAGTTGTGTAGCAGCTACTTAAGCTGCTCCCCATACCTTTATTACAAATTAAATCTGGTCTCCACAGGAAAGGCATCTTTTGGTTCTGTAGTCCTCAGGAATATCCTTCCTTGAGTCCACCCTGGAAATTGGGTAGCTGGGGACACTGTCCCATCAGTTGAGGACAGAATGAAAATTGACAACATCAAATAAAGAAGTTAAATACTCACCATAGCATTCCATCTGTGTTATCCGTTTTCGTTCTTCCTCAATCCCCGTTCTACCAACCTCCATCCTTAAGGTTTCTGGAAGAATGACTGCTTAGTGGACCTATATGTCCTTATTTTTTATACAGTATATGTCCTTATTTTTTATATAAGCTCTAGATATAGCTTCTTAATAATAATTTCCATCTTTTACTTTCTACTAAGGTAGCAAACAAGATCTGAGGTACTTGGGGTTGGTATATTATGGGTAAGGGAGAAGCTCGAGGGATGTTCTTCATTCCACATTGCTGCAGTCCTAACTATTGGGTAGTCCGCTGTCCAGTCGGCCCGAATACCAAAGTATATGGCTGACGTCGGTCAGGGCGCATTAGACTGACGTCAGTACGCCAGGGTACTAATGCGCATGACCGACGTCATATCCTCAGTCTTTTTTGCCGCATGGTCCGATGCAGAAGCAATTTTGCGAGTGCAGGTTGGCGTTCTGAAAGTTTCTGAAGTCAGAGTTTCAGACCGAATCAAAGTTGGCTAAGTACCCCGTTGGGGAATATTTTGGTTTTTTCTTGCCTCAGTATTTAACCGGATGTCAGAAAAAGTGAATAACTGTATTTCTTGTGGGAAACAGATACCTCATAGGGATTACCATACTTTGTGTATACCTTGTTTAGGGCCTGAGCACGACGTTGTTGGATGCCGCTCTTGTGCTAGATTTAACAAACGCACTATTAAGAGAAGGTTAGACTGTGCCAGGTTAGTTTTTGGGAAGCGTTGTAATTATAAAATGCCGTCGGATGCTCCGGCCGCTTCGCAAAAGCGCAAGGATAAAGCAGCAAAGCCTAGAGTGGAAGAACCGACAGTCCCTGACGCCGGTTCTTTAGAAGGCTCAGTGGAGCCGGAGGTTCTGCCAGATGTTTCTTTGGAGTCTCAGGGAGAGACTTTATTATTACAGGATGTATCCTCTCAGGAAGTAGGCCAGGCTGAGGGGGCTTCTCAGGTGGCTGTTCTTCCCTCTCTTCCTAAGGTGGTTAGGGCCTCCCCCTCTGTTTCCAAGGCTTCTTTGAGAGGCAGGCCTAGTGTAGCTTCAGTGGGGGTTTCTCCTAGTGCTTCAGGGTCTTTGCCTAAGAAACATATGCTTAAAATGGCAGAGGATTTGATTACTATGATTAGAGGTTCTATGCCCCCTCCTGATAAGAGGCCTAGGGTGGAACCTGAGTTTGAGAGTTTTGAGCACTGTTCGGAGGCTTCTGAGTCTTCGGCTGAAGACTTGCAGGAGTATCCTCCTTATTCTGATTCTGATGTGGAATGAAGAACATATTTTTGGTGCAGGTATGTTTGGAGTTTTTGGTGTTGGCCTTATCTTTTCAGGGTCTTCTGACATCTGGGGCAAGAAAAGACTGAGGATATGACGTCGGTCATGCGCATTAGTACCCTGGCGTACTGACGTCAGTCTAATGCGCCCTGACCGACGTCAGCCATATACTTTGGTATTCGGGCCGACTGGACAGCGGACTACCCAATAGTTAGGACTGCAGCAATGTGGATCCTCGAACATCTACATTTATGGTAGGTACAAAACTGTACTTTTTTGGTTGCCACGAGCTTTAGCATCGGCCTAGCCAGATCTGAGGGATCGGATCCGAACCCATCAGTTAAGGAAGAATGAAATTGGACAACAAAGATGGAACGTTATGGTGAATACATAACTTCTTTCTTTGTGCAATATTTTATATGCCTCATTAATTTTCCCCATTTTAACAGCAATGTCTAATTTGATTCAGCTAAAACCTCTATTAGAGTAGGTCTTTCACTTAGGATTCTCTGATCCCTTTTTCTTTGCCTATACTGTATCAATCCCTGATAGGAAAGGCAGTATCTAGCCTGCATTCCATATATCTTATTTGTCTCTTCCCATTCTGTTACCTTTCCCTCTCTAGTTATCTGCTCCCAAAACCTCTATAATTACTCTCTACAACTTTTCCTCTGATTGATGAAAATATGCCTGACCTATACATAAAACTAAAGGGACTAAAAACATTTTCACCGCTTATATATATATTGCTGTACATATCTTAAGTCCCTTCCCACATATCTAGCTGGCATAACTTAATCCTTATTAACCTGTACTCCCAAATACTTCCTTTTATCATTTCCCTATACAACCTTTTATCATTTCCCTATACATATGGTCATTGCTGAACCAATTCATGTGTAGGTACACAGTTTTTTGCTAAAGCTTTTGTTTTGTCTTCATTAATTTTATATCCCGAGAAAATACTTGAAACTGTCTCAGAATGTTTCACAACACTGAGATGACCTTTTGTGGTTTTGTCAGGAACATGATATCATATGCAAATAAAGCCAGTTTTTCTTGATTACCATACCAATTATATTCTTGAATTTTTAAGTCCCTTATTTTCTTTACCAGTAACTCTAAATGTAATGCAGATAACAAGAGGAAAAGAGGACACCCTTGCATGGTTCTTCTGTTCAGACACAACCTATCATAGAGGAACCCTTCCCCTTGAATTTTTGCCTTCAACCCCTCATATGTCCTATTAATCAACCTTGCTATTATATCAGAGAATGCAAATGCTTCCATGGTCCTACTCATAAAATCCCAGTTTACTGTGTCAGATGCTTTCTCTGCATAAAGACCCACCAGTAGCAGCAGTATTGTTCTATTAATGCTTTCAAATGTTTACCTCCCCTCCACAAAACATTGAGGCATATGTATCAATTTTGGCAACACCTTTGCCATTCGTTTAGCTATTATAGACACAAATGCTTTATAGTCATAGTTTAACATTGAAATGAGCTTATATAAAGCTAAGTTTGAAGGGTCTTTACTTTTTTTTTTAGGAATTACACCCACTACAGCATTTCTTCCAGGATGTTAGTGCTTCCCCTCCCTTTAAAATACTGTTAAGTAAAGATCCAGATCTTTATCATTTTCTTCCTCCTAGCTTCCAAACTTCCTCAGGAATACCATCTCCATTCTTGGAAACTTTCCTGCAGATTTATTATATGTCACCATTTTTATCTCGTATCCTCCTAACTTAACTGTTAGTTGTTGAGCCTTGTCTACCTCTAACCTTGGCATACTAACTTCCATAAATATTTACATTTGTGTTTTTCCTGATTTCCACACTCCTTTGCATTTAACAAATGTTCATAACATTTCCAAAATATCATAATACCTCTACAGAATCTCTGGCTATTTCTCTTGTTATAGGTTCCTTAAGTTTGGCAACAACCATTTTTACTTTCAGTTGTCTAAGTCAATGTGCTGACAGTTTTTGTGCTCTGGAGTTGTTATAAAAAAACATTTGCTTCACAGCAGTCTTTTTAAACTCATGCATATTATCCAGATACTCTCTTATTTTTTCTTTAGTACTCTGTAGCTGTACCTCTTCTTATGTGACATGCCCTTTATTTTGCAATACTTTAATCTCTGTCAGCCACTCATAAATAATTCTTGCTACTTCTTAACCATATCTCTTTTATTTCTACCCTATTTTTAACCTGCACATTCATTTTATCACACTCACTAGCTATAACTTCTGTAGAAATTTCTGTCTTCACTAGCAACTCTAGAATAATTTCTACTACCCATTCCTTAAATTCATCTGTATTTAACAGGTAGGTAGAGAAATGACATTGTCTCATTTTGACTACATTTCCCTGTATTTTTATCTTAGTTGTTATTGGCTCACAATCTGAAATAGTTTATTGAAAGTGTATTGAAACTTTCAATTAAATCCACATGTTCCTGTGACATATAATTTCTGTTTAGTGTAGCCCCAATATTGTACCTTGGGGAATAATATGTAAATTCTCTCCAAGTTCCAACTGCTGAATTCAGGTCTTCCATACCAAATGTTTTCAAAAATTTCTTCAGAAATCTACTCTGTTTTGTTATACTTTCCCTTCTAGGACCCCAAATACATGATCACTATTGCAAATCAAGTTCCAATCCCCACTTATTAGTAATATTCCCTGCTGAAATTGGATTGTGTCTCCCAAAATGTTTTTAAGCTCCATAATGGCAGTTTTGGGCAGAATATAAATACAGGTCAGAGTAATCCTTCTCCCTTGCCAGTAGCCCCTTACTACCACAAATCTACCATTACTATAATTTTTTCCTTCTTCTATGACTATTAGAGACCCTCTAGCAATTACTATAAGTACGTTAGTTTTCCTTTGTCCCTGATATTCTGCTGAATATCCATCCTGGAATCCTTTCTTTATCAAATTCACATGCTCACTTCTTTCCAAATGTGTCTCCTGTAGTGTCCCTATTTGCAATCTGCATTTCTTAAAGTAATTTGACACTCCTATCTTTTTGTCTATTCCTGTGAGGCCATTCACATTTCAAAATAATACGTATAGTGTAGCTACACTAAACATATTATGATAAGTTATCATTCCCATTTTTATTTTTATGATAGCTTTTTTAAATGTCTGTTTTCAACTTTTGTGTACATGCATCCACTAATGTTTGGCAGAGGTAGACCTTTATATTATTGCTTCTTGTCATCTCCATTTGAACCTATGTCACATTTGTACTAGTTTTTATTTTAATGGAAACCCTTAAAAAATGCATCCCAGAATACCCTCATAAACTATTAACTTAAAACAAACACACAAAATTATGTACATCTTCAAATAATGAAGTTGAACTGTCCAAATAGGAATACTTGTCCCAAATCGACAGATGCACCCACACACATTAATTAATCTAAGATTAAAGTTAACCATGCTAAGAAGCATGTTACATTCTGTGCTCCTACTTAACACTAATTGCTGTCTGTTCTTGTCTTATCTTTATTCCCCTTATAGATGGGAGAAACAACTTGCATGCTTTCAGAAAACATTAATTTTTAGCCTTAAGAAAAAAGTGCACTGGCTGTCTTTAAATACACCTAAATTATACATTGCTCTAGTAAATGCATTAAAGTACTTACTAGAAAAGTTGCTATCTCTTATTCATTTCCAATAATTTCAAATTTTATTTTTACTGAGCTGCTTGCTCCTTGTACCTTTTAATTGTATGTTTCTGTCACTAAACAATGTCTAGACCTGTCAGTCTGTTGCTTTCTCCTTTAGTCAGCTTGTTTCCATGTCAACCTTTTGACTTAAACGTGTTTTTGTCTAGCCTTTCTTCTCTTTTTACATTGTAATGCCTACACGTCTTACTACTAAAAAAAACACCTGTTTAGTATATTTATCACATGCTTACTATACAACATGCAGTTTATATCATAAAATGTTTTATACAGATAATGTTAAGATCAAAAAAAGTTTTACTTAGTTACTTTTTCTCGTTTTTCTCCCTTTTTTCCTGTTAGAGTCCTTCCAAATGTTAATCTGATGACGTTTAGCACCTGCCTTTCAGTTCCTCAACAAGTTTATCAA
This sequence comes from Protopterus annectens, assembly GCF_019279795.1. Taxonomy (NCBI): domain Eukaryota; kingdom Metazoa; phylum Chordata; order Ceratodontiformes; family Protopteridae; genus Protopterus; species Protopterus annectens. The sequence continues at coordinate 1,141,453,546 of NC_056739.1, forward strand.
AGTCAACAAAAATCCAATCTTTCTCAGCCACTTTTTCTTGTAAATCCATATTTCACAAATGTGATGAATGCTTCATAGTCTCACATTTATTCTGTTAATTTCAGTGTTGCTAGCCTTTTCCTATTCATCTCCATCTCCGAAGTCCAAGGTACTCCCATTTCTTCGAGTGGTCTCTTGTGTTTTTTTCTCTCTCTCAAGCATTTTCCTTTAGAATACTGGAAAAGGTTTCACTGGCAAAATCTCTCTGAGTCTTACCATCAGAATAATGAGAATTAGACCCCTTCTGTTTGATGGCACAACCCTTGATGGACAAACTTTTGTATTTCCCCCTTAGACTATTCTGCATCAAAAAATGTATTTGATCTTCAAGGAAGAAATGTTCTGAAGATAACTGGATACAGCTGCTTGAATCTCACACCTGCCTCTCAATATTCCACGATTGCTGTATAAATTTACTTCCTTCTGCTCAGTGTACAGTGAGTAATCATTTTCCACATACCCTCTACTGTCTCCCACTTTTAGTACTTTGTCCTTCTGCCACAGTTTTGTCAGAATCAACTCCGTCTGCTGGTAGGATTGCGTCTTTACTATTAAAGGTCTAGGTTGATTTCTCATGGCCAGGTTTGGAGCATACATATGATGTGACTTCTTAATAAACAACTCCTGCTGTGGAATACCAGTTTGGTTGCTTGTTTGTTTATGCTTTCATAAAATGAATGCAGTCTTTTCCTTCCAGTTTCTCTGGTACAGCAGAATGTTTCAGGTATTCCTTTTGAGCTCTGTCCTCCAATTCTATTATTTTTTGAAAGATGTCTTCTTGAGCAGTCTCATATTCGGGCAGTCTTTTCTTCATTTCAGCCTCTGATTTATTCAGTTTTATCACCTCATCTGAATATCTGTTTAAAGCTTCTTCCATTTTTCCAGCCTTTTGTTATTTGAGTTGATGTACTCCATCAGTGTTTCATTTATTTTAATCTGCTCTGAGTACATCTGACTTATATTTTTCTCTAAATTACTGGAAGCAGTATCTTGTACCAAAGCTGGAGCTTGAACTGCTTTTTGCTGAAAATTTGCAGGATTCTTCCCAGTCCGTGCTTTCTCATCAGTGTTTCTAGTTGATTATCTTTCAGGCTGTTTCTTCTTTGCTGGCATTCAGGCAGTGTCTTTACTAGCCAGTACCTGAAATTTACTAAAATGGTCAGAATTAATAGCCCTTATCAGTTTCTTTTTTTATGCTGGGAGAGCTGAAATTAAGTTGTTGATCAGTGTACAGCCATCTTGGAAGAAATACAACAGTGGTGCTGTTTTGAGGGGGTTTGCATGGCTGCGTTCAAAGAACCCCCCAGATGTTAAATGAGATTTTAAATTCTCCTTTGGATTAGAGGGTTAGTTTTTGGCCCCTCTGTTGCAGAGGTGATCAAAAAGTGTAATGAAATTGTAAGCTGATATAGGGAACCTCTAAGATTTTCCAAGTTTTCTTAGGGCTTCACTTAGCTCCTAGTTGAATTTTGATAAGAAACAAAATACAGTCTCAACAAAGTACAGGTAAACAGATGTTTAAGAAAAAATGGCAAGGGGGTACCAAGAAGAATTATGGAAACGCCTAAATCCATGGACAGTCAAATAAATCTGAACGACTATTTAAGAGACTTTGTCTCCCACCATGACAGCCTATTTTTTCCTCCATAAAGTCTGAATCTCCATTTTTCTTTTTGGCAACCGGTAGTTTCAGACAAATGGGTCTTGAAGATAATTCATCAAGGTTACAAATAGCACAGCAGTGGGAACAAATTCCTCCTTTTCAGGGTTTAATTCCTTATCCTCCAGGCCAGATTATTTTACTTCCACTTGCCCTTCATCACTTGCTGTCCCAGAGAGTGATAGAAGCACTTCCTCCTTCCCAGGTGGGAAGGGGTTTTATTCAAAGATGTTTTAGGGCCAAAAAAGAACATACTTTAAAACCAGTTCTGAATCTTTATTTCAAAAACCTGTTTGTGATGGTGCTCAGATTCAAAATATTACCTTATGACCTGTTATCTCTTCTTCCTCATTCAAGTTTACTTATAACATTAGATTTAAAAAATACTTATCACATTCCTACTTATCCACCAGATTTCAGGCCTTTATTCAGGTTTTGTGTCTGGATCACATTATCAGTTCTTTGCCTTGTCCTTTGGACTATCAACTGCACCAAAAGTATTCACAAAGTGTCTAGTTCCAGTTATGCCTCACTGAAGTCTACAGCATATCCACATTTGTACATATTTAGATGACTTGATTATCTTTGCAGAGTCCTTCCCAAAGTGTTTGGAATCTCTCTCTCTCTCAGGTGAGAAGTCTCGTACACAAGTTGGTATTCCAATTCAAAAGCCTTTCTTGACTCCTGACAGGATAGTGTTTTGGGGATGTCAGCGAGACAGCATAGTTCAAAGAGCTTTTCTTCCTCGAAAAAATGGATCTATATCTAGATCTATTTCTAGGGGGTTTCCACTTGAATTTTGGTCATTGCAAGAGAATATCTCAGGAATTTGTGTCTCCTGGCTTTTATGATTCTCATGATACCCCTGGCAAGACTCCATGTGAGCAACATTTAGTGGTATCTGAAATCTTTTTCATCCCAGCACCAATACCCTTTGTCTTTTCCAGATTCCCAGTACTGGGGTTTGTCACAAGAGACATCACTTGGTGGTAATAACATATTTCCCTAAGTTTAGATCTCCTGTTCTTCATCCATGTTCTAAAACGGTCAGTCACCATAGACACCTTGGACTTTGCTTGGGGAACAAATTCAGTAAGGATAAACGTGCAGTGTGCGAGACCAAGGGCAGGTGCAAACACATAACTATAAAAGAGATGCTTGCCCTGATCAAAGTAGTCAACTTTCTGAATCATCTCTGGTCCCTGAGACCTCTTCAGCTTTTTACAGAAATACAGTAGTCATGTGGTATATCAACAAGCAAGAGGGAACCAGATAGTTCCCCCTCTGCAAACTAGCCATTTTAGCTTGAGAAATATCTTCACAGTGTATTTTTACTCTACAGGTCGCCTACAGTTCTGTCAGAGTAAAGTTATGTGGCAGACAAATGGAGTATCCAAAGGCAGACCCTCACTAATGGAAACTAGATCAGAAGGTATTCCTGGATTTCATCCATCTGTGGGAAGTTCCTCAGGTAGATCTCTGTGCCTGCTATCTGAACAATCAGCTGACAAGTTTCTTCTCCAGGACTCCATGCAAGAAGACCTGGAAGGCAGATGTGTTTTCTTTTCCATGAACAAGAATGTTCATGTATGCTTTTCCACCCTTTCTCCTAATATCCTGTGTACTTGTGAAGTTTCAGAAGGAATCTCCCAAGATCATTGTTGTGACTCCCATCTGGCCCAGGCATACTTGGTTCTCCTTTCTCTTGGAAATGGCCCGGGGCAATAAAGCTCATCATTGTTCTGTTCTTCAGCTACTTAACTGGTTGGAATTACCAAACCTATTGAAACTAAATCAACTTACTTTTGCCCACAAAATAATATATTGGCCCAGCAATTGCCCTGAACTTTCATCCCTGGTTCAACCAAACTTTAACTGTAGATCTCTTAGATCTTCTGACGGATTAATGCTTAAAGTTACCCAGCCTCATAACTATCATGGTGATTCCCTCTACTCCCATAAAATAGCTAAGGTCCGGAATGCTCTTCCTCAGCACATCCAAAACAACCTCAACTTATCCTCATTTAAAAAAATCCTAAGAGTTTATCTCGATAGCAAATGGCTGTGCCCCTGTAATGCTCCTGGCTAGTTGTTTTTCTTCTGTTATTTCACAGCCCTCTTTCTCTTACACCACTTTTCTCATTTAAGCAACTAGTGCGTATAAAACCTTGTTGTTTTCCTTTTTTCAGATGGACACAGCTCTTTCTCTGCTAGAGCTTTTACACTTTTATATTGTTATTAATATGTGTTTTAATGGCTATTGCTCCCATATGTAACTAAGTTTTCATCTGTTTTAATTACTGCCAATTTTTTGTGTGTTTTTATGATTATTTGTTCTGTCTTATTTAACTTTGTTAAATTTTGTTTGTAAATATTAACTGATTGCACTGTTCTGGAGAGTTTCTCCCCGGGTCTGTGCTGAAAACGGGCTTCTTGCCCAGTCGAACATTACACGGTTAACAAATGTAAATAAATAAAGAATAAATAAATAATTACCATTAGTTTCCTCACAGACTGGATCTGCTCACTCAAGATCAGGGGTATTTGATACACCCCAATACCAATCATCTTCAATTGACTGCCTGGTTAATAGGGTCTTAATTCAGTTTAGCACCTGTTTACTGAAGACATGCAGCAGCTACTAATGGAGGGAAGAAAGCCTGCTACTAGAAAGTCATATATTAGCAAATGGAAAATATTTTCTAGTTGGTGCCAACAACATAAACTCCACCCATTCCAGGGCTAGGTGTTCTCTGTTTATACAATATTTGTGCGAGTTACTATCCTATGAGCTTCCTTACTCTTCTCTCAAGGTTCATTTATCAGCCATTTCAGCATGTCTGCCCATAGATCCTCCTCTTTCTATGCATTTTTATGTCAAGATGATTTTGAAAGTTCTTAAGAGCCCACCAAGAAAACTGGTGTCCCCTCCTTGGGATCTTAATTTTGTGTTAAAGAAGCTAAAGCTTGCTCCATTAGAACCAGCTAACCTTTCTAACTTGATGTTCTTAACATGGAAAACAATTTTACTGATTGCTCTGATCTCTACAAGAAGTGTGTCCGAGTTGCAAGCTCTTATGGTGAGTCAGTCCTGTCTCATTTTCCACAGTGACAGGGTTTCTTTGAGAACTAATCCTTTTTATGCTTAATGTGGTATCCAAGTTTCCTTTAAGCCAAACTATCCATCTCCTTATTTTTTCCTGAATTCAAAAATCAGGGATAAAGGATACGCCATACAGTGGTTGTCCACAGACAACTCGGGTACTTCTTGACAGAACTAAATTTTTCAGATATTCAGATCAAGTGTTCATTTCTTGTGAAGGGAAGAAGGGGAAACCTGTGCTAAGAAGGACTCTTTCCAAATTAATGTCTTGGGAGATTATATTTTGTTACACTCACAGCATCAAAACTATTCCAGGCAAGGTCAAGGCCCATTCTACCAGAGCCTTGGCTTCATCTTTGGCTTTTTGAAAAGGGTTGGATTCTAGAAGTATTCTAGAAGCTGCTGCTTGATCCTTTGTATATACTTTAACAAAGCACTATAAGCTTGATTACTTCTGTAAGTCTTGATCAGGCTTTGCAAAGATCATTCTCCAGGGGCTCCTGGACTCTTCTCTTTCCACCTCCCAGATGTAATAAGCTAGGGTAATCTACTCAAATAGCTATGGCTACTGCAGCTGTGATCAATATGATGAACATAGTACAGGTTTGTAGGTAAACTTACCATAAAAGCAGCTGTTTGAATGATCACGGCTGCAGTAACGGCTTCCTTTCATCTGTCCCACCCCCCCCCCTTTTTTTTTGGTGTTTTTATGCCAGGATGTGTGTATTTTTTGTTCTCTCTTGTATTGTCATTTCAGAGCTCATCCCCTCTCTGTCTGACATGAAAGCTCTGGAGTTTTTTTTTTTAGTCAGCTCAGTTCAGCCTGCCAGACGGTTTGGGTGTGGAAGGTGCCCTGAAGGTTTGAAAGCTGTCCGGATTTTATATCATTGGAAGGATATATTCCCTTACAGCTAAGGCTACTGCAGCAGTGATTATTCAAACATGTGTTGTTTTATAGTACATTTTCATACACAACTGTACATTCTCCTGATCGTAATCTAAAGCAAGAGGCAAATGAACATGGGAAGAATAAGCTAAAGACCCCTCCCCAGAATCTAAATCATCTTCATCAGCAGAAGTCACCTCTCTAATCCTCTTTGAAGGGGTGAAAGTAGAAGTAGAAGGAAATCCTTACAGGAGAAGGGACTGACAACCCCCGAGGAGTTTTCAAAGCCACAAGGGCTTTAAAAATACCTTTGGCAAAATCTTGCCACTCATTTTGAGGTCCTTAGAAATAGGAGTAGCTAGTCTTGTTTTCTGTTTCTTTTTAATAGGCATGTCTGCCCTGACAAACCGGGGAGGTTCTGAAACTTGGCGTAGTCTTTTAGAGAACCTGGGATTTCTTCCCTCACTAACGTTTTGTGGAATCTCACTAGGCCCTTCTGAAATCATCTGTGGTTCTCCCTTCTTGTCTTCATTGGGCATTGGCTCAGTCTTTGAGGACTTGTGGGCTGCATGACCCACATCTCTCTACAACAGGGTGACAACAGGGGGAGCCCAGGCATCTGAACTTGGGTGGTCTGTAGTTTCCTCATCTGACACAACAGAGACGTCCAGCAGAGGCAAGACAGCAGAAGTCTCTCTATTTAATTTATTTGATTTCTTTTTCAAAATTATCTGGATCCTGGCAAAAAGATTCTGAAGCCATGTTTCCTGGATCAAGGAATTTAAGGCACTGGTTTTCTAGGTATTCTGAAAGGGGAGGAAAGATGGCTGCGCATGTTAAAAATAAAGGCATGTCAAACTGAACACTGCTTATGGCCATGATCCACACCTTAACAAAAAGGACATTTATGTCTGTCCCTATGGGGAATTTGCCTCCCACATTCACATTTCCCCTTTCTGGATGACTTGTACTCATTGAAACAAGTTAAAAGAAAGAGTCCCCAATGGGATGCTTGTCTACCCAGGGCTCGATGAACTGTACTAAACCTACGACCTTCAGAGAGAATTTGAAATGCTGCATTCAGACTGACAGCATACAGGTTCTGAGGGTTTTGTATTTGTATATCACTTGTGTACTTTACACTTGAGGCGTAGGATGTACACTTGGCTTACAAAGCATGGAATGGTCCAGACTTTGGTTTGCTGGCAAGACGTACATCTGCCCTTAGCACAATATTCCTATAGTAAGGAGTACAGTAACGACTAAGGAAGCATATCTTTTTTCAGGTTTGGAGTGTGGTTTTCCTTTATGAATACTATTTGTATAATAAATGATATTCAGATTTGGTTTCTTTGATTTCAGGTATGTGGGATGTTACCTGAAGCTTGGATCCATCTCCTGCAGGACGGTCTGAAGTACCTAGACAATAAGTTGCAGCCTCTTATTTTAGTATTTTTTCCTTACTGCAGTAAAGGAGTCTTTGGTTACCCTGATCTTGAAAAAACATACTTCATATCCTGATAACTGGATCATTGCTGCCTCACCTTTAATGTTCCTTTCATTGGTAAGGTTTTCAAGAGGGTTGTATGCCCACAGCTTGTCTGTGATGTTGGGGAACATCATAACAATGATCATTTCCAGTCTGATTTCTGCACAAGACACAGTACTGAGACATCCTTCAAATGGGTCTTGCTTGACTTCTTAGTGTTTTTTTAAACACCTTTATTAAATTCATATACATTAGGTAATTAGATTGGTTTACATATGTTAACAGAGAACAAACCATTACATTTTTTTTATTTTCATGAATTATACATATTTGTTTTCTTGTTTTACCAAATATTATTCACTCCAATATTGCATAAATGCTGAACTCCTGCCTTCCCCAAAATTTCACTCCTCCTCCTCCTGCTGGATGATAATTTGTATGGATTGGTTCTACCAATTCCAGATTATTTTGCTTGTATTGCCCATACAAATTCCATTTATTTTTTATTCCTTTTCTTTTCTAAAGATCACACCTTCAGTTCTTTTATGTCGTCTCCAGCATTCAATTCTTCAGTTACAACTGGCTTAGATTTTGATTTCCATTTTCTAGTAATTGTTTTGGCAGCCAAAAGCATTAAATTTAATATAGGCTTATTATATGCAGATAATTCATTTTCTGTATCCCAGCCCAAAAGAATAAATTCCTTAGTTACAATAATTTGCTCCCCCAACATTTCTGACAAAGTATCCTGTAGGGAATTGTTAAGATCTGCCAACTCATTCCATTTACATTTCAAAAAACATGTATACATGTCCCCAGTTAGCCCTCTCTTTCTCATCACATCTCCAGCATTTACTGTCTGTGTATGGAAAAATTTGAAGTCTCCATGGGCTATAAAACCTATGTATACACTTCCATGTGAAAATTCTAAATCTTCTAGATTTTTGTTTTGTACTTGGGATCATATAGATGTTTTCCCACTGTTCGTTTCCATTCCCACTTCCCAGTATTTTCTAACCTCTATTGATTGATTCTTATAGTTGTCATGAGTTATAATGACCTCTTAATGTTGAGGGTATAGCAGTATTCTGTTTTGGTTCTTCTTGGTCTCTTAATGACCTCTTAATGTTGAGGGTTCAACAGTATTCTGTTTTGGTTCTTCTTGATCTCTTATCTGCATTTGATGTAGTAGATCAGACATTTTGTGTAGCTGTCGGCACCACCCTCGAGTGCTTTGTTTCCTTTCTTACGGGTCATGCTCAGTTATGTAACCGATGACCATTCCTTTTCCTGCATTCTCATTGATGCAGTGGCTGTGCAGCACTAATCCAATGAGAGACTGCCTTCCTGAATTGCATCATCATCATTTGAGTAGTCCAGTCATTTTAATTCTTAATGTTTGCACTGTTGGGTATAGAATTTATTGATGGCTTTGTCTCTGGTTTTGGAGTTAAGCAGTTAAGAACTACACTGTGCACAAAATAATGCCTGAAGGAAGTTAATTCTTACAATCTGCCTGTTTTCTTCCAGCTATATTTCCAGTGATAGTGACCACTTGTCAGTGCCCTTTGCAATTTCATTTTGCCACATTAAAACATGTGTGCTCAAGTCATACAGTCCAGAATATGTGAATTATCTTTTGAAAAATGGCTGTAGCAAAAGCTAAAAAAATTAAGAAAGGCACTCATATTTTGCCGTCACAGGTCATTCTACTTAATTGGCAGCCTCATTAATTAATACATTTGTATCACTTTAAGCTGTAGCAATGTCACCAGGATGTGATTAGTACAAAGCAACAGTTTTTTACACTTCTTTTAAGGTCAAGGTTTACCTAAACATGGAGTATGGTTTCTGCTGTGCTATGTTTAATAAAGACAAGAAAAAGAGTTTATTGGGGTTTTGTTTAGTGGCACTGGCGTAGTCATTCAGTCACCAGTTTGTTTATTTTCCATTTACCCATTTTTTTTAATTCAGGGTCACGTGGAGAACATTTTAACTTTAGAACAGATAATGGACTAGTTTTGTGGGTGTACTTATAAGCAGTTCTTCATCTTAATTTTTTGGGGTCTGTGAGAGGTGGATTAAATGTGCCACACATATGTATAAACTCCCCATCAGTTTATCCTGTTAGGGTTCTACATGGTTTCATTTTTGATCATTTATTGCTCTTTGTCTACTTGATTCCACTATGATAGTTTCTTAAGAGGGGACTTTTCCTCTCTTTCCCTCAGGACATCTGCTGTTGATTTACTAGGCAAAGATCTGAATGGAATCCAACATGGGATGACTGCTAATTGCCTGTGATCGAACACATCTAAGACTGTATCCATAGCTGTCCACACCACCTTGAATGAAATCTGGCCTGCCCTTGACCCCATTATGATTGTGATAGGTTGGTCTTGAAGAGGAAAGTAGAAAATGATGTCATATTTAGAGGGCCCGACAAATGTTTAATTATTGCAGAATAAAGAGAATCTGACAGAACAAGAAGAGCAACAACTGCAGAGTACTAAAGAGAAAATAAGGGAGTATTTGAATAATACGCATGAGTTTAGAAAGATTGTTATTAAGCAACAATTTTTATAACAATTCCAAAGCAAAAAAAAAAAAACATTTAGCACAACATCTTGGGCAACTGAGCAACAGAAAGTAGAAAGGGCTGTAGCCAAACTTATGGAGCCTATGGCAAGAAAACTAAGAGATCCTTGAGAGGTATCAGACATTTTTCAGAACTTTTATAAAAAATTTTATAAAGCAGAGAATGTGGAAACCAAGAAGAGGCACAAATGGAAATATTTATGGAAGACAGTTATGCCAAGGTTAGAGGAAAATTAGTCTCAACAATTGGTAGCTAAAATAGGAAGAGATGAGATAAAAACAGTAATGTTCTCCGGTTCGATTCTTGGCTGGGGTGCCTTCTCTGCAGAGTCTGGGTTTCCTCCAGGTGCTCCCACATTCCAAAGACATGCAGTAGGTGGATTGGACACGCTGAAATTGACTGTAGTAGAGAAAGTGTGCATGAGTGAGTGGTACGACTGAACTACCTTGGCTTGAGATGATTGTCACTGCAGAATTGACGCCTCGACCCCCATGTGCAAAAAGGGAAAAGGGGTTGAGGATGGCTGGATGGATGTGTAATCAATCAACAGGGAGGTCTCCATGAACAGATGACATTCTTGTAGATGTTTGAAAAGAACATTAGAAGGGAAAAGAGTGATAAAGATTTGGAAGGTTTTGTTTAACAGTTATTTTAAAAGGAGGTAAAGCACCAGCATCTTGAAGAAAAAGCTGCGATGACTGTACTATCCAAAGAAAGTAAAGACACTTCAGACCCAATTTCACGTAGAGTCATTTCAGTTTTAAACCAGGATTATAAAGGTGCTTTTGTCTGTTCTAGCAAAGAGAATGACAAAGATGTTGCCAAAGTGACAAATATGGATCATTGTAGTTTTGTGGAGAGGAGGCAGACATTTGATATTACTGCAGATGGAAACAGAATATAAGAATATACTGTTTTTTTTGGTGGGTCTAGATGCAGACAAAAGGCATTTGATAAAGTCAGCTGGGTTTCATGTGTAGGGCAGTAGAAGCAGGAAGAGGATATATGAAAGGTTTAAGGCAATAATTAAGGTGGATGGGTTCCTCTCTGACAAGCAGAGAACCAGCAGGGTTTTCCTATTTTCCTTTTGTTATTTGCTTTGTATGTAGAGCCATTGCCTAAGAAAATAAGTGATTTGCAAACTCAAGGGTATACCTAGCATGATATATCCAGAAAATGGCATTTCAGTGTTTTGTAATATTTTGAGACGGTTTCAGGTCTTTTGGGGATATAAAATTAATGATAATAAAACAAATGCTGTTAGCAGTAAACTGTGTACCCACATATGACTTGGTTCAGCAATACCCATATTTATGGAGAAATGATCACATGAAGTATTAGAGTGTAAAAGAAGGAGATGATGTAAGTTATATATTTGGAGCAGTAAACTAGGTACCCAAGACTGATTTGGTCCAGCAATGCCCATAGTTATATGGGCATGATCAGATTATGTATTTACATATATGGATTAAAAATGATTCTGTTATGGCAACTAAGGATTTGTGGGAAGAGAATAAACAAAACTGACAACTGGAAACACTTGATTATGGATATGGATAGTAAGTTACAAGCAGTGAAAATGTTTTTAGTCTCTTTAGTTTTATATACAGGTCAGGCATGTTTTTTTAGAAGTTATGGTCAGTAATTAATAATTGAATGAATTTATTTTGGCAGGGAAGTGGACAGTATTAAAGGAGAAGCTGAGCCTCCCTATAAAAGAAGATGGTTTAGGATTGCCTGATTTGATTAGCTACTTTAGAGCTACACAGTTGAGGCTCATATACATAATGTTAGCAGAAGATTGTAAATCAAAGTAGAAAGGGTTATGATGGAATAGTGAGGAAGCTCAATAAATATGGAAAGAGTGAAATTTTGGATGTGGATCTTTAAAGAAAATAACCATGCAGAATACTGTATTCACAATGTTGCAGAAAGTATTGCAATAACTAAGCTAACTCGGGAATGGAGAAGAGATATTTTTGCCAATAAGGATGACTACAGGTAGGGGTGTCAAGCAAGAGGGTAGGGGCTGGAATTTACAGGAGACAGTTGACAGAGGGGCCAAGGTATATGGAACAAAAACTTGAGAGAGAAAGGTAATGCAGTGGGATGAGGCCAAGAAGAAGCAGTTTGGACTATAGATACTGTATTCCCTACCTGGGATTGATATCAGAGTGGTTTACCATCACGTGGTAGAACTGCAGTTGACTGAAATCACGATTGAAACAATTTGACTGAAAAGCACTTTCCCTGGAAACCCACATGACTGAAAACCCAGTTGACAGAAACTCTCATTTCATTGAATCACAAATTACACAAAAATGTAGTAGGAGTGTATGTGCAGTATGTGATGGTGACATTTCTGAGGATATGATCTGCTAGAGAAATGAACCTAGAAGATTGTATGGATTGGCTGTGCCCCCTGTCATGTCACACCCCCAAATTTGTAGATGTTTTCATCTGTGCACCAACACTGATTTACTGTGTATGGTGTATATTTTATCTCTGTGGTTGTACAACCATGAAATTACTATACTTAAACTAGGGTATTGTGGGGGGGGGTGCAGGGGAGCTTGCCCCCTACAAAAGATTTTTCTGGTATATTTCGTTATGTAGAATGTCTTTTATGATTTGTGATTCAATGAAATGAGCTTCAGTTAAATTGCTGAAATCATGTGATTTTTCAGTCAACTGCAGTTTTGTTACCCGGTAGTAAACCTATCAGGGTACAGGCCAAGGTTAAAGAGTTATGAGAGTGCTAAGTGAATGACCAGCTATGGTAAAGTTTTTTTATTTGCACATAGAACAGAAGCTGCTGTTAACAAAAGTATCATTAGTAGGGCATGTAAAATATGGCACAGTAACTTAAATCAGTCTGAGGATGTTGTAAAAGAATGGGAAGAGAGACTGGAAGTGCAATTTACAAAGGAACAATGGAAATGCAGTTATGTGGCTCCCAGGTCTCGGCTTCTTCTCCTGCCTGACTTGTCATTTCAGAGCCCTTGGATCCGAGTTTCTCAGGACCATCTGCTTTGGATCCAAAGATCATAGTATTATTGGCTCTAAGGCTTTCTCTGAGGGCACCAGCTCCTAATACTTCAAAGGTGGACAACTCTTGGAGCCAAAGTGTCCCGGTCAGCTCTGAGGTGTTATTGTCGACTCTGAAGCTGCTGGAGCCATCTCTGCCGCTTGGAGCTTCGGCATTGGATAGATCAGCTCTGTCCTGTCCCTCAGGGGGATTGTCTTCGAGGCAGGGGGTGCCGAGGTCAGAAGCTTGCCTTCTCTGCTCTGTTAACTTCTCCCTGGAGTATTCTGCCTTTGAGGTGGTGGAGAGAGAGAGTGTTGTCTGCTTCTGCAAGAAGGCTGGTTCGCCCTCCTTCAAATCTCCCCTCTATATCCCATATGTCTCTGCACTTTGGGCCCCTTCATGCCACTGTACAGGGACAGCCATCCCAAAGACTTCAGGCCACCCATCAGGGGTATTTTTGTTTCTTCCTATACTTCTCTGGAACACACCACTGAAGAAGTCCCTAGGAAGAGGAAGTGCATGAGGAGGCACTTGGACTCCCCTTAGGAGTCTGTCCCTGAAGATGTAGATTTTAGTGACGGGGAAAGGTCACCAAGATCTCCACCCATATACATCTCATTTGGAGACATCCTAGAGAGCCTTAAGTAGAGGAGTGTTTGGTCCACCAATAACCTTTCCAGCAAGGAATCTGTATTCCTGGAGGTCTCTGGGTCTGGCCCATCTACCTCCTTTCACCCACTGACTGAGCTAATTGATTTGATGTCTAGGTGGGTGTGGAAGGAACCAGGCACAGTTGAGCCAATTTCCAAAAGACCAGACTGGATTTTAGCACCACCTGCAGGAAAGGAATTTTGGATCAAGGGAGTACCTGTAGATGCTGTGGTTGTGGCTGCAGCCACCAAGGAAGAATTCATAGAGCAGAGTTCTTCTGTCCATCCACCTAACTGGGAGTCTAGGGTGTTAGACATATTTGGGAAGCGTGTGTATGCTTCAGCAACCTTTGCACTCCGATTGCTGAATTATTTGGTGCACTTCACAAGATTACAGAGGGGTCTGATTAAAAAGCTTTCATATTCCCTTTCTAGGACCAGTACTCCTGAGGTGCAGGCTTCTGTGGCCTCACAGTTGGCTACTCTTCAATTGATCACTAACTTGTCCACAAGGCTCATCTCCCATGCGGCAGAAGGTATCTCAAGGACTGTGGGTTCTAGGGCATTTCCATTAGGAGGCATGACTGGATGCACTTGTGTGAGTTTACGGAGTCTTTCAAGTCCTCTTTTGTCAATGCTGCTTTTGAAGGAAGCTTGTTGTTTGGCCCTAAAGTTAAGAACACTCTCTCCAGGTGTGAGCAAGGTGGAAAGACCCTCTCTGCAGTCAAAGTATGTTTTTCGACTGCTGAAAGGATCTTTTCCAGGAATCAATGAGGAGGTTGGAAAATGTGGTTCAGGAAGTCCCAGGGTCCTTTCCAAGTTCCCTGTCAAGATAGTGACCCTAGGGCAGAGGGGGGAACTCAAATGGAGGACACCGCCCACATGGCTGAGGAAGCCCACAGAATCAGGGGTCTAGGGACTGATTCTCTGACAGACCCTACCAGCACTCCAGAAAGGGGGCCTGATTGTTCACCTCTGGAGGCAACCTGGTATCATTTATTGCTGCACCAGAGAGCCTAGCTAGACATTACAAAAGATACACAGGTGCAGACGATTATTTCCAGAGGTTATAATTCCCTTTTCCCTACCACTTCCACTGGTTTGCAAAATGTCCGATGTTCCACCCAGTCAGAGGAATCAGCAGCTCTAGAAATACAAAAGCTGCTAGAAAAACGTCATCCAAGAGGTCCCATTAGACCAGTTAGGATACATAACTTAAGATTCTTTTTAGTGCCAAAGAAAACGGGACTAGAGACTTGATTTTGGATCTCAGCAGTCTGAACAAATTAGTTCAGCAAACACGGTTCCAAATGGTCATGGATCAGTCCAGTCTGCTCTTTTTGTGCAAGGACAACTGGATGTGCTTGATAGACCTTCAGGATGCGTACAATCACATAAAAATAAAAAGACAATCCAGAAGGTATTTATACTTCCAGGTGGGAGCCAGTCATTACCAGTTCAGAGCAAAGTCCTTTGGCCTCACAACCGCCTCCAGGGTGTTCAACAAATGCATGGCAGTTGCAGCAGCTCACTTGAGACTGCAGGGATTCCAGTTGTTTCGGTACTTGGACAAATGGCTCTTCACCACCCTGACTAGGCATCTACTGATAAGAGCTCGAGACCAGGTTCTCCATACTTGCTCCCATCTAGGGATAAACCTAAATTACAACATGTCTCAGTTAGAACCGTCTCAGACATTGGAGTTCAACGGAGCCATTTTCAACACATTATCTGTGACAGCTTCTCTTCCTCTTTCAAGAATACAGACTATCAGATTCCAGGTCAGGAAAGTAATTCACAGCTCTGCAATATCAGCTCAATTAATCCTACAGACCTTGGGATCAATGTCTGCCGCTATAGCTCTTGTTCCACTAGCAAGATTTCATATGAGGATTCTTCAGTGGATGTTAGCAAATCAGTGGCCCATTCTTCATTAATCCATGTCCACTCAGATAAGAATTACCCATGTGTGCAAAAGATACCTTTGGTGGTGGATTCAGTCAGATCAGGTTCTACAAGGCTGTCTCATCATTCTTCCTCAATCCAAGGCCATAGTAACCACGGACGCATACCAGATTGGATGCGGGAGGCACTTTGTGGGAAATACAGTCCAAGACACATGGTCCCCCCAAGAGGTCAATTTGCATATCAACTTCCTGGAAATGAGAACAGTGCACTTAGCATTGCAAGCATTCCAAAACTCTCTCCCTTCTGGGACAATTGCGATTCAGACATTCAGTATGTCCATGGGTTTGGTACATCAGCAAACAAAGAAGAACCAGATCTTACCACTTACATCAAGAAGCTCTGAATTTGGCAATGGGGAGTCTCATCCAATCAATATCTGATAGCAGTGCACATTGTGGGGCAGTCCAACGTGATAGTAGACAAATTGTGCAGGTCTTCTCCTACCTCATGATTTGTCTCTCAACAAGAATGTGGCAGAAATTATATGTAACATTGTTCAATCTCGCCGTTTGTTCTTACACACGGGTTCGGAGCCGATCCTCTGCTCCGAGTCGGCTGCATCACAAGC
This sequence comes from Protopterus annectens, assembly GCF_019279795.1. Classification (NCBI taxonomy): domain Eukaryota; kingdom Metazoa; phylum Chordata; order Ceratodontiformes; family Protopteridae; genus Protopterus; species Protopterus annectens. The sequence continues at coordinate 1,141,469,536 of NC_056739.1, forward strand.
TCTGCATCTAAGAGAAGCACAAGACTCAGTGTGTATCCCATGATCCTCCCTGCTATCCCTCAGATCTAGTTTGCCGCTGCAACAAGATCGCGTCGAGAGAGCTCGGGCCAGTAGAATTTTTTTCTATTCTCTTACTTAGATATATATATATATATATATATATATATATATATATATATATATATATATATATATAGTATCTATAGCCTTTTTGTGGTATTTAGGCCTACCCTTTTCCTGTCAGGGCTCTGACAGTAGTTTGTTACTAGTTTAAATTAGATAGTTACTACTAGTTGGATTTGCATTTAACTTTGTGTGCAGTGTTTCTATTCCTTTGTACATTCTTACAGTAGATAAGTGTGTGAATTGTTTATCTGTTGGACATGTCGGAAAAAGCAAAATCTGGATTTAAGAGGTGTCAGTGTGGACAAAAAATATCCATCACCGACAATCCTGCGTCTACTGTCTTGGCCCTCTCCACTTGCAGGAAGACTGCTCTATCTGTCATTCCTTTAGTGGAAGGGTCATGATGGAGAGGCGCAGGAAGCTGATTGAGGCTTAATCAAGCCAGACTTTTTAGAAGCCTTGGAGAAGGCTGACCAAACTTCTAGGTCTTCGAAGGGGTTGAAGGTGTCGGAGCCCAGGTCCTCTGCTCCGAGCACCACTTTCAGAGTTCGTTTGCCGGTTCCACAGACCTCGGGGCCGAGCATCGAATGATTACCTTTGATCGAACCCCAGGTTTTGGAACAGGTGTTGGAGCTGCCTCCACCGTCGATTCTTCGATCGGTGCTGTCTTCGGCCCCTTTGACCCGCTCTTCCAAGCCTGTATCTGAAACTGACGTGGACCGTGTTGTACAGAAGCTTATGGAGAACACAGCACTGTCCAAGCTAATTGCGGTTTCGTTCCAATTGGTTTCGAAACTGGAAGCCCTCCCTGTGTCTCTGGATCCTCCTTCGAGACCTATCCAGTCTTCGGAGCCGGGAGAAGATGAACTGATGATAGTGGAACCCTCGGTGCCGAAGCCTTCCACTGTGCGATCGGCACCGCTGACTTCGACGCCTTCAGAGCCTATCGAGGAGTCGCTGAGCCGACAGTCTCTCCTTGGTTCCGGGGCCAAGAGCCGTACCGAATTTTCGGTCTCGACTCTCCCCCTCGGGGCCTCGGCGCAGATCAGTTCGGCTCCGTCCTCTGGGTCGGAGCCCTTGGTTCCGGTGTCAGGGAGGCTTCCCGGTTCTTCGGATCCGGAGGAATCCTCGGCCCGAGGGTCGGGAGCTTTCGATCTTATGAGGAAGGTCTTGTCTGAGAAGACATCTATTTCATCAGAGTCATCTTCTCCTTCCCCTAAAGGGCCGCGTTCTACTTCTGTACCCGCGATCCCTTCCAAGCGTAGAGTCCCAACACCTCAGCTAGCCCCAGAGGGTGTCCCCTGTTCCTCGGAGGATTCACCAGATGCCCCCTCTGATGAGGTTCCGAGGAAAAGATTGTGAAAGAGGAGGCACATTGATTCCCCGCAGGAATCTCTAACATCTGACACTTATTTGGATGAGGCAGAGGGGTCCCCACGTTCCCCCTCTGAGGATGTCTCGTTTGCTGACATCCTGGAGACCTTAAGGCAGAGGGGTGATTGGCAGTCACTTGCCACCACTGCAGACAAATCGGTGTTGCTGAAGGCGTTTGGGGCTCAACCTTCTACCTCCTGGGTGACCCCGCCCTTCGAGCTAATGGACCTGATAACTTGAGGGGCGTGGGAGACACCAGACACAGTGGAACCAGTGCCTCGGAGACCGAACAAGTACATTACCGCCCCCCAGGACAAGACTTGTCTTACCAAAGGAGTCCCAGTCGATGGTATGGTGGTAGTGGCAGCCATGAAAAAGGAAATGTCCGAAGCATCTTCCTCTGTCCATCCTCCTAATAAGGATTCTAGGACTATGGACAGGTATGGGAAGAGCATTTTTAGCTCGGCGATCTTTTCCATCCGTTCGCTGAACTACCTGATGCATTTTACGCAACTTCAGAGGGATCTCATTAAAGAGCTGGGAGATGCCCTCCAGGGTAACACAGATGCTGCTGTCTCAGACAAAGTGACAGCACAGCTAAACACCCTCACTTCAATAGTCAACTCGTCCATGAGGCTCATCTCGTATGCGGCCGTGGGTTCAAGTAGGGCTGCAGCCTCAGCGATTGCTCTATGTAGACAATCCTGGATGGGGCTGTGCTCCTTTGCAGAAGCCTTTAAGTCTTCCTTTGCCAATGCCCCCTTTGATGGTGCCACCTTGTTTGAGCCCAAAGTAAAGGAGACTCTCACTCGGTTCGAGCTAGAAGGTAAGACCCTATCTGCAGTAGGGGTCCGTTTTTCCGCTCCGACTAGACCATACCCCAGAGGGCAAAGAGGCAGAAAAATGTGGTTCCGTAAGACTCTGGGATCTTACCAGGCCACACAGAGTGATGCCCCCTCCAGAGGCAGAGGGGGGAGAAGAAATGGAAGACGCCGCCCAGGTGGCAGAGGAGGTCTGCAGCACCAGGGCGACAGGGATACTGTCCCTGAGAAGCCTTTCCAGCACTCCTGAGTGGAGGCCCGACTGTCTTACTCTGGAGGCAGTCAGGGGTCGCTTGGCTTTGTACCCAGAGGCCTGGCTAAACCTTACCTCAGATTCTTAGGTACAAAGCATAGTGACCAGAGGATACAACATTCCCTTTATGTCCATTCCCCCCACACAAAAGAGATTTCCAGATGTTCCTCCCCATCTGCGAGATCCAGCAGCCTTAGAAATTGCAAAGCTGCTCGAAAAAAGAGTCATCCAACCAGTCTCGGTGGACTAGAGAGGGTCCGGAACATACTCAAGGTTCTTTTTAGTTAAAAAAAAAAAAAACGGGACTGGAGACTAGTATTGGATCTCGGCAAACTCAACTCCTTCGTGAGGAAGGAAAAGTTCCGGATGGTCACGCTACAATCAATCCTTCCCTTTATACAGAAGGACGACTGGATGTGCTCGATAGATCTCCAGGACGCATACTACCACATCAAAATGGCCAGAGCGTCCAGAGAATACTTGCGCTACCAGCTGGGGGCCAGTCATTTCCAATTTCGAGTGCTACCCTTTGGTCTCACCTCAGCCCCCAGGGTGTTCACCAAATGCATGGCAGTAGTAGCGTCTCACCTGAGACGGCTAGGATTCCGGGTGTTTCTGTATCTGGACGACTGGCTCCTTACCGCCACCACCGATCATCGTCTTGTACAAGCCAAGGACTACACACTCAGCCTCTGTTCCCATTTAGGACTCTCAATCAACTTTGAAAAGTCTACCTTATCACCCTCACAGCATGTCTCATTTATAGGGGCAGAATTGGATACAACAGCAACGGTGATAAAGCTTCCTCTGATAAGGGTGTCATCTCTCTGGGATCGGATTGCTATTCTCCTGCAGAGCAGAAAAGCCCCTGCCGCGCAACTGTTGAAAGTCCTAGGCATGATGGAAGCTTCTCTTATTGCAGTTCCTCTAGGCAGAATGCACATGAGGGTCCTACAGTGGCTGCTGTTCGCGCAGTGGTCGTTCCAGAAACTCCCTTTGTCACACAACATATTGATCACGGAGTCTTGCAAGCGGGATCTTCAATGGTGGATGGACAGTCAAGATCTGACAATAGGTCACCCTTTTGTCCTGCCCAGCCCTACAGCCACCATAACCACGGATGCTTCCCTGATGGGGCGGGGGGGGGGGCTTTTTCAGGGGGCCACAGTCCAAGGAGAATGGTCCAAAACAGAGTACAATCTGCACATCAATGTCCTGGAGTTGAGAGTAGTGTTTCTGGTGTTGCAACACTTTCACGAATCTTTGCCTCTAGGAACAATAGCAGTTCAGATGGACAATATGTCAGTGGTCTGGTATATAAACAAAGAAGGTGAAACCAGGTCTTACCCGTTATGCAGAGAGGCCCTGAGAATTTGGCAATGGGCTGCGTCCACGGGTCGCTTTCTGATAGCAACGCACATCCCGGGGTCATCCAACGTCATTGCGGACAGGCTGAGCAGAGCCATCCTGTTACCACACGAGTGGTCCCTGAAAATTCAAGTGGCGGAAAAGATTTTCCACAGATGGGGCTAGCCTTGCTGTGATCTATTTGCATCCCCTTTGAATGCCAAATGCAGACGCTACTTTGCCCTACGTCCCCCTCCGGGGAGTGTCCCCAGGGACGCTCTAGTGCACGATTGGCCCCCAGGTCTCCTGTATGCATTTCCCCGTTTCTTTGATACCCAAATTTCTTCAGAAAGCCAGGGACCTGGAAAGGACGATTATCCTGATAGCACCGTTCTGGCCTCAACAGATCTGGTTTCCCTTCCTTCGATCCCATTAGATAGATGAACCTTGGATTCTGGACCCAGTGCCAGACCTATTGACTCACTCATCGGGAGTTCCTCATCCATCCCTTCAATCTCTCAAATTGACAGTTTGGCTGCACCGTATCCCTGTTTAGCCAGGTCGAACCTTTTGTCCTCTGCAGTACAACACATTCTAATTTCTTCTCATAAAGCCTCCACCAGAAGGCTATACAGGAGCAAATGGAAGCGCTTTGTATGTTGGGCATCAGATCACGGTATTGATCCTCTGGTAGCCCCGATACACAAAATATTGGAATTCTTATCCATTCTTTTTCATGAAGGGGCTTCTACATCCTCCATAAGAGTACAGTTAGTGGCCATATCTAACTTCCATGTAGGTGAAGGTGGGTCCACTATTATGTCCCACATGCTTTGTAAGGCCTTCATGAAGGGTACTTTCCACCTTCGCCCACTCGTTCGAGAACCAGTTTTCCCATGGAACCTAAACTTGATGTTGCCCAGCTTATGCTAGCGCCCTTCGAACCTGCTTCATAGTGTCCACTGAAGTTTTTGTCATGGAAGACCCTTTTTCTTATTGCTGTTACCTCAGCTTGAAGAATTTTGGAGCTTCAAGCCTTGTCAGTGAGACCACCTTACATGATTTTCCATCCAGACAGAGTTTCCTTACGCACAAACCCGTCGTTTCTCCCCAAAGTCTGTTCAGTGTTAAATATTAACCAATCTATAGAACTCCCTACATTTTTCAAAAAACATTCAAATAAAGTGGAATACATGTTACACAAATTGGATGTACATAGGCAACTGAGATTTTACCTAGACAGAACTAAAGCTTGCAGGAAATCTGATAAGCTATTTGTATCAGTCGCAGACAGTAGGAAAGGCATGCCGGTTTCAAAGGGTACCTCATCCAAGTGGCTATCGGAGTGCATCAATTTTGTTCATTCAGCTGCTAATCAACCACATCCTTTCAAGCCTAAGGCTCATTCTACTAGGGCCATTTCTACTTCCTTAGCCCATGCGGCTCGCTTACCGTTGGACACTATTTGTGGAGCAGTAACATGGGCAAAGCCTCATACATTTATCACACATTACAAGGTGGACAAGGCCTCTAAAGACAGGACTTCCGTTGGTTCCACTGTGCTCAGGAACATTCTTCCGTGAGTCACCCAGGGTTACAGAGCTAGGGACGCTTCCCATGTGTAAGAACAAACGGCGAGATTGAACCATGTCACTTAAAGAAGTTATGTCTTACCATAAAGTTCCATGTGCATTGTTCATCTCGCCTATGTTCTTACATTTCCCTCCCTCCTTCCCCCACCACATTTTGGAAGATCTGGTATGACTAGGGTTTGATTGGTCTATTCCTAAATGACTTACAATATCCTCTCATTGCTAGGTTACATTCCATCTTTACACATATATGTGTTGTTCTAATGTCACATGGTTTGATGTGTGATTGCGTAGGCGTTAGACACACTTGGTATTGGAACGAAATAGTTTCTTGCAAACTAGATCTGAGGGATAGCAGGGAGGATCATGGGATACACACTGAGTCTCGAGCTTCTCTTAGATGCAGAGCCTGTGATGCTGCTGACTCGGAGCTGAGGATCGGCTCCGAACCTGTGTGTAAGAACAAAGGCGAGATGAACAATGCACATGGAACGTTATGGTAAGACAAAACTACTTTTTTTCACCATTGGGGTCAGCCATGCTGCAACCTATTTGTGTCTCCTCTAAACAACAAGTGCTGCAGGTTCTTTGCCCTAATCCCCCCACTGGGGGAGTCATAGAGATGCTATCCTACACAATTGGCCCCCAGTCTCCTTTATGCTTACCCCAATTTCATTAATCTCCAAATTTCTGCAGAAAGTATCACGGTTGAAGAGCAGAGTCACCCTCCTTTCCCCTTACTGGCCTTGACAGATTTGGTTCCCCTTCCTTTGGCCTCACTTAATCTACCCTTCATGGAGGCTGGATCCAATTCCTGACCTTCTGTCTCACCTTTCAGGCATAATTCACCCGAATATCTCAAATCTAAGACTGACCACTTGGTTTCTCCGCTTCCATTGATAGCCAGACAACTTGTGCTCTTCTCCCCTGTTTGTCATATACTTTCATCCTCCCACAAAGCTTCTACAAGGAAACTTTACCGAAGTAATTTAAGAGATTTGTTTTTCACTTGCAGTAGAAACATATTGACCCCTTTAAAACATAATGTCCTTGAATTCTTAATGATGATTTTTGACAAAGGAGCCAGATGATGTCCTTCATGGATGCATCTGCAGTCATAACAAATGGGTTGTCCTGTCGTCAGGCAGCCCTTCGGTCGGCCGGATTCCAAAGTCTGGGTCCGGCTTCGGCTGATGTCGCACTTCACCCGACGTCATCTCTGCTGGTCTTCGGGTATAAAGGCATCAGCCGACGCCATTTTCCTCAGTCTTTCTTGCCGCGTGGCGCCCGAAGCAGAAGCTGTTCGCAAGTGCCGGTCGGTCAGATCCAGAGATTACTACTACCGAATACTACTTCGAAGACTTCTAAAAAGCTAAGTACCCCATTGGGGACTCTTTCTTGCCTCAGCCGATGTCAGAAAAAGTCAATAACTGTTTAACTTGTGGGAAACAAATACCTCATAAAGATTTCCACTCTTACTGTCTGCCTTGCTTAGGCCCAGACCACGACGTAGCAGCCTGTTCGGCCTGTGCTTCCTTCAACCGACGAACGCTTAGGCGTCGGTCGGAGTTTGCTGAACAGTTTTTCGGCTCAGATTTTGTGTACATTATGCCGTCGGATCCTCCGACTACCCAAATTGTTAAAAAACGCAAAGAAAAAGACCGACACTCGCAGTCCGCGGTTTCGGCCGAAACCACGGTTAAGCAAGCCGCGAGTGTCTCGGTTTCAGCCGAAACCGAGAAAACTGGTCAATCTTCAGCCGAATCCATGACTACTACTGAGGCTCCTGCTACCTTAGTTGAATCGGCCTCAGATTTTTTGCCTACAACTGTGGTTCCTAGTGATTTATCAGACACCATCCCTTTGGATGTCTCTACTCCAGCACGTGGTGCTGCTAGGCCTCCTGCAGCCATGTCTATTAAGGCCTTTGCCAGGGCTAAAGCAGCCAAATCAGCTAAATCAGTGCCTGTTAAGCCCCCCCCCTCACACAGGCCCACTTCTAGTTCACAAATGCTTACTCTGGCAGAAGATTTAATATCCTTAATTAGGGGATCCCAATCTCACCCAGACAGGGCCTCTCAGCCCCCAGAAAAGAGACCTAGAGCAGAGCCCCCCGAGCCAGTGTCCTCTGATGATTCTGCGGATGACTCAGATATTACAGACCAGCCAGAGGCTCCTTTTTCTACTTATGAAGATTCCGATGCTGAAGAATCCATTCCAGCTGCCTCTCCACCAGAGGAATTTTCCTTTGGGGAAACCTTACATGCCATGAGAGAACAATTCCAATGGCAGGGACAAGATTTCTCAGATTCAAGAAAAAGGCTTAGGACTTTTCTGCACTTACCACAACATAGGCCCTTAGCTATACCTCCTGTATTGCCTGTTGTGGATGATGCATTTAATGATGTCTGCACTGCTCCTGATTCTTTACCTCCAGCCCCTGCCAAACCAGATAGATTTTACAGGGTGCCAGACACTCATCACCACCTATACAAGGCCCCACTTGCAGACCCCGAAACTATGTCCCAGGGGCCTAAGGCAGTAGCCTCGACCACAGCAAAAAAACCCTATTCCTTCTGAAAGGGAATCCAGGTCCTTAGAGAGATGGGGGAAAAAGTTTACACCTCTGCTACTCTCTCAGCTAGAGCTTTAAACTGTCAGTTTCATATGATCCAATACCAAGAGTTTATGCTTGATCAGTTAACTAAAAAACTGTCCTCTGATGAATCCTTAGATAAGAAATATGTATTAGAAATGGTGAATAACATCCAACAGGTTAGTAACCATTCCTTAAAATGTGGCTATGCTGCACTGGAGGCTTCATTTAGATCAGCCATGACTGGCACAGTGATAAGAAGGCATGCATGGTTGAAAGAACAGGTCTTACCGGATCATGTTAAAGCAAAGCTATTAGATGCTCCTATGGATAAGGCCAGTCTATTTGGTACACCTGCCCAGCAGGTAATGAAGAAAATGGAAGAAAAGGCAAAATCTGTACAAACAGTTAAAGATTTCTTACAGGTTCAGCCCCAAGGTTTAGCAGGAACTGGCCTGCCAAAAATTGGTCCTTTCCTGACTCCACAAGATCCCAAAGGGGCAGGAATAGACGCTCTAGAGGCAGAAATCAATCCAGAGGAGGTGCCTACAGAGGACGACAGTGGCAAGGCAATAACCGAGGCACAGACACAACTACTGCCACTGCAACAGGACAATCACAGTGACTTGGCTCTGACTCCGCCTACCAGGGAGCAAATAGCAGCACCATTAGGCGGAAAGTTAGCCTTATTTTCGAAAAATTGGCACTATATCACAAAAAACAAGTGGATTTTGCAAACCATAGACCAAGGCTACCGGTTCCACTTCCACACCTTACCAGTAAAAAGAGGAATGCCAAACCTGTCTCCAAATCAAAAAATAGAAGCTCTACAGCAGATAGCGGAATTAACAAAGATGAGAGCTGTGGAAAGAGTGCCAATAACAGAACAGGGCAAAGGATTCTACTCCAGACTCTTCCTAGTACCAAGAAAAGAGAAAAGTTGGAGACCTATTCTCGACCTGTCCATCTTAAACACATACATCATTGTCCCAAAATTCAAAATGCTGACCCTACAGCAACTTCTTCCCATGCTGGGCAAGGAGTGTTGGCTGGTAACTCTAGATCTCAAGGAGGCATACCTGCACGTCCCCATTCGACCAAATTGCAGAAGATACCTCAGATTTCTTGCAGGATCAGAGCATTATCAATTCTCAGCATTGCCCTTTGGCTTATCTACTGCGCCCAGAGTATTCACAAAATGCCTGGCATCAGTAATCGCTCACTGCAGAGTACAGGGAATCCAAATTTATCCATACCTGGATGACTGCCTGTTACAAGCGGACAACAAAAGCAAGCTGACAACAGATTTACAAAGGGTCATTTACTTGCTACAAGCCCTGGGATACACAGTCAATTTACAAAAGTCAAGGCTGATACCATCCCAAACAAGAACATTCTTGGGCGCGGAATTGGACACAGTAAAACAAATGGCATTCCTAACTGCAGAAAAACAAAAAGAGCTCCCTCTTTACTTCTTGGCATTAACAAAACAGAACAAACTAACACCAAGAAAAGTTCTGCAGGCCTTGGGCTTCATGGCATCATGCATAATCTTGGTCCCACATGCCAGACTGCATATGAGAAAGCTACAGTGGTACCTAAAGAATTTATGGTCTCAGCACAGGCACAGCTTAGAAACAGAAATCCCACTAATCCCTTGCCTAAAACAGGAGTTCCTATGGTGGGCTCAAGCATGCCAGTCAAACCCAGGCTTACCCTTCCACAACTTTCGAGCAAGCCAAACCATCACAACGGACGCCTCAGACCTAGGATGGGGCGCACATGCTGGACAAATGCATACAAGGATTGTGGACTCAAGACCAGCTGCACCTGCACATAAACCAAAAAGAAATGCTGGCAGTAAAACTGGCAATCCAAAAATTCAGACCATTCCTCAAAGAAGGCCATTTGATGATAAGGACAGACAACACCACAGTCATGTGGTACATCAACAAACAGGGAGGCACTCATTCATACCCCTATGCAGAATGACTTTGGACCTTTGGAATCTGGCTCTCAGCTACAACATCCAGTTACAGGCAATATTTGTGCCGGAAAAGAGAACACCCTAGCAGACATGTTAAGCAGAACCACCTCGGATGCTCACGAATGGATGCTACACCCGGACATCTTCAAGGCCATCACAAAGAAATGGGGAATGCCACAAATAGATCTATTCGCTTCCCCACTCAATCAACAGCTCAAAAATTCTGCACAAGGACATTCCACCCACTTGCATGGAAGGTGGACTCTCTATCCTTCAGCTGGAAAGGCCTGACAGCATATGCATTTCCACCTCTTCCCTTGATGCACAAGGTACTACTGAAAATCAAAGAGGAACGCCCAAGGATAATCCTGATAGCTCGAACTGGCCAAGACAACACTGGTACCCATTGCTGAGGAGCATGTCTCGAGAGAATGTGGTCAGTACCCTGATGCCTTTGATGTTAACTCAGAACAACTACAACATCATGCATCCAAACCTAAAACCTTGCAACTGACTGCCTGGAACATCACATAGCAGCAACTAACCCAGACCTTTCCCAAAGGGTTAAAGACATTATCCTTGAAGCCCGCAGACCTTCAACAAGAAGGAACTATGCAGGAAAATGGAAAAGGTTTGTCATTTGGAGTACTGAAAGAGGAAAAGATGTGTCGAACATAGATATTGCTAACATTCTAGAGTACTTGGCAGAGCTTCTACATACAGGCCTGTCCTATTCCTCCATCAAGATACATGCATCAGCTATTTCAGCAGAATACAGCTTTGATCCACCTGTCTTTTCGCATCCTCTACTCAGGCAGTTCCTCAGAGGGATCAAGAATGTAAAACCTCCTAGGAAACCACCATTACCAGCATGGGACTTGAACTTTGTGCTAGAAAAGTTGACACTCCTCCGTTTGAACCAGCAGCAACAGCAGATCTACAACACCTGTCATGGAAAACTGCTTTCCTACTGGCAATTACCTCAGCAAGGAGGGTTTGAACTACAGGCCTTAATGGCAGTGCAACCCTTCCTAATCTTCCATCAAGATAGGGTGTCCATGAGAACTAATCCTACATTTATGCCTAAGGTGGTATCCAGAGTGTCTTTAAACCAGGCAATCCACCTACCTACCTTCTTTCCCAATCCACAAAACAGGGGGGAAAGAATGCTGCATACCTTGGATGTACATAGACAGTTACGCTACTACCTGGACAGAACCAAAAGTAACAGAAAAACTGACCAGCTTTTTGTAGCCTATGCAACAGGAAGGGAAGGAAAAGCAATTTCCAAACAGACAATCTCCAAATGGATAGGAAATTGCATAAGATTCTGTTATTCCTACCATGGAAAACCAATTCCACAGAACATAAGACCTCATTCTACAAGGGCTACAGCCACTACCACAGCTTTCTTACGAGGAGTGGCAACCAAGGACATTATTGAGGCGGCTACTTGGACCTCCGTGCATACATTTGCCAAGCATTATAATTTATATATATCTATACTGTAGATCCCGAGCAGGGTTTGCCACTGCTGTACTGCAAGGGATCCTAACTACACCATAATTTTTCTTCCTCCACCCCTAGTTTGGCTATGGTATTCTACCCATTTGTTATGACTGCAGATGCATCCATGAAGGACATAGTACAGTTTTGTACCTACCATAAATGTAGATGTCCGAACTGGATAGCATCTGCAGCCAGGATTACCCTCCCTCCTTCCCCTCTGTGGTACTCCTAGGGTATTTACCCTCCTAATAGCTAGCTGTGGGGGAGTCTCTTATGGTGTATTTGTTTGTATATATGTACATACATGCTTATTTTTTGTGTTTGCCTTCTACTTTTTTGGAAACATTGGCATTTATCCAAAATTTAGCCTTCCAAGAGGACAACTGGCATCTGGGGCAAGGAACACTGAGGAAAATGGCGTTGGCTGATGCCTTTATACCCGAAGACCAGCAGAGATGACGTCGGGTGAAGTGCGACATCAGCCGAAGCCGGACCCAGACTTTGGAATCCGGCCGACCGAAGGGCTGCCTGACGACAGGACAACCCATTTGTTATGACTGCAGATGCTATCCAGTTCGGACATCTACATTTATGGTAGGTACAAAACTGTACTTTCTTCATGTTTCACAGTTGCAGTCATTACACTTGGGTTATCTGCCTGCAAGTAGCCCTCAGTCGGCCTGAATACCAGAGACTTAGTATTTCTGCGTCGGTTGCTATCCCTCCAAGACTGACGTCAGGTCATCAGGGGTATAAAAACAGGCAGCTGACGCCATTACATCAGTCTTTCGTAACGAGGAGCCCAAGCAGAAGCAATTTGCATGAGTGCAGTTCGGCCACTACCTGAGTTATCGTTTCCAAATTGAATCATCCTAATGTCGTCTAAAGCTAAGTACCCGGCTAGGGATCCTTTTTTCTTGCTCTAACCAATGTCAGAAAAAGTTAACAATTGTCTCGCCTGTGGAAAGCAAATACTGCACCGAGATTTCCATTCTTACTGCGTCACCTGTTTAGGCCCAGACCACGACGTACCTCGCTGTCGGTTTTGTGCTTTGTTCAATGCCTGAACTATTCGCTGTCGAGCCCTTATTGTCACTAAATACTTTCGCTCTCAACCTCCATATTCCAAAATGGCTTTGGTAAGCTATCCGACTACTGATCTTCCAAAACAAACGTAAGGATAAAGACAGAGACAGACCGCACAGGTCCAAAACTGCCAACAATGCTTCTGTTAAGCTAGTCACCAGTTCGCTGGTATTTAGTGAGGTGCTTTAACAGCCCCTGATGCTGCTTCGATGGATTCGCAGGCCGCTACTGAGACCCATTTGGCGTCCGGTATGCTGCGATACCCTTTGACTACGGAACCTGCGGATGTCTCTACCTTGGATGGGTACAGAGCCACTGTGCAGGCACCATCTTCTGAGGAAGTTCTTCGCACTACTGTTATTCGACACAAACCAACGACTTCTTTCGTGTCTTCAATTCTGTCTAAAACTACCAGGTTTCTAAGGCCAAGAGTACGAGCTACGCCTAAAAAAACGACGACCCAAACTCGAACACCTGGTTCCTTGCCACACCATCAAATGCTTAAAATGGCAGAAGACCTGATTATGCTGATTAGGGGAAGCCAGCCTTCCTGTGCTAAGAGGAAAAAAAAAGAGACCTGTCCCCAGCAGCTTTAACAGACCAAGAGTCTGACGTCTCTGAGGTATCTGAATATGAAGACATGCCTTTATCTGCTTATGAGGATTCAGATGCAGAGGAATCCATTCCCTCTGCTTCTCCTCCAGAGAACTTTTCTTTTGGTGAAACCCTACATACTTTTAAGAGAGCATTTCCACTGGGAATGCCAAGTCTATCCTCAGTCTAAAAAGAGACTCAGAGAATTTTTAGATTTGCCACAACCTAGACCTTTAGCAATACCCCCAGATGTCCTTCAAGAATGCAACTGCAGTCCTGACATATGGGTTGTCCTGCCTCAGGCAGCCCTTCGGTCGGCCGGATTCCAAAGTCTGGGTCCGGCGTTGGCTGATGTCGGCCCTTTCCTAACGTCAGTGAGGCCAGGGTATAAAAGCATCAGCCGACTCCATCTTCTTCAGTCTTTCTTGCCGCAGTGCCCGAAGCAGAAGCAGTTCGCAAGTGCCGGTCGGCCAGCTCCTGTGTTTTCAGCTACCGAAGTCATCAAAAAGCTAAGTACCCCATTGGGGATCTCTTTCTTGCCTCATCCGATGTCAGATAAAGCTGCAAAAGTTAATAATTGTTTGTCTTGCGGTAAACAAATACCTCATAAGGATTTCCATTCTTACTGCCTCCCCTGCCTCGGCCCAGACCACGACATCTTGGCCTGTGCGGCCTGTGCTTGCTTCAATAAGCGCACACTTAGGCGCCGGGCGGAGTTTGCTGAGGACTTTTTTGGGGAGAATTATTCTTATAACATGCCGTCGGAGCTTCTGACAGCACATATTTCCAAAAAACGGAAGGACCGGGACACACTTTTGCGGCCCGAGTCTTCTACCGACACCACGCTAAAGCCTTCCGCGAGTGCATCGGTCTCCTCGGAGCCAGTAATCCTACCGCTTCAAGCCGACGACACCGCACTACCCAGACCTTGGTCCCGGAGGCAACTCCGGTGCCAGTTGTTGATTTTATCCTGGAAACCGAAGCCCAAGATTTGCCTGACACCATACCGGTGGACAAAGTCACTCCAGCACGTGGGGCAGCTAGGCCTCCTGTTTCTATGTCCATCAAGGCCTTCACACGTGCTAAGGCTGCCAGCCAGGTTAAAACTCACCCTCCTAAATCTTTCCCACAGGGTCCCACTTCAGATAAACAGATCATGACTTTAGCTGCAGATCTCATTTCTTTAATCAGGGGCTCTCAGACTCATCCAGACAGGGGTTCTCAGCCGCCCTCAGACAAAAGGCCTAGGGTTGAGCAGACTGATACCCTTTCCTCAGATGAGGCCTTTGGTGAGTCAGGCCATTCTGATTCCCAGGAGGAATTCTTCCCGGCCTACGAGGATTCTGATGCTGAGGAATCCATTCCTTCTGCCTCTCCTCCTGAAGATATTTCCTTTGGAGAAATTCTTCACTCCATGAGGGAGCATTTCCAGTGGCAGGGTCAGGATTTCTCTGACTCCAGGAAAAGGCTTCGGACCTTCCTTAAAAAACCCCAGCACAGGCCTTTAGCTATACCCCCAGTGCTTAGACGTATTGGATGATGTGTTTACAGACTCCAGTACCACACCTGATTCTCTACCCTCTGCTCCTGTCAAGCCAGACAGATATTACAGGGTCCCAGAAACCCATAAGCATCTCTTTAAGGCCCATTCTGTTGATCTAGAAACCATTTCTCAGGGGCCCAAAGGCGTGGCCATTTCCACGTCCAAAAATCCTTTGCCCGCAGATGGGGAATCTAGATCTTTGGAGAGGTGGGGTAAAAAAGTTTATACCTCTTCCACCCTTGCCATGAGAGCACTAAACTGTCTTTTTCATATGTTTCAGTATCAGGATTTTTTGTTGGATGACTTGCAGAAAAAGTTAGCCTTTCCTGAGCCTTTAGATAGAAAGGCCTTGCAGGATTTGGCTCATAATACACAGCAGGTTAGCAACCATTTCCTTCAATGTGGTTATGATGCATTGGAAGCTTCATGTAGGGCAGCTATGACAGGGGCCATCATACGTAGACATGCTTGGTTGAAAGAACAGACTTTGCCAGATCATGTTAAAGTAAAGCTTCTAGATGCACCTCTGGAAAAACACAAGCTTTTTGGTGATAATGCATAGGGTGTGTTAAAATCAATTGAGGAAAAGGCTAAATCAGTACAAACAGTCAAAGATTTCCTCCAGGTTCAGCCACCAAGGTTCAGCAGGAATTGGCCTTCGAAGAATTGGTCCTTTCCAGACACTGACAAATTCCAAAGAGGAAAAGGCAGGCGTGCTCGAGGTAGAGGGCAATACTGAGGCTCCTACAGGGGCCGCCAATGGCAACCATCTAATCAGAGAAGTGGAGCAGGAACTTCAACTGCTCCACAGGGACAAACACAATGACTTGACTTTGACACTGCCGACCAAGGCTCAAAGAGAAGCACCTTTAGGCAGAAAATTATCTCTATTTTCAAAAAACTGGCACATTATTACAAAGGACAAATGGATTTTGGACATTATAGACAAAGGTTACAGGTTCCACTTCCATACCTTACCAACAAGACAAGGCATGCCAAACCTGCCACAAAATCAGAGGGCAGAGGCACTCACACAAGTATCAAAGCTGCTACAAATCAAAGCAATAGAAAAGGCTCCCCCTCAGGAACAAGGCCAGGGATTCTATTCAAGACTGTTCCTTGTTTCAAGAAAAGAAAAACAATGGAGGCCTATTCTGGACTTGTCCGCTCTAAACACTTTTCTCATTGCGCCAAAATTCAAAATGCTGACATTACAGCAACTTCTTCCCATGCTGGGCAAGGGGTCTTGGCTGGTTACTCTGGACCTCAAGGAGGCATACCTGCATGTCCCAATCAGACAAAGCTGCAGAAGATACCTCAGATTTCTTGCAGGGTCATTATCAATTCTCAGCATTGCCTTTTGGCTTATCTACTGCGCCCAGAGTATTCACGAAATGCCTGGCATCAGTAATTGCACATTGCAGACTTCAAGGGATACAAATATACCCTTACTTGGACGACTGCCTTATACAAGCGGACAGCAAACAAGCCTTGATAAGAAACTTGGACTATGTCATTCACTTGCTACAGGCTTTGGGATACACAGTCAACATTCAAAAATCAAGACTACTGCCATCCCAACAAATAATTTTTCTAGGAGCCAAACTGGACACAAACTCACAGATGGCCTACCTCACAGAGGAAAAACAAGAACAATTACCACAGTACTTCAAGAACTTAGCAAAGCAGACCCAGATGACTGCAAGGAAAGTCCTGCAGGCCCTGGGTTTCATGGCATCTTGCATTCTTCTAATTCCACTGGCAAGATTACACATGAGGAAAATACAATGGTACCTGAAAAGCTTGTGGTCTCAGCACAGCCACAGCCTAGAAGCAATTATTCCACTCATTCCATGCTTACAAAAGGAATTCCTGTGGTGGGCTCAAGCAAGCCAACTAAACAAAGGTATGTCTTTTCACAAGCCTCAAGCAAGCCAAACCATTACCACAGACGCCTCAGACCACGGATGGGGGGCGCACATGGCAGGCAGATGCATTCAAGGGCAGTGGACTCCCACCAAATTGAATGTACACATCAATCACAAAGAGATGCTGGCAGTGATTCAAGCAATCGAGGTCTTCGGAAAATATCTCCACCAAGGTCATCTGCTAATAAGGACAGACAACACCACGGTTATGTGGTACATAAACAAGCAGGGAGGCACCCATTCTTACCCTCTCTGCAGACTGGCAATGAATCTTTGGGAGAAATCCCTGAAACTGAACATAGAGTTGCAATCCCAGTTTGTTCCAGGAAAGGACAATGTTCTGGCGGACAGTCTGAGCAGAAACCTTATGGATCCGCACGAATGGATGTTGCACCCAGACATGTTCTCACAAATAACTCATGCATGGGGAAGGCCAGACATAGATCTCTTTGCATCACACCTCAATCATCTTCTCAAAAAGTTCTGCTCAAGAACATTTCATCCTCAAGCCTGGAAAATGGATGCTCTCTCCTTCAGCTGCAATTCTCTAACAATCTATGCATTGCCTCCTCTACCATTAATGACCAAGGTGTTACTGAAGATAAAAGCAGAACAACCGAAAGGCATCCTGATAGCTCCAGACTGGCCAAGGCAACACTGGTACCCATTACTGAGGAGCATAACTCGCACCAAGCCGTGGCCCCTGCCTCAATGGCCACTACTTACTAACTCAGCACAACTACAGGACCGTCCATCCCAACCTGCAAACATTGCAACTGACAGCTTGGAGAGTTCCATGACTTCTCCCCATATTTCTTTCTCCAAAAAGGTTCAAGAAATTTTACTGGAAGCCCGCAGACCTTCCACCAGAAGGACTTATTCAGCCAAATGGAAGAGATTTACCATCTGGAGTGCCAGCAAGGGTCAGGATGCATCAGTATTGAACATCCCTCAGATACTAGAATATTTGGCAGAAATGCTTCACAATGGCCTTTCCTACTCCTCCATAAAAATACATGCTTCAGCAATTTCAGCAGGATACAACTGTGATCCACCTGTTTTTTCACATCCTTTGCTAAGACAGTTTCTAAGAGGGATAAAGAATATCAAACCTCCAAGGAAACCACCAGTGCCTGCATGGGATCTCAATTTCGTCCTGGAAAAATTAACTCTTCCTCCTTTTGAGCCAGCAGCATCTTCAGAATTGCAATTTCTCTCCTGGAAAACTGTTTTCCTGTTGGCAATTACTTCAGCAAGAAGAGTTTCGGAGATTCAGGCCCTCATGGCAGTACCTCCTTTTCTCATTTTTCATCAGGACAGAGTCTCTTTAAGAACCAATCCTTCATTCATGCCAAAAGTGATATACAGGGTTTCTCTAAATCAAGCAATTCACCTGCCTACTTTCTTTCCCAATCCTCAAAATAAAGGAGAAAGGCTTCTGCACACTTTGGACATACATAGACAATTGCGCTACTACCTGGACAGGACAAAGGCCAACAGAAAATCTGATCAGCCTTTTGTAGCCTATGCAGATGGAGTACGAGGAAAGGCAATTTCCAAACAAACAATTTCAAAATGGATTGGAAACTGCATCAAATCCTGCTATTCTTTGCATGGAAAAGATGTGCTAGCCAATATCAGGCCACACTCAACCAGAGCTACAGCCACCTCCACAGCTTTTCTAAGAGGGGTGGCTACCAAGGACATTCTAGAAGCTGCTACATGGAGCTCCGTGCATACATTTTCCAAACATTACAACCTGCCCTTATATTCCAGATCCCGAGCAGGCTTTGCCTCTGCAGTCCTGCAGGGCATTTAAGCTACACCATCCTTACCTTAGGTCCTACCACCCCCAGCTTGGCTATGATATTCAACCCATATGTCAGGACTGCAGTTGCATTCTTGAAGGACATAGTACAGTTTTGTACCTACCATAAATGTAGATGTCCGATAGATATGCAACTGCAGTCAGGTTTTCCCTCCCACCTACCCCTCTGTAATTCCCCCTTTTTGGGTCCATCCACTTTTCTTAGGATAGCTGGGGATATCTTTTGTGGTGTATCTGTTTATTATTTGTTGTGCATGTCTGGATTTGCATCCATTCACAAAATTTAGCCTTCCTTGGAGGGCAGCTGGCATCTGGGGCAAGAAACACTAAAGAAGATGGCATTGGCTGATGCTTTTATACCCTGGCCTCACTGACGTCAGGAAAGGGCCGACATCAGCCGATGCCGGACCCAGACTTTGGAATCCGGCCGACCGAAGGGCTGCCTGAGGCAGGACAACCCATATGTCAGGACTGCAGTTGCATATCTATCGGACATCTACATTTATGGTAGGTACAAAACTGTACTTTCTGGATGTTGTGGATGATGTGTTTATGGATTCCAGTCTAACTCTTGATACTTTACCCCCTGCTTCTAGGAAACCAGACAGGAACTACAGAGTTTCTGACTCTCACAAATTCCTTTTCAAAAATCCTACTGCTGACCCAGAGGTCATCTCCCAGGGGCTTAAAGGTATAAATGCAACTACAGCTAAGAATCCCACCCCTTCGGACAGGGATTCCTGAGCTTTAGACAGATGGGGTAAAAACGTATACACATCTGCAACTCTTGCCATTAGGGCACTGAATTGCTAGTTTCACATGCTGAAGTACCAGCAACATATTATGGAACTTAAGCAAAAATTAGCTACCTTTACAGACTGTGCAGAAAATAAAGAATTACAAAAGCTTATGCATTCTGCAAGCCAAGTCAGCAAGCATACTTTACAATGTGGCTTTGATGCCCTAGAAGCATCTTGCACGGCAGCAGTCACTGGTTCTGTAATGAGAAGTCATGCTTGGCTTAAAGAGCAGACCTTGCCAGAAGATGTCAAATCAAAATTCTAGATGTTCCTTTGAACAAGGACAATCTGTTTGGCAACAAAACTGAAGAGGTTCTTAAAAAGATGGAAGAAAAAGCTAAATCTGTGCAGTCAAAGATTTCTTGCAAGTACAGCCTTCTAGATTCAGTAGGCATTGCCCTCGAAGCATTGGTCCTTTCCAGCCCCCTCAAGGCCATCTCAGACTATACCCAGAGGAAACAGATCCCCCCAGACTACAGTCTCAGGGTATGCAGAGATCTAAGCAATGGAGTGCCTCCACTTGAAAAACAAGGAGTGCTAAGCCACACCCTTACGGAAAGAATTCACATTGACTTCTCAGCTCCACTCCTCACCTCTGCCCAACTGCTCATGCCCCTAGGAGGAAAATTGCCCATCATGCAAAAAACTGGACTTCCATCACCAAAGACCGATGGGTCCTCAACATTGTATCCCAGGCGTACAGATTTTACTTCCACTCACTGCCAACCCCAAAAGGGTTTCCACACCTTCCTCCAAACCAGTGGGCAGAGGCGCAAAACCAAGTTCAGTCCCTGTTCTCCATAAAGGCAATTCAACCTGTTCCAGCAGAACAGATAGGTCAAGGGTTCTATCCCAGACTTTTCCCGGTACCCAGAAAAGAGGGCACTTGGTGCCCAATCCTAGATCTTTCCATTCTAAACACCTTCCTGGTGGTACCAAAGTTCCAAATGCTCACCCTTCAGCAGCTTCTTCCTATGCTGGCCAAAGATGTCTGGTTAGCCACCCTAGACCTAAAAGAAGCCTGTCTGCACATCCCTATCAGGGACTCATGCAGGAAATACCTACACTTCAGGGCAGGATCTATGCATTATCAGTTCTCTGGACTTCCCTTTGGCTTATCCACTGCTCCCATTGTATTCACAAAATGCCTGGCTCCAGCCATTTCCTACTACAGACAGAGAAAAATTAAAATTTACCCTGAAGGTTCTGAAGAAGTCTATGGAGAATAGATGAAAGCGCTTAACCTGATGTACCAATAAACAACAGTTTTGGTATTTTCTGCCTCTTTCCTTGGAACTGGGCACTCATTTTTCACCAGTTGTATCGCACTTATTGACAGGCAACTGCTGTGGAATACCACACCGGTTGCTTATTTATGCTTTCATAAAATTAGTACAGACTGTTCCTTCCCGCTTCTCTGGTACAGCAGAAAATCTCAGGTTTTCCCTACGTGCTCTGTCCTCTAATGCTATTATTTTTGAAACATCTCTTCTTGAGCAGTCTCATATTCAGACAGCTTTTTCTTCATTTTGACTTCTCATTTTTGCAGTTTTATCATCTCATCTGAATATATTTTTAAAGCTTCTTCCATTTGCTCAGCATTTTGTTATTTGAGTTAATATACTCCATCTGTGTTTATTTTAATCAGGTCTAAGTGCTTTTGTCTTATTTTCTTCTAGGTTACAGGACGTAATGTCACTGCTTTTTATTGAACAGCTGCAGGACTCTTCTCAGCCAGTGTTTTCTCTTCACGTTTTATAGCTGATTTTCTTCCAGGTCCTTTGTATTTCTTTTTTGCTGGCATCCAGGCAGTGCATTTACTAGACAGTTATTGAACTTTACCCAAACAGGCAAGTTCAGTGGCTGTCTTTTCCGAGTTTGTTTTCACACTGGGAGAGCTGAAATTAAGCTGTTAGTGTGTATCCGGGATCTTGGAAAAGCCATTGTGCTTTATTTTGTGATGGTATTTCACCCTAGAACAAGATCTTAAGTAGTTGCCAAAATGCATTCCATGCCTTGTGTTACACTAGCTGAATCTAGTTGCTCCTGGCTTCGTGTGATAATGATAAACAATAAGGACATTTTGGTATTATGTTCAAGTCTCTTGTCATTTTCTTCTGAGATGGTTGGAGATAAGAAGGGTATTTTAGCATGTGTTTAGGCCCTTGAGCTAACATGACTGGACACATGCAACCCACTGACACTGAAAGGTTGGCCACCACAACTGTATGCAGTTTACATAGTGTACAAGTTAGAAATTCATAAATACGCTGAAATTGTTTGCATTAGTGTTTATGCTAACCGACTGCCAGCTCATCTTTTGAGACAACAGATGGAATTAACAGAACAAAGAGGGAACATATGAATACAGCTGCGCAGTAGTTGCTTGAGTTATGTAATTGTACTAGCGTTATTGTTGAATTTAGTGTAAACCTAGAACATCTCAGTGGTGAATAAAAGCTGTTTTTGAACGAAGTTAGAAAGGCACACTAGTTCACTATTTTACAATGCGTGTAACAATTTTTACTCTCTAGTACTTCACATGAAATGTCTGGCACTGTAGAAATGGGCGAACTCAAAAATGTCCATGTTCATCCAGAAGATGCACATTACTTTGTAGGATGTGGTGGAAGGTAAGCTGAATTTTTATCAGTTTCATTTAGGCCTTGCTTTTTGCTCCTAACATTTTCTCTGCATGGTTTGCTGACACTGCTGCAGTTTAATCCTAAGGAATAAAATGATAATAATAAAGGCATGTAAACTAGATCTTTATGATTTAAATATAGGTCAGAAATGCAAGATGTGTTATTAGAAGTTTCTACCACTAGGCTAGCAAATGCACAAGAATAGATTTTAGTGTAGGAGTTGTTCATGTCTTTGCTTCTTTGAGGAAGGGCTTTACAGCTGACAGTTCTATTTTGTTGGTGACTGGCATGTTTTTTTTTTATGTTGATCAACATTGTAAGCAGTACTTTGTTTCACCATCCAGTAGTAATCTGCATACATAGTATTGACTAGCAAGGTCTTCTGAACACTAATTCACACATGCAGTTTCACCTTTCACTTGTTCATTTCAGTGCTTGAAGGTGCTGTTTGGAGGATAACCACTAACATTTGTCACTGTCCTATAAAAAAGCACTCCCTAGGGAAGAACTAAGTAATCTTAGCACCCTAGTGAAGTATTTGATCTCCATAGTAAGCATAGCTCTCAACCTTTTATTTCCAGAATCAGGAATAAATTCCAAAATAAGCTGAAAAGCTGACATAAGAAAAAGAATGTGAGTTAATGTGAATTTTCTGTAGATGAAGAAATCCATAACTCTTATTATTGTCAATGTAATATGCCACCTTTTCTCCCTAAAATCACCAGTAGTAGGAGGGAAAGAGAAAAATTAAGAGTAAAAATCAGGGAGAGTTGACAGGTGTGCTGCATCAATTGCTGTGGGATTTTATGACAAACCATTTCAAAATATAACAAAAACACTTCCCAGATGCAGAACAAGTTAATATCTGATGATGTCAATCTTCATTCATTCTTGACGAATGGGATCAGTTCCGACCCCCGGAACCGGCTCAGCCGTTATACAGCTCGTACCAGCCAAAAACCTCTTGAGCTAAGACTCTATCCACAATGTCTGTCTCTTCATTACCTCAGATTTTGTTTGCCACTTTGTCAGCAAGACGTGCAAGCCATTGTGCTCAGCTAAGTCCTTGAAATTTCTATTTTCCAAGCTATATATTACACACACACACACACACACATATATATATATATATATATATATATATATATATATATATATATATATATATTATATATATATATATATAAATGGATTCACCATACAATCTCAAAATACTGAAATGTCGAATTTCAGTATTTCGAGACTGAATAGTCAAAAACCCACAATCACGAATACTACAATCGTGACCATTCACACACGCACACAAAGCAGGACATAATCACACACACATACACCTACCTAACTAAACAAACATAACAATACACACAAACACACTTAACCTACCTATAAGCAGGGGTTTCAGGTAAGTGTTTTGTGTTTGAGGATAATGGGTAGGGATTTTAGTATGTGTGAGTGTGTGCGGTGGTGTTTGTTGTGTGTTTGTGTGTTTAGTGCGACCTCGGAGTTAGAGTATATAAGTGGGGGGGGGGGGTGTGGGGTGCAGATAACCCCAGATAAATCCACAAACCGCACCACACGTCATGAACGTGACACCACAATAGCGGCGGATTCGGCATAGTGTAGTTTCTGTTAACTGCACTTTACACTATTACTGAATCGACATTTCAGTATGTCAAGATTGTCTAGTGTGTGTATATATATATATATATATATATATATATATATATATATATATATATATATATATATATATTTATTTATTTTTTCTTATATATTTTTTCTTGTATATAACTGTTTTGTGTGTGTGTGTGTGTGTGTTTGAATTCTGTACCCCTTATTGTTGACTTTCTCTCCCATCTTTCTTGCCTTGTGTGGTATTTCTTAGTACCATCGTTGGTACCTCTTCTCCTTTTCTTTATACAGTTTGGCATTCTCGTCTACCATCACTGGTAGACCTTTGTGCTATCCTTTAATGTGTGTGTGTGTGTGTGTGTGTGTGTGTGTGTGTGTGTGTGTGTGTGTGTGTTTGCGCGTGTTGGAAGCTTCTACTAGCTCGTGAATCACTGAAAGCTGTCAAGCTGCTTCCTTTTCACAATGCCCTAGATGTTCATTATGTTTCACTGTTGCAGTCATCACTGTAGGGTTCTTCCTGCCGGTAGGCAGCCCTCGGTCAGCCAGAATCCCAAAGTCTGGGTCCGGCGTCGGCTGTGAACTCAACTTCCCCAACGTCAGAGTGCCAGGGGTATAAAGCTCCCAGCCGATGCCATGTTCTCCAGTCTTTCTTGCCACGCGGTGAAAGCAGTTCACAAGTGCTGGTCAGCTGTCTCCCGTTATTTTTGGTGCTTCAATCTGAAGACCTTCTTCCTTTCAAAGCTAAGTACCCCATTGGGGAAACTTTTCTCTTGCTCCAGTCCGATGTCAGAAAAAGTTAATAATTGCATTTCATGTGGGAAGCAAATACCTCATAAGGATTTTCATTCTTACTGTATTCCTTGCCTAGGGCCTGACCACGATGTAGCTAGTTGTCGGTTTTGTGCTAGATTTAATCAGCGTACTATTAAGCGGAGATACGATTTTGCATTTCATTACTTCGGACGACGATTCAGTTATAACATGTCTCTGTCACGCTTCCGACTACCGGAGTTCATAAAAGACGCAAGGATAAGGATAGGCCTCCGAGGTCCAAATCAGATGACAGTTCACAATTAGAGCCAGCTACCAGTTCGACCATCGTCAGTCGCAGCCCCTGTCGTCGGCCATTTCAGAACCGCTTGCCGATATGGACTCCCATGAGGAGCCAACTAGGCCTTCGGATATTCAAGGTGCAGGACCTTCGGATAATGCTCCCTCAGATGGGTCCGGAGTTGCTGTGCAGGTACCGGCTTCCGAGGGAGTTTTCAGGCCTACGCAGCTTCAAGTAAAGGCAAAGCCACCTTCTAAATCAAGGACTCCAGCCCAGGCTCCTTCTGATCCGGGACCTAAATCTCAAAAACAAATGCTTAAAATGGCTGAGGACTTACTAACTATGATTAGGGGTACCCATCCCCCTCCAGACAAAAGGCCAAGACGAGTTGGATTATGAATCCTCTGATCAAGTATCTATTTCTTCCGTCTCTTCCTCTGAACAGGATTATTCTTTCAATCCTTATGAGGATTCTGATGCTGAGGAGTCCATTCCCTCAGCTTCTCCTCCTGAGGACTACTCTTTTGGGGAAACTTTACATGATATGAGGGAACATTTCCACTGTGAAGGCCAGAAGTACTCAGAATCTAAGAGAAGGCTTAGGGATTTCCATCTTCTTCCCCAGCATAGACCCTTTGCTATTCCTCCTATTTTGGATATTGTGGATGATATCTTCACTGAATCTAATTTAACCCCTGACTCTTTTCCTCCGGCCCCTGCTAAGCCTGATAGATATTACAGGGTTCCTGACACTCACAAATTTCTGTTTAAAAATCCTACTGTTGATCCAGAGACCATTTCTCAGGGGTCCTAAGGGTGTTGAGGCCGCCACTGCTAAAAACCCTATGTTAAGAAAAAAAATGTCTACCTTTTCTGCATGTGCAGACAATAAAGAATTACAAGATTTAATGCATGCTACTGAGCAGGTGGGGAAACATACTTTACACTGTGGTTTTGATGCTGTAGAAGCCTCCTGCAGGGCGGCTGCCACTGGCACAGTCATTAGAAGGCATGCTTGGTTAAAGGAATAAAATTTGCCTGACCAAGTAAAAGCAAAATTACTGGATGCTCCTGTTCAACATGATGTTTTATTTGGGTCTAAGGCTGAAGAGGTTATAAAGAAAATGGAGGATAAGGCAAAATCCATGCAGACGGTTAAGGATTTCTTGCCAGTTCAGCCTCCTAGATTCAGCAGAAACTGGCCAGCTAAGAATTGGTCCTTTCTCAACTCGGACAGGCCTCAGAGGGGCAGATATAGGCGCAGAAGTAAAATTCCACGTTCTTTTAAAACACGAGATAGTTTATTCTCTCAAAAACAGACAAACAAATTGAGGTGTTTTGTTCACATTTTGTTTTGTTGTGCCAACACTTCCATGTACGCAAGTTTTATATGCTTTTTTATGTATTTTTACTCTCTTTTAGCTTTGAATAGAATTTTTGTATTACACATTCATATGTCACTATCCTACATGATTTTTATAAGGACAGTTATTTTAACTCGTAACATGTTGTTTTTAGCTTTAATTATTAATTGATTACAAGCCAACTGTGTTACTTGGTTAATTCAATTGCCCACTTGAAGGTATATATACACAGCAGTTGTATTTTATTTCATTCACTTGATAAAGCTTGGCATTGACCGGGCGAAAGCGCTCGTGGTTCATTTGTTTGTCTGTTTTTGAGAGAATAAACTATCTCGTGTTTTAAAAGAACGTGGAATTTTACTTGGTTTTGTGTTGGCTGTGGTAACACTACTCTTCTTGGTCTTGTTTTGTGCTTCGTTTTTTTGGCAGATATAGGCGCCCCAGAGGGAGGGCCCAAGCCCACGCCTCGTATAGGCCTAGACAATGGAGTGCTTCCACCCCAAGGGGTGGAGAGGTTAGGTCTCAACCTTATAGAAACAGGCTCAATGACTCTCTCTGCATGGCTCCAGGACCCTCTCTCCTGGAAGCCCCTCTGGGAGGAAAACTTTCCCTTTTTCACCAAAACTGGACTTGCATTACCCAAGACAAGTGGGTTCTGGATGTAGTTTTAAGAGGTTACAAATTCCACTTCCACACATTGCCAAAACCAAACAGATGGCCAGACCTTCCAAAAAATCAGTGGGCGGAGGCATTAAAACAGGTGTGGTCCCTCATAGCTATGAGGGCCATAGAACTAGTTCCATATTCAGAGATGGGACAAGGCTTTTATTCCAGACTCTTTCTAGTTCCCAGGAAGGAAAATTCCTGGAGACCCATCCTGGATCTGTCGGTCTTAAATACTTTCCTGGAGATACCAAAGTTCAAGATGCTTACTCTGCAGCAGCTCCTGCCAATGTTGAGCAAAAATGCATGGATGGTGACATTGGACTTAAAGGAGGCTTACCTGCACATTCCTATCAGACAGAAGTGCAGAAGACATCTCAGATTCAAGGCAGGCTCGAAGCATTACCAATTCTGTGCGCTGCCCTTTGGCTTATCTACTGCACCCAGGGTCTTTACCAAGTGCCTGGCACCAGTGGTAGCTTACTGCAGACTCAAGGGAATTCAAATTTACCCTTATCTGGACGACTGCCTTATTCAAGCAGACAGCAAGGACATATTACTCCAGCACCTGGAATTTGTTCAGAATCTGCTCAGTTGCCTGGGATTCACTGTGAACGTAAAAGTCAAATTTGATACCCACTGAACAGATAACTTTCTTGGGTGCTCTATTAAACACTACAACCCAGATGGCATTCCTGACGCTAGAAAAACAATTGCAGCTGGCTTCAACTTTCAAGAGCCTGGCGTTGATGTCTCAGCTAACTGCAAGAAAATGTCTGCAGGCTTTGGGTTACATGGCCTCTTGCATCCTACTCATACCACATGCAAGATTGCATATGAGGAAGATACAATGGTATCTAAAAAACACCTGGTCCCAGCATTGTCACAGTCTGGAAACAGTGATTCCTGTATTACCTTGCCTGCAAAAGGAATTTTGTTGGTGGGCCACGGCATGTCTTCAAAACAAAGGGAAAACCTTCAGTCTACCTCCAGCCAACCAAGTGCTAACCACAGATGCCTCAGATTATGCATGGGGAGCCCACTTGCAGGGGAAAGGCCTGCAAGGTTTTTGGACAGAGGATCAGAAGCACCTGCATATCAATTTAAAAGAGATGTTGGCTGTACAGAATGCCGTCATGGCCTTCAGGGATCTTTTAGAGCCAGGGCAGCTACTGATAAGGACAGACAACACCACAGTGATGTGGTACATAAACAAGCAGGGGGGATCACATTCCTACCCCCTCTGCAGACTAGCCATGACTCTGTGGAACACAGCACTGGCTTGCAAGGTGGATCTACAAGCTCAATTCTTGCCAGGAAAAGAAAACACTCTGGCAGACAATCTGAGCAGGAATCTGTCAGAGCCACACGAGTGGATGCTAAACACCCAGATATTCAAGATGATTACAGAAGCCTGGGGATGCCCAGGCATAAATCTATTTGCAACTCCCCACAACTACCAGCTACAGACTTTTTGCACAAGGACATATCACAAGCTAGCATGGAAAGTGGATGCTCTCTCTCTCAGTTGGAGGAACCTTTCGGGATATGCCTTCCCACCACTGCCTCTTCTACCAAGAGTGTTACTGAAAATAAAACAGGACAAACCAAAGATGATCTTATTGGCCCAAATTGGCCTCGACAATTTTGGTACTCAACACTGATAAATCTATCCCAGGAACCTCCTTGGATTCTACCACAGATTCCAAACCTTTTGTCTCAACATCAGGGCCAGGTCCTGCACTCTCATATCAAGACTCTCTCAGCCTGGCAGCCTGGCGTATTCAGGATCTGTAATTAATCCACCCCTTACCAAACAGGTTATGGATGTTATCTTAGAAGCCAGACGGCCTAGCACTAGGAAATCTTATGCAGGAAAATGGAAGAGATTTTGCACCTGGATGCAGGCTAAGGAATCGGATCCTCTCATTCCAAATATTCCATTGATTTTACAGTACCTAACAGATATGTTGCATAAGGGCTTATCCTTTTCTTCCATAAAAATACATGCCTCCGCTATCTCTGCACATTATAACACACATCCACCTATTTTTTCACATCCAATTCTCAAACAATATCTCAGAGGGGCAAATAATTTAAGGCCCCCAAGGACTCTGCCCATTCCTGCTTGGGACCTCAATTATGTACTGGAAAAGCTTACTCTGCCACCTTTTGAGCCTGCTAACACATCTGATATAAAATATATATCATGGAAAACTGTTATCCTACTGGCTTTAACTTCAGCCAGGAGTGTCTCAGAGTTACAAGCGCTCATGGCTGTGGAACTTTACATTATTTTTCATCAAGACAGGGTTTCTTTGAGAACTAACCCTACTTTCATGCCTAAAGTAGTATCTAAAGTGGCTTTAAACCAAACTATTCACCTGCCAACTTTTTTCCCTAATCCCCAAAATAAGGGGGAGAGGATCTTGCATTCTTTGGATGTACACAGGCAGCTTCGTTTTTACCTGGACAGAACCAAGGATATCAGGAAAACAGATCAATTGTTCGTTTCTTATGCAGTTAATTCTCAAGGCAAAGCTATTACAAAACAGACCATTTCTAAGTGGATTGCTTATGGAATCAGATTTTGTTACTCTCATCATAGAAAGCAAATCCCTGGAAAAATTAGGACTCACTCTACCAGAGCTGCTGCTACTTCAGCTGCCTTTCTCAGGGGAGTCCCTACCAAAGATATTTTGGAAGCTGCAACTTGGAGCTCAGTGCACAATTTCTGTAAACACTATAATCTCCTTCTTTAGTCTAAATCTAGGGCAGGCTTTGCCTCTACAGTCTTGCAAGGCCTTCTAGCCACCCCTTCTGCTCTATAACCACCACCCTTTTTTCTCAGCTTTGGGATTCAATCCTACAGTGATGACTGCAACAGTGAAACACTATGAACATAGTACAGTTGTGTACACTTACCATAAATGTAGATGTTCGAGTGTCTTCACTGTTGCAGTCTGGGTTACCCTCCCTTCTGTCCCCTCTTATTCTCTTTTTGGTGTGGCTATCTGCTTTACCCTTCTTCTGAGGTGTATTTGCTACAGAGTATGGGTTTTGTTGTATGTTACACCTTTGTGATATTTTGTTTTACTTTTAGCCTTTTATATTTGTCACCTGACATCTGGGGCAAGAAAAACTGGAGAACATTGCGTTGGCTGGAAGCTTTATACCCCTGTCGCTCTGATGTCGGGGAAGTTGAGTTCACAGCCGACGCCGGACCCAGACTTTGGGATTCTGGCCGACCAAGGACTGCCTGCCGGCAGGAAGAACCCTACAGTGATGACTGCAACAGTGAAGACACTCGAACATCTACATTTATGGTAAGTATACACAACTGTACTTTCCTAACATACCTCAGACTTCCTTTGCCACCTCAGAGTACAGACGTGGTCACTGTTTTTGCTCTTGCGTTAGTAGCGTTTTTTGGGTACTGAGAGTCTTTTTCTTTAATTTTATTGCTAAAATTATTTAAAAAACATCTTCTATTGCACTTCCTTACTTTTCCTACTAAATAACTTTTCAAATACTTTGGTACTCTTTTTCCATTGCTGGTAATTTTTTTATACATTACGTACATCTTAAATACTATCGTTGGTATTTTTCTACTTTGCATTCCTCCTCCTTCATTTGTATATAAAAACATCTTTATTTCTAAGTATTTGCTTCTTTGCAACAATGTCTGAGAAACCTTTGGGTTTCAAGAAATGTATGGCCTGTGGCCAGAAAAATCCTTTTACCTTATGCACATTCTAAATGCATTTGTTAGGCCCTTTACACTGATACTAGTTGTAACATATGTAAGCATTTTAACCCTAGGGCCCATAGATAGAAGAAATAAATTGATTCTCAGAAACTTGCTGCCTTTTAATTCATCTTCTTCAACAGCATCTTCTGGGGCTCAAACCCCTAAGAGTTCAGACAAAAAGGATTTTAGAAAGTGTTCCCAGGAACCAACTACTTTATCGTCTCTGGGTTCAGAACCTCCTATAAAAACTGCCTAAGACTTTGGATCCTAGCTTCTCGGATCCAAAAAACAGAAAAGAGAAATCTCCTTAGATCTGATTGCCATGCTTGGTCCTGGATCCGATTACATCCAGATGGTCATCTCTTTTCTTGGAATGTTCACCAAGACACCATCACTTTAGAACTTCATCAGTAGCATCCTCAAGCCATTCTTCCAAAAGGTTGAATGAATTGACATGGACAGGATGAGGAGGATGTTTCTCTTGACACAGGTACAAATGGGGGTTCTTCTGGCTCTGACCCCATCGGGTCTGGAGACCCTTATTAGTACACAACCCCCTCCCCCTTGCTCGCTTCTTCTCCTTTCTGACCTGTGGTATCAGAGTCGTCAGTTCTGGAGATTCTGGCTTTGTTCTTCACATCAGATCTGAAGACACTCCTGTAGCATCATTGAGTGAACAGACTTCGAGTGCCTTGGAGCCGGACGACTGTTGAAGCCATAGCATTTGAGCTGGATCCGAGGTGTTGGAGCCGACTCCAAAGTTGTCTGAGTCGTGTCTTCCCCTCGGAGCCTCGGAATTAGATAGCTCAGCTCCAACTCCCTCTTCAAGTTTTCTGCCTTTGGGGAGGGAGGAGCTTATGGCCTGTCAGCATGTTCTTTTGGAGCCATCATTTTCCTTCTCTCTGAGGTATTCAGCATTCGAGTTAGTGGAGAAAGCCTTCTCTAATCGTAGAGCTTGGACTTCTCTACCTTCTTTGGCTCCATCCACCCTAACCCATTCGTCTCTAGGTCTTGAGCCTCAGTTATCCTTGTCACAGGGACAGACAGCCTAAGTTGGTCTTCAGGATAACCAACAAGGTAAAATGATTTCTTCCAGCACTTCTCTGGGACATCCTACTGAAGAAAAAGTGCAAAAGGATGTACTTGGACTCTCTTCAAGAGAGTCACAGAATATAATGAGTTTGATGAGGGGGACAAGTCTCCAAGATCACCACCTGATAACATCTTATTTGGAGACATTGTGGAGCTCCTAAAGCAAAGGGGTGATTGGTCTCTCGATAACCCTTCCCAAGTGGAGTCTGTATTCCTTGTGGCTTTTGGTGCTATCCTGTATACCTCCTGGGTGACTCCACCCTCTGATGAGCTCTTTGATTTGGTCTCTCAGCAGATATGGAAGGAACCTGATATTATTGAACCAGTCTTCAGGAGACCAGACAGGATCCTGGCACCACCTAAGGACAAAACTTTCTAAACCAAGGGAGTACCAGTTGATGCCATGGTTGTAGTGGTAGCCACTAAGAAGGTACTATTGGAACAAAGTTCCTCTGTCCACCCCCCCTAACAGGGAGTCTAGGGTGATGGACAGGTTTGGGTAGCATGTTTATGCTTCAGTGATCTTTGTCCTGTGGTCACTGAACTGTCTGGCATAACTCTCAAGACTCCAGAGGGATTTGATAAAGGAACTCTAAAAATCCCTCTCCGGGATTATATCCTCTGAGGCAGAGAGTACTGTTACCTTGCAGTTGGCTGCCTTTCAGTCCGTTTCTATTTCATCCACGAGACTTATCTCTCATGCAGCAGAAGGTACCTCACGGGTGGCGGGTTCAGGTATTTCCATTAAATATCATGCCTGGATGCGCTTATGTGACTTCGTGGAACCCTTCAAAGCTTCCCTCATCAGTGCTAATTTTGACAGAAGTTCTTTATTTGGCCCCAAGGTGAAAGAGACTGTGTCTAGGTGTGAACAGAAAGGCAAATCCCCGTCTGCTGTGGGAGTGGATTTTTTGACTCTCAAAGAACCTTTTCTGGGAATCAGTGAGGTGGTTGATTAATGTGGTTCAAGAAATCCCAGGGTCCCTTCCAAGATCCACATGGAGACAGTTCCTCCAGGGGCAGAGGGGGTCTGCAAAATCATGCATCAAGAGATGCTTTCTCTGACAGAGCCTACCAGTACTCCTGAAAGGAGGCCCAACTGTCTATTGCTAGAGTCAGTTGGAGGTTACTTATCTCTTCACCAGAGAGCCTAGCTATGAATTACAAAAGATTCATGGGTGCAGAGGATAATATCCAGAAGTTATATAGTACAGTTGTGTACCTACCATAAATGTAGATGTTTGAGTGTATTCACTGTTGCAGTCATTACCCTTGTGTTATCATGCTGGCAGGCGACCCGCAGTCGGCCCGAGTTCCAAAGTCTTGGTCCGGTGTCTGTTGCTGTCGCCTCTTCCCTGACATCAGTGTGCCAGGGGTATAAAAGTCGCAACAGACGCCATTTTCTTCAGTTTTTCTTGCCCCAGATGTCAGGTGCCCCCAGATAGGAAGGCTGGAAAGATAAAAATATGCCAAACAACAATGCATATAATACTATAAACATTTCCTTCATCTACAAGCAAATACACCACATAGGTTGTATAGAGTTGAGAAGTACTGAATAGTCCCAACAAAGAGGGGGATGGTGGGTGGGTAACCTGGACTGCAACAGTGAATACACTCGAACATTTACATTTATGGTAGGTACACAACTGTACTATGTTCATCGTGTTTCACTGTTGCGTCATTACACTTGGGTAGAATCCCAAAGCTGAGGTTGGGTGGCTGGGTCTAGATTGGATTTGGCGAGGCTAACAAGCCCTGCAGAACTGCAGTGGCAAAGCCTGCTCTGGATTTGGAGTAGAGAGGTAGGTGGTAGTGCTTGGTGAAAGTGTGCACTGAGCTCCAGGTCGCAGCTTCTAAAATGTCTTTGGTTGGTACCCCTCTGAGGAAAGCTGCGGAAGTGGCTGCTGCTCAGGTTGAATGAGGCCTAATACCCTTAAGCACAGATTTGCATGTTGTGCATAACAGAAGCAGATGCAGTGTCCTATCCATTTGGAGATTGTCTGTTTTGTCATAGGCTTTCCTTGTGATCCTGCAGCATAAGCTACAAACAGTTGCTCAGTTTTTCTGAAAGCTTTTGTTTTGTCCAAGTAAAATCGTAGCTGCCTGTGTATATCCAAAGCATGCAGAAGTCTTTCCCTTTATTCTGGGGATTTGGATAGAAAGTAGGTAAAT
The DNA here is from genome assembly GCF_019279795.1 of Protopterus annectens. Lineage (NCBI taxonomy): Eukaryota > Metazoa > Chordata > Ceratodontiformes > Protopteridae > Protopterus > Protopterus annectens. The sequence continues at coordinate 1,141,503,293 of NC_056739.1, forward strand.
GAATGGTTTGGTTTAAGGCCACATTGGAGACCACTTTTGGCATGAATGTTGGGTTTGTCCTAAGAGAAACCTTGTCCTGATGAAAAATGAGGAAAGGTTCCACGGCCATCAATGCCTGTAACTCTGAGACTCTTCTTGCTGAAGTTATTGCTAGGAGGAGAGCAGTTTTCCATGACAAGAATTTTAAATCAACTGTGCTGGCTGGTTCAAATGGAGGCAGTGTTAGTTTTTGTAAAACAAAATTGAGGTCCCAAGTAGGTACTGGGGGTCTTATATTCTTTGCCCCTCTGAGGTACTGTCGTAGCAGAGGATGTGAAAAAATAGGTGGATCCGTATTATAATGAGCTGAAATGGCAGAGGCATGGATTTTAATAGATGAAAAAGATAGGCCTTTGTCCAATATCTCAGTCAGGTATTGTAAAATCTGAGGTATATTAGGGGCCAGTGGGTCGAGCCCTTGTGCCTGGTTCCAAGCACAGAATCTCTCCCATTTTTCTGCTTAAGATTTCCTAGTGCTGGGCCTCCTGGCTTCCAAAATTACATCCATAACAGTTTGAGAGAGGTGCAGTCTGAGTGGGCTACCTTATCTGCCATGCTGCCAGGTTTAAGGTTCTGAGTTGACTGCAGAATCTGATTGTTTTGCTGTGTCAGAAGATGAGGGATTTGAGGTAGAGGCCAAGGTTGGCCATGGGACAAAAGTTTTTAGGATTGGGTACCAGTGCTGGCGTGGCCAGTCTGGTGCAATCAGTATCATTTTTGGCCTCTCTTGTCTGACTTTTAGAAGCACCTTGGTGAGAAGAGGCATCGGAGGGAAGGCATAAACTGTCAGGTTTTTCCAGCTAAATGATAGAGCATCCACTTTCCATGCTTGAGAGTGATAAGTCTTTGTGCAATATTTCTGTATTTGGTAATTGTGAGGGGAGGCAAAAAGATCTATGTCTGGGCGTCCCCATTTCCTTGTTATCATGTTGAACACTTGTGGATTTAGCTTCCATTCGTGAGGATCCATGAGATTTCTGCTTAATTCGTCTGCCAGTGTATTTTTTGTTCCCGGCAGGAATTGTGCTTGCAGATGTACCTGGTAGGTCAGTGCTGTATTCCACAAAGTCATGGCTTGTCTGCATAGGGGGTAGGAATGTGTGCCCCCTTGCTTGTTTATGTAACACATAACTGTGGTATTGTCCGTTTTTATTAATAGTTGTCCTGGATGTAGTAGGTCCTTGAAAGCTGTCAGGGCATTCTGTATAGCTAGCATCTCTTTTTGATTGATGTGAAGATGCATTTGCTCCTTGGGCCACATGCCGTGAAAACATTTTCCTGCCATATGTGCTCCCCTGGCATAATTTGATGCATCCATTGTTATTGTCTCCCTGGGTGTAGGTAAGATGAAAGGCTGTCCCTTGTTGTGGTGACAGGCCTGGGACCAGCATCGAAACTCCTGTTGTAGGCAGGGAATCAAGGTTATGATTGTGTCTAGGCTGTGACAATGCTGTGTCCGAACACTTTTTAGATACCATTGTAGTTTCCTCATATGCAGTTTTTCTTATGGAATTAGTAGACTGCAGGATGCCATGAATCCCAGGGCCTGCAGAATTTTTCTTGCAGGGAGCTGGGTCTTTGTTGCCATCATTTGAAAGTAATGAGTCAGTTGCCTTTGTTTGTCTGGAGTGAGATAAGCCATCTGGGCAGTTGTATTTAAGCTTGCACCCAGGTATATTATCTCTTGAGAGGGCACTAGTTTTTATTTCTTTTCATTTACTGTGTGCCCAAGGCAAATTAGCAATCTTTTTACAAACGCCAGGTGCTTTAGAAGAATGTCCTTGCTCTCTGCTTGAATAAGGCAGTCGTCCAAGTAGTGATATATTTGAATTCCTTTTTGTCTGCAAAATGCAATTACTGGTGCCAGGCATTTTGTGAAGACCCTGGGCGCAGTAGATAAGCCAAAGGGCAGTGCAGAGAATTGGTAATGCATTGAGCCTGCTATAAATCTGAGGTATCTTCTGCACGATAGTCTGAGACGTGCAGGTATGCCTCCTTGAGATCCAAAGTAACTAGCCATGGGCAGAAGTTGTTGGAAGTGTTGACATTTTGAATTTTGGAACATTCAGGAAAAAGTGTTCAGGATTAACAGGTTCAGTATTGGTCTCCAGGCTTTGTCTTTTCTGGGTACTAAGAAAAGTCTTGAGTAAAATTCTTGTCCCTGTTCTTCTTGTGGAACTTTTTGAATAGTTCCCATATCCATAAGAGCAGCAATCGGTTTTTGTACCTCTGCCCATTGGTTTTGTGGCAGGTTTGGCATACCTTTTGGTTTTGGAAAGCATGTGGAAGTGGAACCTGTACCCCTGAGAAACTATATTCAGCACCCATTGGTCTTGGGTGATCATGTGCCAATTTTTTGAGAAAAATGCTTGCTTCCCCCCTAGGGGGTGCTGTCAACTGGTAAGAGCTTGGCATTTGCAGAGGGAAGTCATTGTGACTGTTTCCTATAAGGTTGTGATTTGTCTTCTCCTCCTTTGGGGGCTGAAGCACCCCATTGTTTAGGTCTGTAGGAGCCTTGGGGCTGAGATCTGCCTCTTGGGCGTCTGTATCTGCCTCTTTGTGGCCTGTCTGACACTGGAAAGGACCAGTTTTTTGAAGGCCAGTTTCTGCTAAATCTAGGTGGTTGAACCTGTAAGAAATCTTTCACTGTTTGCATTGACTTTGCTTTATCCTCCATTTTCTATAACACCTCTTCTGCCTTAACACCAAACAAAGTATCATGCTGCAGTGGAGCATCCAATAATTTTACTTTAACATGGTCAGGTAAACTTTGTTCTTTCAACCAAGTATGTCTTCGAATTACTGAGCCTGTAACTGCGGCTCTACAAGAAGCCTCTAATGAATCAAAACCACATTGCAGAGTATGCTTTCCCACTTGTTCAACTGCATGCAATAAATCATGCATTTCTTTACTGTCAGGACTTTCTATATTTGCAACCATTTTCTGCTTTAACAATGACATGAGATACTGTTGATATTTAAGCATGTGAAACTGACACTTTAAAGTTCTTACAGCTAAAGTAGCAGAAGTGTAAACTTTTTTTCCCCTATCTGTCCAGAGCTCTGGAATCCCTATCTGAGGGCACAGGATTTTTGGCAGTGGAAGCTTTAGCCCCTTTAGGACCCTGGGAAATTGTTTCTGGGTCTGCAGCGGGGTTTTTATAAACAAATTTGTGAGAGTCAGGGACCCTGTAGTATCTGTCTGGCTTTACTGGAGCAGGGGGTAAATAATCTGGAGACAGACTGGATTCAGAAAAAAACATCCATCTACAATATCAAGCACAGGAGGGATAGCCAGGGGCCTGTGCTGAGACAATAAAAGGAAATCTCTGAGCCTTTTCTTGGATTCTGAGTAATCCTGGCTCTCCCAATGGAAATGCTCCCTCATGGTGTGCAGGGTTTCCCCAAAAGAATAATCCTCAGGTGGTGAGGCTGAAGGAATGGACTCTTCAGCATCAGAGTCCTCATAGGGAGGGAGAGAATAGCCCTGATCAGAAGAAGAATCAGAGGAAATGGAAACCTGATCAGAGGAATCATAATCAGTGTCTTGCCTAGGCCTTTTGTCAGGAGGGGGATGGGACCCCCTGATTAAAGTAATAAGGTCTTCGGCCGTTTTAAGCATCTGTTTCTTTGGCATGGATGACTGTTCTGGAGAATGCTGCACTTGTTTCCATGTCTTTAATGGTGTTTTTCACTTTGCCTTTGCTGCTGTAGTAGCCTTAATTTTAACCTGTGAAGGTCTGAAAACACCGTCAGAAGCCGGTGCCTGCTCAGTGGCTCCAGACCCATCTGAGGGTATAGTTTCCACAGGCCTCGGTGTCTCCACGTGGCTGTCGGCTAGGGCCTGTGGCTCTGAGGTAGCAGGTGTCAGGGACTGCGAAAGCGCCTCACTGAGAACCGGCGACTGGCCTAGAAGAGGCTTCGTCGGTTTTGGACCTCGGATGCCTGTCTTTTTCTTTGTCTTTGCGTTTTTTATACATTCCGGTCATCGGTTGTTCCGCCGGCATTATAGAATTAAATCTTCGTCCAAAATATTGTAAAGCAAAATCAAATCGAAGTTTAATAGTGCGTTTATTGAATCTAGCACAAAACCAACAACTAGTAACGTCGTGGTCAGGGCCTAGGCAAGAAATGCAGTAAGAGTGAAAGTCTTTATGAGGTATTTGCTTCCCACAAGAAATACAATTATTAACTTTTACTGACATCGGTCTGGAGCAAGAAAATGTTTCCCCAACGGAGTACTTAACTTTATTGAAGACTTCGGTTCTGAAATTCAATTTTGAAAATCTCAGGAGTTGGCCAACCGGCACTTGCGAACTGCTTTTGCTTCGGGCACTGCGCGGCAAGAAAGACTGAAGAAAATGGTGTCAGTTGCGACTTTTATACCCCTGGCGCACTGACATCAGGGAAGAGGCGACAGCAACCGACGCCGGACCAAGACTTTGGAACTCGGGCCGACTGTGCATCACCTGCTAGCAGGATAACCCAAGTGTAATGACTGCAACAGTGAAACACGAACATCATACTGTTTTCCCATCCCTCCTGTTGGTTTCATACAAAATCCTTCATGTTCCACCTAGTCAAAGAGAGCTAGCAGCACTAGAAATAAACAAGCTGCTAGAAAAGAGTCATCCAAGAGGACCCCCCCCCCCATACAAGGAGGAGACTGGAACTTATTCAAGATTCTATTTAGTGCCAAAGAAAACAGGGGACTGGAGACCAGTTTTGGATCTCAGCAACCTAAGTCAATCAGTTCATTACATAAGTTCCAGATGGTCAAAGTTCAGTCCAGTCTGCCTTTTCTGCACAAGGGCAATTGGATGTGCTCAACAGATCTTCAGGATACATAATACCATATCAAAATGAACAGATGATCCAGCAGATACCTATGCTTCTGGCTGGGATCCAGTCATTACCATTTCAGAGCTCTGCCTTTTGGTCTCACTGCAGACACCAGGATGTTTACCAAGTGTATGGCAGTAGTGGTAGCTCACTTGAGACTACAGGGATTCCAGGTGTTTCCATATCTAGACTGGCTCATTACTCTCCGACCAGACATCAAGTGGTCCAAAGCACTGGATTACATACTCCAGTTATGCTCCCATGTAGGCATTGCAATCATCTTCAACAAATCTCATCTCGAGCCAGGATAGATATTGGAGTTCATCGGTGCCTTATTCAGTATGATCACACAAACAGCATCTCTTCCCTTGTCAAGAGTTCAGACTGTTCAATTCCAAATCAGAAAGATCATCCAAAACTCCTCCGTCTCAGGTTGTTTAATCCTTTGAGCTTTAGGATCCATGTCAGTGGCAGTCATCCTACTACCTTTATCAATGTTTTCATATGAGAATTCTTCAGTGGACATTGGCAACTCAGTGATCCGTTCTTCTCCATCCCCTATCCACTCAGATAAAAATAACTCAAGCTTGCAAAAAAAAAAATCTCCTTTGGTGGATATACTCCTGTGAAGTGCATGAAGAATGTCCCTTTATTCTTACCCAACCCAAGGTCATAGTGACCACAGATGCTTCTCAGATTGGGTTGGAGGGGGCACTTCCTGGGAAGGACAGTCCAAGGCACATGGTCCCCTGAAGAGGCCAACATGCATATCAGTGTCCTGGATATAAAACCTGTCCTTCTAACATTGCAGGCCTTCCAAGACTATCTCCCCACTGGGATTATTGCAGTTCAGATGGACAACATGTCAGTAGTCTAGTACATCAATAAAGGGGGAACCAAATCTTAATCCCTGTGATGAGAAGCTTTGAAAATATGGCAACGGGTGATCTCATAGTCTATTTCTGATAGCAATGCACATTCTGGTGAAGTCCAACATGATTGCAGACAAGTTAATCAGATGTATTGTAATGCCTCATGAGTGGTCCCCCGACATGAGGGTAGGGAAGAAGATATTCCATCAATGGGGTTAATTGTGCTGCAACTTCTTCACATCCCCTCTCGACAAGTGCAGCAGGTTCTTTGTCCTAAGTGCCCCACGGGGGGAGCCACTGAGAGATGCTGTACTTCATGATTGGCCCACCAGTCTTCTTTATGCTTACACCTGTTAACCCTGATCACTAAATTTCTCCCAGTTGGAAAGCACAGTAATCCTTATTGGCCTCAACAGATTTGGTTTGCCTTCCTTTGGTTTCATCTCACTCATTCTCCATGGTCTCTGGATCCAACTCCAGACCTGTCTCACCCACCATGCTTGATCACCCAGATATTCCAAGCCAAAGTTGACCGCGTGGTTTCTCCAGTTCTGTTGATGGATTCTCCTCACCCGTCCACCACATTCTTTTATCATCCCACAGAACTTCTACTAGGAAACTATACAAAAGCAAGTGGAAAAGATTTGATCTGATGTCAATTTTCATTCATCCTCAATGAATGGGTCTCAGAGCCAATGTCTGATCCAACTCTGACGTTACTACAGCTTAGGGAAACCTTCAGGCTCTCGAGCTCTCCCCTACCCACAATGCATTGCTGCCTTTTTACCTCTGATCTTGTTTGCCCCTTTTGCTTTCAGATGTGGTTCCAAGTAGAGCTCTTAAGTTGAAGTTTTTTGTCAAGATGTGAATTTTATTCTTCACTTCTTTTCTGCGGTTAGGTCAGAGTTATCTTATGTCTGTTTCTGACTCTTCCATTGTGATTCTTCTGGTTTTTCCTTACCTGAAAAAACAATTGTTTTTCTCCCCTGCCCTTTGTCTTTACTGTAGGTCTTAATCCTTTTCTGCATGTGTGTCTGTTTGCTTCTCTCTCTCCTTGTTTACCAATTATGGCAGAGAAGGGATTTAAAAAGTGTGAGAGGTGTGGGTACAAAATGCTCTTTTCAGATGGGCATTCTCTGTGCCTCTGTTGTTTGGGCCCAGATTATCTAAATGAGAAATGTGGTATATGTGGTGCTTTCAATCCTTAGGCCATCACAGAAAGAAAGAATAAATTAATATTAAAAGATTTGTTGCTCTCTTCCTATTTGCAGGCTTTACAGAGCAATCACTCTTCAACTTCGAAGCATAAGGACCATTCCAAAAGGCCCAGATTGGCAGAGGTTCTATCTTCCTTGGAGCCAAAGAAAAAGGTCCCAAGATCCGATCTGACCTCATTTGCTACCTCAAAGGTGTCGGATCCAAAGGAAACTCTCTTATTACAAAGCAGAAGAAACAGTCTACATCAAATTCAAAGCCTTCGGATCTGATAAGTCTACCTCAGACATCTTACTCCCCATCCACTGACCCAGCTCCATCCTGACCACCTTCCCCTTTCCTGGAGAGACATTCTAGGCCTGCCTGTATTGCGTCCTCGTGATGTCCTTCAAGGATGCATCTGCAGTCCTTACAAGTGGGTTGTCCTGTCGTCAGGCAGCCCTTCGGTCGGCCGGATTCCAAAGTCTGGGTCTGGCCTCGGCTGGTGTCGCACTTCACCCGACGTCATAGCTGCAGTTCTTCGGGTATAAAGACATCAGCCAATGCCATTTTCCCCAGTCTTTCTTGCCGCGTGGCGCCCGAAGCAGAAGCTGTTCGCAAGTGCCGGTCGGTCAGAACCAGAGATTACTACTACCGAAGACTTCTAAAAAGCTAAGTACCCCATTGGGGACTCTTTCTTGCCTCAGCCGATGTCAGAAAAAGTGAATAACTGTTTAACTTGTGGGAAACAAATACCTCATAAAGATTTCCACTCTTACTGCTTACCTTGCTTAGGCCCAGACCACGACGTAGCAGCTTGTCTAGCCTGTGCTTCTTTCAACCGACGGACGCTTAGACGTCGGTCGGATTTTGCTGAAGAGTTTTTCGGCTCCACTTTTGCTTACATTATGCCGTCGGATACTCCGACTACGCAAATTTCTAAAAAGCGCAAGGAAAAGGACCGACACTCGCAGTCCGCGGTTTCGGCCGAGCCAAACGCGAGTGTCTCGGTTTCGGCTGAAACCGAGTCCACGGTTCTTCCTTCGGCCGAAAGCTTGCCTCTTACCGAGGCCTCATCCAGCTTGGCTGAATCTGCTACTGAAATCCCACCTACTCTTGCAGGTTCACAGGATTTATCTGATACTATCCCTTTGGATATTTCTACCCCTGTACGTGGAGCTGCTAGGCCACCTGCATCCATGTCGATTAAGGCCTTTGCCAGGGCTAAAGCAGCAAAAACTACCAAAACTGTGCCTGCTAAGACCCCCTCTCACAGGCCTAGCTCTAGTTCACAAATGCTTAGTCTAGCAGAGGATCTCATTTCTTTGATCCGGGGATCCCAACCACATCCGGACAGGGCCTCTCACCCTCCTCCAGAGAAGAGGACTAGAGTAGAGCCCCCTGAGCCAGTTTCTTCAGATGGCTCCTCTGATGAATCAGATAATTCAAACCCTCCAGAGGGCCCTTTTCCTCCTTATGAGGACTCTGATGCAGAAGAGTCCATTCCTTCTGCCTCTCCGCCTGAGGAATTTTCTTTTGGGGAAACCTTGCATGCTATGAGGGAACAATTTCAATGGCAGGGCCAGGATTTTTCAGACTCTAGGAAAAGGCTTAGAACCTTTTTGCATTTGCCACAGCATAGGCCTTTAGCCATTCCTCCAGTACTTACTGTTGTGGATGATGCATTTAATGATGCTTGTACTGCTCCTGATTCTCTTCCTCCGGCCCCTGCTAAGCCCGATAGGTACTACAGGGTTCTGGACACGCATTATCATTTGTATAAGGCCCCTTTTGCAGATCCCGAAACTATCTCCCAGGGACCCAAGGCTGTAGCAGCTACCTCTGCCAAAAACCCGCTCCCCTCTGAAAGGGAATCTAGGGCTTTAGAGAGATGGGGTAAAAAAGTTTACACTTCTACTACTCTTTCAGCTAGGGCCTTGAACTGTCAATTCCACATGATTCAGTATCAGGAATTTATGTTAGACCAGTTAACTAAAACACTGTCCTCGGATGAACCATTAGACAAAAAATCTGTACAGGAAATGGTACATAACATTCAGCAGGTCAGTAATCATTCCTTAAAATGCGGCTATGATGCACTGGAGGCTTCCTTTAGATCAGCCATGACTGGCATAGTGATCAGAAGACATGCATGGTTAAAAGAGCAGTCCTTACCAGACCATGTTAAATCAAAGCTCCTAGATGCTCCCATGGATAAGCTCAATTTGTTTGGCTCCCCTGCACAGCAAGTGCTGAAGAAGGTGGAAGAGAAAGCAAAATCTGTCCAGACAGTCAAGGATTTCTTGCAGGTCCAGCCTCCAAGGTTTAGCAGGAACTGGCCTTCCAAGAATTGGTCCTTTCCAGACACCTCCAGAGCTCCGAGAGGCAGAAATAGGCGCTCAAGAGGCAGGGGTCAATCCAGAGGTGCCTACAGGGGACGTCAATGGCAGGCTAACAACCAGCGAGGTACAGCCACAGATCCAGCCACCACCACTTCCACAGGACAATCACAGTGACTTGGCTCTGGCACCGCCTACCAGGGAACAACTAGAAGCACCCTTAGGCGGGAAGCTAGCCTTATTTTCAGTAAACTGGCATTACATCACAGGAGACAAATGGATTTTACAGACAATAGACCAAGGTTACAGGTTTCACTTCCATACTCTACCAAGGAAGAGAGGAATGCCAAACCTACCTCCAAATCAGAAGACAGAAGCTCTACAACAAATAACTCACTTACTAAGGATGAGAGCTGTAGAAAGGGTACCATCTATGGAACAAGGGCAAGGATTTTACTCCAGACTCTTCCTGGTACCAAGAAAAGAAAACCAATGGAGACCTATTCTCGACCTGTCCGCTTTAAACACATACCTCATTGTTCCAAAATTCAAAATGCTGACCCTACAGCAGCTTCTTCCCATGCTGGGCAAGGAGTCTTGGCTGGTAACTCGAGATCTCAAGGAGGCATACCTGCATGTCCCCATACGACCAGATTGCAGAAGATACCTCAGATTTCTTGCAGGATCAGAGCATTATCAATTCTCAGCATTGCCCTTTGGCTTATCTACTGCGCCCAGAGTATTCACGAAATGCCTGGCATCAGTAATTGCTCATTGCAGGCTTCAGGGAATTCAAATTTACCCTTACCTGGACGACTGCCTGTTAAAAGCGGACAACAAAAACAAATTAACAAAAGATTTGGAAAGGGTCATTCATCTACTACAAGCCCTGGGATACACAGTCAATATAAAAAAGTCAAGGCTGATACCATCCCAAAGGATAACCTTCTTGGGTGCAGATCTGGACACATCAAAGCAAATAGCATTCCTGACAGTAGAAAAACAGGAGCAACTTCCTCTCTACTTCATGGCATTAACAAAGCAGAACCAGCTAACAGCAAGAAAAGTCCTGCAAGCCCTCGGTTACATGGCATCCTGCATAATATTGATTCCACATGCCAGACTACATATGAGAAAGTTACAGTGGTACCTAAGGAATTTATGGTCTCAGCACAAGCACAGCCTGGAAACCCAAACTCCAATAATTCCATGCCTGAAGCAAGAATTCCAATGGTGGGCTCAGGCTTGTCAATCAAACAAGGGACTGCCCTTCCACAGCACTCAACCAAGCCAGACCATCACAACAGACACCTCAGACCTCGGTTGGGGGGCACACATGCTGGACAAGTGCATACAAGGCTTATGGACTCAAGACCAGCTGCACCTACACATAAATCAAAAGGAAATGCTGGCAGTAAAACTGGCAATTCAGGCATTCAGACCATTTCTTCGACAGGGTCAACTGCTGATAAGGACGGACAACACCACAATTATGTGGTACATCAACAAACAGGGAGGCACACATTCATACCCTCTATGCCAGATGGCAATGGACCTCTGGAATGTGGCCCTGAGCTTCAACATTCAGTTACAAACAATTTTTGTGCCAGGAAAAGAAAATATACTAGCAGATATCCTAAGCAGAACTACCACGGATGCCCACGAATGGATGCTGCATCCGGACATCTTCAAAATCATTACAGGGAAATGGGGACTACCAGAAATAGACTTATTTGCATCCCCACTCAATCACCAACTGAAAAAATTCTGCACAAGGACGTACCACCCACTTGCTTGGAAAGTGGACTCCCTGTCTTTCAGTCGGAAAAACCTGACAGCATATGCATTCCCACCTCTTCCTTTGATGCACAAGGTGCTATTGAAGATTAAAGAAGACCGTCCAAGGATCATCCTGATAGCTCCAGACTGGCCAAGGCAACATTGGTACCCATTACTGAGGAGTATGTCTCGGGAACAAATATGGCCTCTGCCCCTAGTTCCCTTGCTGTTAACACAGAACAACTTCAAAACCCTGCATCCAAACCTGAAAACACTGCAGCTGGCTGCCTGGAGCATTGCATAAGACCAAATAACCCAGATTTATCTCAAAGGGTTAAAGACATTATCTTGGAGGCTCGCAGACCCTCAACAAGAAAAAAGTATTCAGCAAAATGGAAAAGATATCTCATTTGGAGTATTGCAAAAGGAGAGAATGTGTCACTGGTAAACATGGCTAACATCCTGGAATACTTGGCAGAGCTCTTCCACAACGGCCTGTCCTATTCTTCCATTAAGATTCATGCATCAGCTATTTCAGCAGAATACAACTTGGATCCTCCAGTCTTCTCACATCCTCTGCTCAGACAGTTTCTGAGAGGAATTAAAAATGTAAAACCACCTAGGAAGCCACCATTGCCAGCATGGGACTTGAACTTTGTGCTAGAAAAGTTGACACTCCCTCCTTTCGAGCCAGCAGCAACAGCAGAATTACAGTACTTATCATGGAAAACTGCTTTCCTGCTTGCAATCACTTCAGCAAGAAGGGTATCTGAGCTACAGGCATTAATGGCAGTACAGCCCTTCCTGATCTTCCATCAAGATAGAGTGTCCATGAGAACTAATCCTACTTTTATGCCAAAGGTGGTCTCCAGGGTATCTTTAAATCAAGCTATCCACCTACCTACATTCTTCCCCAACCCACAGAACAGGGGAGAAAGACTGTTGCATACCTTGGATGTACATAGACAATTACGCTACTACCTGGACAGGACCAAGAGCAGTAGAAAAACTGACCAGCTACTGGTAGCATATGCAACAGGTATGGAAGGAAAAGCAATTTCAAAACAGACAATCTCTAAGTGGATAGGAAATTGCATTAGATTTTGTTACTCCTACCATGGGAAGAAAACTCCAGAAAACATCAGGCCTCACTCTACAAGGGCTACAGCCACTACCACAGCTTTTTTACGAGGAGTGGCTACCAAAGACATTTTAGAGGCTGCTACTTGGAGCTCCGTGCATACATTTGCCAAGCATTATAATTTACCTTTATACTCCAGATCCCGAGCAGGTTTTGCCACTGCTGTTTTGCAAGGGATCTTAACTACACCATAATCTTATTTCTCCTCCTCCCCCAGTTTGGCTATGGTATTCTACCCATTTGTAAGGACTGCAGATGCATCCTTGAAGGACATAGTACAGTTTTGTACCTACCATAAATGTAGATGTCCGATAGGCATGCATCTGCAGTCAGGATTACCCACCCTCCTTCCCCTCTGTGGTACTCCTAGGGTATTTGCCCATCTTGTAGCTAGCTGGGGGAATCTATTATGGTGTATTTGTTTGTATATATGTACATACATGCTTATTTTTTGTTTGCTCTCTACTATTTGGAACCTTTTGCATTTATCCGAATTTAGCCTTCCTAGAGGGCACCTGGCATCTGGGGCAAGAAACACTGAGGAAAATGGCGTCGGCTGATGCCTTTATACCCGAAGAACTGCAGCTATGACGTCGGGTGAAGTGCGACACCAGCCGAGGCCAGACCCAGACTTTGGAATCCGGCCGACCGAAGGGCTGCCTGACGACAGGACAACCCATTTGTAAGGACTGCAGATGCATGCCTATCGGACATCTACATTTATGGTAGGTACAAAACTGTACTTTCCTCCTGAAGCCTTACTGAAGTAGATGTGGTGAGGATGGTGAGAGAGCTGGTCACAGAACAGATTCAGAAGGGTACACTACTAGTCCTGACCCCCCATCAAATTCAGGGTGTCATCCAGTTTCCACTCCTCCTCCTCTGACTGATCCTTTAGTTTCAGAGTTATAGGATCCAAATGCTCCAGGCCCATCTGGGTCGGATCCCAGGAGGTTGTTCTGTTTGGATTCAGTAGTGACCTTGAGTTCCTCTGCTCCAATGTTTTGGGATCCAGATAGCTTCCGGAGCAGAGACTTCCACATCAGATCTGGGGGGGTGGGGGGGGGGTGGCGTGACTCAGATGTTTTGACAGGCCACTCTCCACCTCAGAACTTCAAAGCTGGGCAGTTTGGTTCCAGCTTCCTTCTCAGGAGGCCGACTGTGGGAGGTGAACCAGCGAACCAGGGACCCTTGTCATCTGCTCTGTTGCTTTTCTCCTCCTGGGGAGGTCTGCTTTTGAGGTGATGCAGAGGGTCTTCTCTGAACCTTCAGGTCAGACTGGTCCTTCCCCCTTGCATCCACAGTTTGCCACATGACCCTCACTATTCAACACCACAGGACAGCGACCCAGGGCTTCCAGTTGACTCAGTCAGGGATCTCTAGCTCATCGGACACTTCTCCAGACCATCTCACCGATGAAGTCCCTCAGAAGAGATGGTGGAAGAGGAAACACCTGGACTCACCTGAAGAGTTCTCTTACTAGCGATACTGACTTTGATGAAGGAGAGGGTCCCCCAACCCACCACCCAAAGACGTTTCCTTCGGAGCCATCCTTGACCTCCTGAAACAAAAGGCTGGTTGGTCTACCAACACCCTTCTTCCGAGGAGTCAGTATATCTAGAAGCTTTTGGTGCTGGCCCAGTTTCCTCCTGGGTGACTCTGCCTCCTGATGAATTGGTAGATTTGATTTGTCAGAAGGCAAGGAAGGAGCCAAATTCAGTTGAGCCTATTTCAGAGAGACCTGACAAAATTATGGCACCCCCCAGTAGAAAGACAGTTTTGGGATAAGGGTGGACCAGTTGATGCCATGGTTGTGGCGGTGGCAATTAAGAAAGGACTCGTTGAGGAGAGTTCAACTGTCCATCCTCCCAACAGAGAGTCCAGGTCGATGGACAGACTGGGGAAGTGAGTCTACGCTTCATCGACTTTTGCTATCCATTCGCTGAAGTATCTGATCCATTGTACAAAGCTGCAAAGGGACTACTTACTCAAGGAACTTTCCAGCACGTTGTCTGGGATCACTAATGAAGAGGTTCAGGCTTCTGTGGACCAGCAGTTGACTGTCTTACTTTCTGTAATAAATTTGTTCATGTGTCTTCTATCCATTTCAACACAGTGCTGCATGAGAGGCGGGTTCAGGCTTAGCCATGAGGAGACCAGCCTGGATGTGGTTTTGCGACTTTGTGGAGGCTATAAGTCTTCATTTGTCAGTGCTCCATTTGACAGATCTTCGCTCTTTGGTCGTACAGTAAAAAAAACTCTTTCCAGGTGTGAAAAACATGGGAAGAAGCTGTATGCTATTGGAGTATGCTTTTCTAGCCCTCAACAAACCTTTTCAAGGAGTCAACAAGGTGGGGGTCATAAGATATGGTTTAGAAAATCTCAGCGGCCCTTCCCTGACGCACATATAGAGCCAGCTCTCCCAGAGGCAGAGCGAGAAATGGCAATAATAGACGATGCCCACTAGGCAGAGGAGGCCCAAAAAATAATGGCTCCATAGATACTTTCTTTGATGGACCCTATCAGCGCTCCTGAAGGGAGGCCCAATTGCCAGATTATTCTATACATTCTCCCTTCTGCCAGTGTTGTCAGACAAGCTCCCAGATGTTCCACCAGTCAGCAGGATGCAGCAACTCTACAGATCGGACAGTTGCTAGTAGTGAGTCATCCAAGAGGTCCCACCAGACCAGATAGAATCCGGTACTTAAGATTCTTTTCCAATGAAAATGGAACTGGAGACAGATTTTGGATCTCGGCGTACTAAACAATCAGTCAGACATACTAAGTTCTGGATGGGTACAGTTCATTCTACCCTTTCTGGGCAAGGATGATTGATGTGCTTGATAGACCTTCAGGACACGTACTATCACATAAAGATGAGCAGATGATCCAGGAGGTACCTTCACTTCCAAGTGGGAGCCAGTCACTTCCAGTTCAGAGCATTGCCCTTTGGTCTCACCATGGCCCCAGGGTGTTTACCAAATGCATGGCAGTGGTGTCAGCTCACCTGAGACTGCAGGGATTCCGCATGTTCCCTTACCTGGACAACTGACTCATCAATGCCCCAACCAGCCATCAACGGGTAGAGTGACAAATCAGGTGTTACACACTTGTGCGTCCCTGGGAATCACCATAAATCATCAAAAGTCACAGCTACAACCCACTCAAAGTCTAGAATTAATTGGCACAGTCTTTAACACGTCATTTATGATTGCATCCATTCCTTTACTTTGACCTCACAACATCAGAAGCCAAACCAGAAAAGTTATTTGCAGTTCAAAGATATCTGTCAAAGTGTTACAAGCCCTGGGTTCA
The DNA here is from genome assembly GCF_019279795.1 of Protopterus annectens. Classification (NCBI taxonomy): domain Eukaryota; kingdom Metazoa; phylum Chordata; order Ceratodontiformes; family Protopteridae; genus Protopterus; species Protopterus annectens. Next base: position 1,141,518,814 of record NC_056739.1, read on the forward strand.
GTGGTGGTGGCTATTAACTCTAGTACCCCTGGCGAGGTACCATGTGAGAGTTCTACACTGGATGCTGCTAACCCAATGGTCATACCGTACTCACCCAGTGTCTTCAAAGATAAGGATAACACAAACTTGCAAGGACTACTTTGCATGGTGGGTTCATTCAGATGACCCTCAGCTAGTTTGCCCATTCACCCTGCCCCCACCCAAGGCCGTAGTGACCACGGAGACTTCCCAGATAGGATGGGGGAGCATTATCTGTGAAAGACGGTCAAGGCCCCTTGATCCTCATGGGAGGCCAACTTGCACATAAACATTCTGGAAATGAGTAGTGCTGTTAGCATTACAGGCATTTCAAAGCTCCCTTCATCTGGGAACAATTGCAGTCCAAAAAAACAACACGTCAGTAGTTTGGTATATCAAAATCAGGGAGGAACCGTGTCTTATCCCATATGTTGAGAAGCCCTCAGAGTGTAACAGTGGGCAATAGCCTCCAATCACTTTCTGATATCGACACACATTCTGGGGAAATTCATGTTGATAGCAGACACTCAGCAGGTCCATTCTGTTACCTCACGAGTGGTCCCTCAGCCACTGAGTAGCAAAAATAATTTTTTTCATCAGTGGGGCCAGCCCTGCTGTGACCTATTTGCATTCCTCTTGAACCACAAATTTACCAACTTCTTTGCTGTAATCCCCCCCCACATGTGGGGGAGTCACCGAAGGGCGCTCTTCTCCATGATTGGCCTCCTAGTCTGAATACGCCTATCCCCCAACCCCCTTGATTCCCAAGTTTTTACAGAAAGCATCCAGATTGAAGGCCAGAGTAATTCTCTGTGCTCCTTACTAGCCTTGACAAGTGTTTTCACCTTCCTGTGGCCTCACCTTCTATCACCCCCATGGATTCTCAATCCAACTCCAGACCTTCTGTCTTATCTGACAGTGTTGACCCATCCAGATCCGATAAATCTCAAACTAACAGTATTTCTCCAATTCCAATGATAGCCAGGCAATCTACACGGTCTTCCCCAGTCTGCTCCATTCTGTTATCCCTTAAACTATCTACAAGAAAGCTATACAAAAGTAAGTGGAAAAGGTTTGTTATCTGGGCTGAGCAAAATAATATAGAACCCTTTACAGCTCCCACTTATGCAGTCCTGTAGTTTCTAGCAGTGTTGTTTTACAAAGGAGCAAGTACATCTACCATTGAGGTACAGTTGGCAGCAATTTCAAATTTCTGTGTGGGAGTTTCAGATTTTTCCATAGCCTCAGCGAAAATTTATCAAGTATTTCTAAAAGGTGCACTGCTGCTGAGATCCCCCTTGAAAGATCCTATTTCCCCTTGGGACTTACCTTTAGTCCTCCATGCTCTAACTTACCCCCCCCCCTCTTCTGAACCAGCAGCCAAGTGTGACTTAAAGTTCCTTGGAAAACTGCCATTTTAGTAGCCATAACTTCAGCCAGAAGTTTCAGAAATTCAAGCGTTGTCCTCAAAATCCCCTTACCTCATATTTCATAAGGGCAGAGTTTCTTTACGTACCAGTGCTTCCTTTCTACCAAAGGTAGAGTCAGAATCCAGTATTTATCAGGCCATCAGCCTACCAGTATTTCTCCCAAACTACAGTAACAAAGGAGAGTTCTTACTCCATTCATTGGATGTCCACAATTAGACTACTATTTACATTGGACTAAGGATTTTAGAAAGTCGAATCAGCTTTTTTATCTCCTTTGCACACCATAAATTGAGCCAGCCTGTTAAAAAGGTGACATTCGCCAGGTGGATAACAGAATGCATTACTGTGGCTTATAAAAAATTGAACTTTCCTCTACAAAAACCAGTAAAGTCCCAGTCTCCTAGGTCTGTAGCGACATTCATTGTTTTTCATTCCAGGGCTTCTTTGGATGACATCTGTGCAGCTGCTATGTGGTCAAATTAGCACACCTTTATCAATCACTACAAATTGGATATAATCTCAAGAAGCAGGTCTACATTTGGCTTGACTGCTCTCCAGTGTGCCCTTCCTTAGGATCAGTCTGAGGCTTAGGCAGCTGGGGACTCTGTCCCGTTTGTTGAGGATGATTGAAAATTGATAGCATCAAATAAAGAAGTTATGTACTCACAATAACATTCCATCTGTGTTGTCTATTTTCATTCAACATCAGTTCCCCTCCCTACAGCCCCCAGCCTTGTATTGTATTGGTGCCCTTCCTCGACAGGGCATATGTGAGGATAAACTGTATGTCTCTTTATTTAGAAGTCTGATCTCTGTAATGCATGCATGCATTACCTAATATGTTTTTCTATTTGGATTATAACTCAAGTTCTTCATGTGTGAATACAAATATAGATATATATGCATGTGAATATCTACCATTTTATGGTGTATCAGAGTCTCTAAAGGTATAGATGTAAACTGAGGTGACAGGGCAGCAATACATTGTAGGTAGGGAAGAGATCAAGAGCTTGAAGGTTTCCAAGAGCTGAAGTAACGACTGAGGTTGGGTCCAACATTGGATTTGAGACCCATTCATAGAGGCTGAATGAAAATAGACAATGCAGATGGAATGTTATGGTGAGTAGATAACTTCTTTTTATTTGGGCACAACAAAAATAATTGGATCCATTTTCCGCCCCTGTATCTAATGTTCTGGAATTTGTAGCCTAAATTTTCAGTGAAGAAGCTAGCTACTGTACTGTTAAAGTACAGTTAACTGCTATCTCCAGCTTTCATATAGGAATAAGTAATTCATCTCCAGCATCCTCCAAACTGTGTAGAGCCTTTCTAAGAGGAACCTTTTTTCTTAGACCTCTAGTTAAAGATCCTAATCCTCCTCGGGATTTAAATGTAGTCTTGTAAACTTTAACCCAGTGTCCATTGAACCTTCAGCTAAAACAGAGCTAAAATTTCTAACCTGGAAGACTATCTCTTTAGTAGCTATTAACCTCTGCCAGAAGAGTTTCAGAATTACAGGCCTTGCCTACAAAATGCACTTGCTTGATTTTTCATAAAGATAGAATATCATTGATAACCAATCCTTCCTTTCTTCCTAAGGTGGTGTCAGAATCTAATATCAATCAAACTATCAATCTGCCAGTCATCTTTTCAAAATTTTCAAACAAAGGATATAGTAAATGTTACATCTACTGGATGTTCACAGACAATTGCACTTTTACTTACATAAAACGTAAAATTTTAGAAAAACAGATCAACTGTGTCCTTTTCAGATTTAAAATTGGGCAAATCAGTGATATTAGCAAGTGGTTGACTGTATTACCTTTGTTTATAATAAACTGGGCATGTCCTTACCCACACCAACAAGAGCACATTCCACAAGATCCGTGGTTGCTTCTTCATCCTTTTTGTCTAGATTTTCTCTAGATGATATTTATGCAGGTGTGACTTGGGCTAATCCTTGTAGCTTTGTTGCTCATTACAAAATGGATCTGGTCTCTTGGGGTGGAGCAACATTTGGTTCAGTGGTGCTCAGAAATAGCCTTCCTTAGAGTCCTCCCAGGATTTAGGTAGCTGGGGATTGTGTCGTAAGAGTTGAGGAATGAATGAAAAATGACATCAGATAAAGAATATGTACTCACCATGACGTTCCATCTGTGTTGTCCATTTTCATTTTTCCTCAAGTACCCACCCACAATCCCCCCTCCTTCTTCTCTTTTGGAAGGGTTGAGGATGTTTAAGAAACTGTTTTCCTTTGTTTGAGTCCCAGATTTTGCTAGTGATATTGCTATGTTATCACTTTTCAATGCTGTACAGATGTAAGGGGCAGCAACAAGATCTGAGATGTGTTAGAAACTAGGGCATTGTGGGAAAAGGAAGAGCTCAAGAGCTTTCAGTGATGCATGAGCTAGTAAAAGTGGCCAAGTTGGATCTGAAGATCGGATTCAAACCCAAGAGTTGAGGAAGAATGAAAATGGACAACACTTATGGAGTGTTATGGTGAGTACATAACTTCTTATGGTATGTAGTCCAATCTCGTCTACATTCTTACTCACAGGTTCGGAGCCGAATATCGACTCCGACTCTGCCAATTTTTTATTTACTAGCTCGAAGTCTCCCATTGGCTGGGCTAAGCAGGTGTCCCATGCTGCACTGCTCCATATCCCCAGATCTCGTTTGCCGCTCATGGAGCTAGGACGTGGTCTCGCTTGGCTGTGGCTAAGTACCTTCTTTTTTATTTTCTCTCGAGAAATTACTAGTTGTTTAACCACAAAAGCTATTTTAATAGCTATTTCTTCTTGTGTGTTTGCAGTGTGTTTATATTTGTGTAGTTGGTATCCCTGACTGTTCCGGTGGGCTAGGCCCGTTTGACTTAGAAGACCTAGTCCTCCTTCCTGTGTAGAGTTCCATTCCCTTGGGTTTGTTCTTGGTTATTGGTCTAAGCCTGTTCTTAGTGTTTTCCTTGTGGTTAGTGTGTTGTGAATTGTAAGAACCGTTTTACTTAGAGGTTCTTGGTTCCCTTTGTGTGTACTGTGATTAGTAGTTTTTCCCACCTTTGCTGCTTTCTTCAGGCTAAGTTGCATTCTGTGGTATTCTTGTGCAAGATGTCCAAGGATCAGAAGGAACATAAACCTTCCGGGTTTAAACAATGTTCAAAGTGTAATTACAAGAGGTCCATTACATATGGGCACTCTGTATGTGTTTATTGCTTAGGAGCAATTCATTTGCAAGAGTCTTGTATCTTCTGTCGCACCTTCAGTCCGAGGGTGCTCCAGGAGAGAAAAAATAAACTAATATTGAAGGGACTTCTTAAACCTTCGTTTGAGGAGTCTTTAGACTCGACTTCTAGTTCTCAGTCCAAGTCTAAAGCTTCAAAGGCGAAGAAAAGATCTCCGTCTCCGTCTGTATCTTCGGAGCCTCTGGAGAAAATCTCTAAACTGGACTTATCTCCTCGGCTCCTCTCTCCTCTGGGCCGCAGGAGGTATGTGTTGTACTGGAATCGACGTCGGCTCCTCTTTTACTTGAACCCATTCAGAGCCAGTCGCCCAGTGTTAGGCTTGGTTCTCCTGAGATGAGATCCCAGTCTCCCTCCCTGCCCTCCAAATCCTCCAGGCTTTCTGATTTGGATGTCGATAGGGTGGTACAGAGGCTCCTGCAGTCGCCAGTGTTGGCAAAATTATTCTCGGCTCCGACCCAGTCGGTTCCGGAGCTCGTCCCAATGCTTGTGTCGATGGTTCCTCCTCCGAGCGCTTCCTTGTCTTCGGAGCTGGAATGCTCCAGTCCGAGTGATGTTCCTGCGCCGGCTCCGATACCCCCCCAAGGGTTTATCAGTACTGACGTCGGCTCCGTCCACAGGTTTTGGCACTCGGGTTTCCTCAGTCGGGCCTGAGGCGGATGCTTCAGGACATTTGTCGGTTCCAAGCCTCCCTCTCAGCGCATCGGCTCGGGGGACCCCGACCCCAGTCATGCCCTCGGAGGCCGGTCGGTCCACTGATTCGGGGGGACCTGCCTTGGAGGCCATACAGAGCGCACTGTCCAGATCGTCAGTTACATCACCTGGATCAGTCATTCTGTCCCCTTCCACTCCGGCTATAGCCTCTGACATCCCCCTATCCATAGATGGCAGAGCCCAAAGTTCTGGGGATACCCCCATGAGCGGTCCCCAACTTTCTGAGGGCCCCTCAGAGTCTGTGCCTGAGAAGCCCCCTAGAAAGAGGTCGTGCAAGAGGAAGCACATAGACTCCCAGGACGAGTCTCTCACTTCTGATACCGACCTTGAGGAGTCAGAGGGGTTCCCCAAGTCGTCCTCCAATGAGGTCTCTTTCTCTGGCATCCTGGAGATATTGAGACAGAGAGGCGACTGGCCGTCCAAAACCCCCCTCTGAGGAGGAGTCTGTATTCCTCAAGGCTTTTGGTGCTCAACCCTCTGCCTCCTGGGTGTCTCCACCCTTCGACGAGCTCTTGGATTTGATTTGTCGAAGGGTGTGGGAGAATCCTGATTCGGTGGAACCTGTACCCAGAAGGCCCAATAATTTTCATTCTGCCCCCCCAGGGAAAGAGTTTCTGTCCAAAGGGTTTCTGTAGATGCCATGGTGGTGGCGACAGCCACACAGCAAGAAGTAGCTGAATCTTCTTCCTCCGTCCATCCTCCTAACAAGGAGTCCAGGAGCATGGACCCAGTACGGGAAGCATACCCTCTCGTCAGTGCCTTCACCCTACGGTCACTGAACTACCTCTGTCATTTTACTCTGCTCCAGAGAGATCTCCTCAAGGAGTTAGGAGATACTCTAGCGGGTAACGTACCTGAGGCGTTAGCGCACACGGTTAATGCCCAGGTGTCTACCCTCAATTCTATTGTCAACTCGTCCATGAGGCTCATATCGTATCAGCCAAGGGGGCGAGTAGGGCAGCCAGTTCGGGCGTAGCCTCAGGAGGCAAGCCTGGATGCGCTTGTGTCATTTTGCGGAGGCCTTCAAGTCTTCCTTCACTGATGCTCCCTTTGATGGGTCCTCGCTCTTTGGGGCCAAAGTGAAAGACACCCTCACAAGATGCGAGCAAGAGGGGAAAGACCCTGTCTGCCATAGGGGTCCATTTTTCCCTCCCCTCGAGGCCTTACCCCAAGGCTCAGAGGGGAGGGAAGATGTGGTTCAAGAAATCGTAGAAGTTTTTCCCGGCCGCACAAGGTGCGTCGCCCTCCAGAGGCAGAGGAGGGGGAGGTTATTCTGGAAGACGCCGCCCTAAAGGCAGAGGGGACCCCCGCAACCCGGGAGACCGTGATGCGGTTCTTCCTACAATCGTTCCTGATGTGTTGCCTGACTATACTGTTCCGGAGCCAGTCGGGGGCCGCATATTGTTGTACCCGGAAGCCTGGGAAAGCATCACCTAGGATTGATGGGTGTTATGAATAGTTTCCGGAGGTTACTCCATCCCCTTTTCATCCGTCCCCCCTCCAGTCAGGAAAATCCCAGATGTTCCACCCAGTCAAAGGGATCAAGCAGCACTAGAGGTTTCAAAGCTGCTAAAGAAGGGAGTCATCCAACCTGTCCCCTCAGACCAAATCGGATTAGGGACTTACTCAAGACTCTCTTTGGTGCCGAAAAGAACAGGGGACCTGAGACCCATTCTAGATCTCAGCCGATTAAGCCACTACATTCTGAAGTCCAAGTTCCGAATGGTCACCCTTCAGTCCATTTTTCCATTGCTGGAAAAAGAAGTATGGATGTGCTCCATCGACCTCAAGGATGCTTACTATCATATCAAAATGGACAGGGCATCCAGGAGTCACCTACGCTTCCAGCTGGGAGCCAGTCATTTTCAGTTTCATGCCCTGCCCTTTGGTATCACCACAGCCCCCAGGGTGTTCACCAGGTGTTTGGCATTGGTGACAGCTCACCTGAGACGTCAAGGATTCCAAGTGTTTCCGTACCTGGACGACTGGCTCCTCACCGCCCCTACCAGGCATCTACTCATCCAAGCCAGGGATGCTACCATTATCCTCTATCAATGACTAGGAATAACATTGAACTGGGAAAAATCTGCCTTGCTGCCCTCAGAGTGTCACGTTTATAGGCGCAGAGCTAGACACCGTTCAAATGCGGGCCTTTTTGCCACATGAAAGGATTGGAGTATTATAGAATCAGGTTCACGCTTTATTACCCCTCAGGAAAGTGCAGGCGAGATGGGTTCTTCAGTTTCTGGGCACCATGGCAGCTACCATCATGCTAGTGCCGCTAGCGAGATTACACATGAGGCTTCTTCAATGGCTTCTCTTTGCTCAATGGTCTCTCCAAAAGCTCCCTCTTTCCCACCAGATCCTACTCACGGACCGATGCAAACAGGATCTCAGTTGTTGGCTGTGCTCCACCAATCTGGATGAGGGGAAACCGTTTGTTCCTCCGTCACCTGTCGCCACGGTGACCACGGACGCCTCCCAGATGGGGTGGGGGGGCATTATCTTGGCAGGACGGTCCAAGGCACGTGGCAAGATCACGAGGTACATCTGCACATCAATGTCTTAGAGATGAGAGTGGTGTTATTGGCGTTGCGGGTACTTCAGAGCTCTCTTCCTCTGGGGACGATTGCATTGCACTCAGACAACATGTCCGTTGTGTGATATCTAAACAAACAAGGAGGAACCAGATCTTACCCCCTGTGCAGAGAGGCAATGCGAGTGTGGCAGTGGACAGTGTCTTCCCAATGGTTTCTAGTGACAACGCACATTCCGGGGAAGGCCAGTGTGATAGCAGACAGGCTGAGCAGAGCAATTCTGATGCCTTACGAGTAGTCCCTGAACCGTCTGGTTGTGGAACAAATTTTCAGCAGGTGGGGTCAGCCTTGCTGCGATCTTTTTGCCAATCCCCTCAATGCCGAATGCAGCAACTACTTCACCCTGATCCCCCCACAGGAGGAGTCACCCAGGGATGCTCTAGTCCACAATTGGCCCTCCGGTCTGCTCTACGCTTTCCCTCCGTTTCCTCTGTTACCAAGAGTGATTCAGAAAGCCATTTCCTTGGGAAGCAAGATGATTCTAATTGTCCCACACTGGCCTCGCCAAGTCTGGTTCTCCTTTCTCCATCCATTCGCTGTGGACACTCCTTGGATTCTGGACCCAGTTCCAGATCTACTGACACACATGTCGGAACAGTTCCATCCCTCCCTACGGACCCTCAGGTTGACAGCCTGGCTACTCCACTTCCATCGTTAGTCAGACTTTGTTTTTCACCTGAGGTGGTGCACATTTTATCCTCTTCTCACAAGTCCTCGACTAGGAAGATTTACTCCAGCAAATGGAAGAGATTCTCTTATTAGGCTCATGCACAAGGAATTGACCCTTTCACAGCCAGAATTGCTGCTGTCTTGGATTTCTTGTCCATGCTCTTTCAGCAGGGCTCTGCGCCCGCTACCATAAAAGTCCAGCTGGTGGCTATTTCAAACTTTCATACCTCCTATGAGCCTTCCCTTATGGCCCATAAACTCTGTAAGGCCTTTCTAAAGGGCACCTTATTACTCTGGCCTCTTGTGTCCGAACCTATCATGCCCTGGGATCTAAACTTTGTTTTGCAAGCCCTTACTTCCCCACCTTTCGAGCCAGCTGCCATCTGTGAGTTAAAGTTTTTGTCATGGAAGACAGCTTTCCTAATAGCCATCACAACAGCCAGACAGGTGTCAGAGATTCAAGCTCTCTTCATCAAACCCCCGTATTTAATTTTTCATAAGGACAGAGTTTCTCTCAGACCCAATCCGTCCTTTCTCCCCAAAGTAACATCTTCTGTTAATCTCAATCAGTCTGTTGAGCTGCCAGTGTTCTTCCCTCAATTCTCAAACAAGGCAGAGTTTAGGTTCCATCAACTGGATGTGCACAGACAACTACAATTCTACCTACACAGGAGCAAACACCTACGAAAATCTGACCAATTGTTTGTTTCCTTTTCAGAAAATAGAGCGGGATCCCCTATTTGCCAGGTTACCATTTCCAGATGGATTTCCAGTTGTATTTCCTTTATTTATTCTTCAGCGGGAAAGAATCTACCGTTCCCCGTCAAGGCTCACTCTAATAGGGCTGTTTCTGCGTCTATGGCATACCATGCCAGACTATCTTTGGATGATATTTGTGCTGCAGCCACGTGGGCTTCTCCGCACACCTTTATTACTCATTACAAACTGGACGTAGCTTCTACGGGTCGAGCTTCCTTTGGTTCCACAGTCCTCAGGAGTATCTTCCTTTGAGTCTCCCAGGGTGCTGGGGATGCTGTCCCGTGAGTAAGAATGTAGGCGAGATTGGTCTGCATAACATCAAGAAGTTATGTACTCACCATAACGTTCAATGTATGTAGTCCATCTCTCCTCACATTCTTACGTACCCTCCCACCTGCCCCCTTCCTGGAGGATTTGGAGGTTGTAATTGGTTCTAGAGTACCCTTCAATGGTAGTTTGTTTTTTCTTATTCTTCTTGTTAGTGTTCTACCTTATTGGGTTGTTGTTATGCATGAGGTGTGATTGTTGGTTATGCAGCAAACTAGGTCTGGGGATATGGATACCTGCTTAGCCCAGCCAATGGGAGACTTCGAGCTAGTATATAAAAAGTTGGCCAAGTCGGAGCCGATATTCGGCTCCGAACCTGTGAGCAAGAATGTGAGGCGAGATGGACTACATACATCGAACGTTATGGTGAGTACATAACTTCTTGTTTTTTATTGTGGTACAAAATGCTCACTTTCAATCAGTTTAGTGACGTTTTATGTACTTTTACAATCCATCACATTGTCTTTAGTGTTTGGGTATTTATTTATGTAAGGATTCATTTAAATTGACCCTATTCAATTGTTTCTCATACTTTGTTTTAAACATTGGATCTGAAGTTGTTGTCTTCATTTGGTATTCAACCTGTGGGTTCCCGGATCCGGCACGATCCGTGCTCTCTGCTTATAAACTTTGTGTGTCTTAATATGGGTCTATATTACCAAATTGAAAAACCCTTTATGGGAATACCTAAACGTCGACATCTATAACGCGAACCGTGAAAATCCCGAACTCACTAAACAGCAGAAAATAAAATAACAAACTGTCATAGTCGGCCAACCCCACCACCCGCTACATACTACCTACCCAAATAAAATAAATAAACCACATACATACATACACTAACTAAACCCTACTTCTAACCTAACGTAAAGCACCAAAACTCTACTTCTAACCCTACACTAAACCCCACAAACACAACTAACTATGCACTATCCTTAACCCCTCCCCAACGTCCGTAACTACCGCACACTTCCCCTACAGACATACACCCAAAAAAATAAACAATACACATACATACATTTAACAAAACCCTACTTCCAACACTACACTAAACCCCACATACACAACTGTCTATGCACTATCCTTAACCCCTCCCTAACCCTAAGGATCCATAACTACCGCACACTTCCCCTACAGACATGCACCCAAAAAAATAAATAATACACATACATACAGTACTTCTAACACTACACTACACTAAATCTTACACTACTTATCTATTCACGTACCTTAACCCACATCCTAACCCTAAAGTCCTATCTATCGCACAATTACCTTACGGAGCTGTATCGCAGATGGGCCAACCATTACATTTCGACATTTAAATATTCGCTGTTTTGGACGTTCGGTGTTTCTGTCTTTTGTGCAATCCGTGTCGCTCTTTTCATTTTCGTGATTACTGTCTTTCGATCTGGTAATTGGAACCCCTTAATATATGTTAATTTTATCCTTTTTTTCCTCTTTTATCCACTTCTCTATCTTTTTATCTTTTCTACCACTCCTTGCACTCTCTGCGTTGGTAAAAAAAAAAAAAAACTTCTCTTTCTATCTTATTCATGTGTGTGTGCATGTTAAGCCTTAAGTTAGGAGTATGCCTGATACCTAAATCAGGCTTCCAAAAATGCATGGAGTGTGGCCACAAACTCTCGCCAGCTGATGGCCACACTGTGTGCATTGTATGTCTTGGGGCAGCCCATCTGGACACCTCCTGTTCCATCTGTACTAGGTTTAATACTTGGGCACTGATGGACAGGAGAAATAAGTTACTTTTGAGGGGGCCTACTTCCCCCTCCTACTACCGGAGCACAGGCCTCTTCTGCCCCGGCTTCTACGTTGGTCTCCACCCCAGCCTCTGGGACTCAAACTCCCGCTAAGAGGTCTGGGGACTGAGACAAGTCAGACAAATCTGCCAAGGCTAAGGACAGGGCCAGAAAGCTCAGCTTTGTCGGGCCTTCCGATTAAAGTTAGGTCAGCTCTGAGGATGAAGTCTCCCAGGCAGCGTTCCCCTGGGTTCTGTCCTGAGCCAGAGGAACTTTGCACTCCATCGCTGGCACAAGCTTCCACTCACTGCCCCTCTAGGCTGGTGTCGGTGGCCTCCTTTTCTTTCTCCACCCACAGAATTGCTGGAGCGGAGATGGATAGGATGATGCAGAAATTTATCCATGCTCAGATTCAGTTGGGAGTCCTGCCTGCTCCCGCTTCCGCCAGGGGCATGTAGTCAGTGTTCATCCCTATTGCTCCTTTTCCGATCTGACCACCGGTTCCAGAGCCATAGTATCCAAGGACACTCGGCATCAAGGGAATGGCTCTGATGGTACCTTTTACCTCGACACTACCTATGGCCTTGAGTAAGTTGGATCCGAGTAGCTCGGATCAGTCCAGCTCTTGGAGCTGTAGCCTCGGTGCCAGATCCGAGGGGGTGGTGTCGGATCGGAGTCTTTCAGAGAAGAACCTTCCCCTTTGGGATCTTGGCACCTTGAGGTTCGGCTCCGCCTCCCCTGTCAGGTCAGAGGGTTATGGATCCGACCATTGTGCCTTCTCAGGAGACCCGTTCCACTTTGGCTTTTGATGTGGTGGAGAGGGTCCTCTTGATCACATTAAGACCCTTGATAATCTCGTCTTCGGAGTCCATCCTGGCTCCCTCGGTTTCTGGCGTGGACCTGGCCATTCTACCATCTCAGGGGCAGCCTGCTGCCACTTTGCCCCAGGGCACTCCCTCTTGGAAGCAGCAAGGTGTTGAAGATTCATCCCTAGAGACCCCCACTGAGGAGATCCCCCACAAACATATGTGCAAAAAGGGGCACTTGGACTCCCCTCTGGAGTCCCTCATGGAGGACACCGATTTGGAGGAAGGGGAAGGCTGTTCGTGTTACACTGCTGCAGTCATTGCACTTGGGTTATCCTGCCATCAGGTGGTCCCGCAGTCGGCCAGAGTTCCAAAGTCAGGGCTGGCGTCGGTTGCTCTCACTTCTTCCCTGACGTCAGTGCGCCAGGGGTATATAAGATGCATCTGACGCCATTTTCTTCAGTCTTTCTTGCCGCGCGGTGCCCGAAGCAAAAGCAGTTCGCAAGTGCCGGTCGGCTGACTCCTGAGATTTTCGAAGTCAAATTTCAGATCCAAAGTCTTCAATAAAGCTAAGTACACCATTGGGGAAACATTTTTCTTGCGTCAGACTGATGTCAGAAAAAGTTAATTGTATTTCTTGTAGGAAGCAAATACCTCATAAGGACTTCCACTCTTATTGTATTCCATGCCTAGGCCCTGATCACAACGTCACTAGTTGTTGGTTTTGTTCCAGATTACCAAACGCACTATAAAACGACGTTTTGATTTTGCTTTGCACTACTTTGGCAGAAGGTTCAATTATACAATGCTGTCAGAACAACCGACGACTGCAATTCATAAAAAACGCAAGGACAAGGATAAAGACAGGTCCAAAACCGACGACAAAACCTCTTCTAGGCCAGTCGCCGGTTCTCAGTGAGGCGCTTTCGCAGCCCCTGACACCCGCTACCTCAGAGCCACAGGCCGCCTCGGTCTCCCACGTGGAGACAACTAGGCCTCTGGAAACTCAAGGTATTGCGCCTACGGAAACTAATCCCTCAGATGGGTCCGGAGCCGTTGAGCAGGCATCGGCTTCTGAGGGTGTTTTCAGACCTTCACAATTTACCATTAAAGCACCAGCCAAGACAAAGACACCATTAAAGACAAAGAAGCAAGTACAGCATTCTCCTGGACAGTCCTCCATGCCTAAGAAACAGATGCTCAAAATGGCCGAAGACCTCATTACTGTAATCAGGGGTTTCCACCCCCCTCCTGAGAAAACGCCTAGGCAGGATACATACTATGATTCCTCTGATCAGGTTTCCATCTCCTCTGATTCCTCTTCAGACCAGGGATACTCTCTACCCCCCTATGAGGACTCTAATGCTGAAGAATCTATCCCTTCAGCCTCTCCTCCTGAGGATTACTCTTTTGGGGAAACTTTACAGACCATGAGGGAGCATTTCCATTGGGAAAGTCAGGACTATTCAGAATACAAGAAAAGGCTCAGGGTCTTCCTCTTATTGCCTCAGCACAGGCCCCTTGCTATTCCGCCTGTGTTAGGTATTGTGGATGATGTGTTCTCTGAATCCAGCTTATCTCCTGATTCTTTGCCCCCTGCACCAGCCAAACCAGATTGGTACTATAGAGTCCCTGACTATCACATGTTTCTTTATAAAAACCCTTCTGCTGACCCAGAAACCATTTCCCAGGGTCCCAAAGGGGTTAAGGCTTCCATTGCAAAAAATCCAGTCCCCTCTGACAGAGATTCTAGAGCATTTGATAGATGGGGAAGAAAGTTTACACTTCTGCAACTTTAGCAGTAAGGGCTTTAAATTGCCAGTTTCACATACTTAAGTACCAACAATATTTAATGGCTCAGTTAAAACAGAAAATGCTTACAAGCTCAGAAGCTCCTGACTATAAAGAAATGCAGGATTTATTGCATGCAGTTGAACAGGTGGGAAAACATACTCTGCAATGTGGTTTTGATTCTTTAGAGGCCTCTTGTAGAGCCGCAGTTACAGGTTCTGTGATCCAAAGACATGCTTGGTTAAAAGAACAGAGTTTACCTGATCATGTTAAGGCAAAGTTATTGGATGCTCCTTTACAGCATGATATATTGTTTGGTGTTGAGGCAGAAGAGGTGTTAAAGAAAATGGAGAATAAAGCTAAATCTATGCAAACAGTCAAAGATTTCTTACAGGTACAGCTACCTCGATTTAGCAGAAATTGGCCTACAAAGAATTGGTCCTTTCCAGTGTCAGACAGGCCACAGAGAGGCAGATACAGATGCCCAAGAGGCAGATCTCAACCCCAAGGCTCTAACAGACAATGACAGTGGGGTACCTCAACCCCAAAAGGAGGTGAGGACAAATCTCAACCATACAGGAAACAGTCCCAATGACTTCCCCCTTCGTACGCCAAGCACTTCCCTTTTGGCAGCACCCTTAGGGGGAAAACTAGCACTTTTTTATCAAAATTGGCAAACAATCACCCAAGACAAATGGGTTCTGAATATTGTGTCTCAAGGTTACAGGTTCCACTTTCACACTTTACCAAGGCTAAAAGGAATGCCAAACCCGCCACAAATTCAATGGGCAGAGGCTCAAAAACAAATATCAGCCCTCATGGACATGAGAGCTATTCAAAAAGTACCACAGCAGGAACAAGGACAAGGATTTTACTCAAGACTCTTCCTGGTCCCCAGAAAGGACAAAGCCTGGAGACCCATACTAGACCTTTCAACTCTAAATACTTACCTGGATGTTCCGAAATTCAAAATGTTGACATTACAGCAGCTTCTACCCATGCTGGGCAAAAAGGCTTGGCTTGTTACTCTGGACCTCAAAGAGGCATACCTGCATGTTCCTGTCAGACAAAATTGCAGAAGATACCTCCGATTCAAAGCTGGTACAATGCACTGCCAATTCTCTGCACTGCCCTTTGGCTTATCTACTGTGCCCAGGGTCTTCACAAAGTGCCTGGCACCAGTATTTGCATTTTGCAGACAAAAAGGAATTCAAATATATCCATACCTGGACGACTGCCTCATTCAAGCTGAGACAAAGGACATTCTTCTACAGCATCTGGCATTTGTGAAAAGGTTGCTAATTTCTCTAGGGTACACAGTAAATGAAAATAAGTCAAAACTAGTGCCCTCACAACAGATAATATTCCTGGGTGCCATCTTAAATACAACGACCCAGATGGCTTATCTCACGCCAGACAAACAAGGGCAACCGACTCAATATTTTCAACTAATGGCAAAAAAGTCCCATCTCCCTGCAAGAAAAATTCTGCAGGCCCTGGGATTTATGGCATCCTGCATACTACTAATTCCATATGCCAGACTGCATATGAGGAAATTACAGTGGTACCTAAAAAGTGTTTGGACTCATCACTCTCATAGCTTAGAAGCAGTAATACCAATAATTCCCTGCCTACAACAGGAGTTTCGATGGTGGGCACAGGCATGTTTCCTCAACAAAGGTCAGCCTTTCACTCTACCCACAGCCAGGCAGACTCTAACAACAGATGCTTCGGACTACGCCTGGGGAGCACACATGTCAGGAAAACGTATTCAGGGCAAGTGGACCACAGACCAAATGCATCTTCACATCAATCAAAAAGAGATGTTGGCTGTTCAAAATGCACTAACGGCTTTCAAGGACCTCCTGCATCCAGGACATTTATTATTAAAGACAGACAACACCACAGTAATGTGGTACATAAACAAGCAAGGGGGCACTCATTATTACCTCCTATGCAGGAAAGCCATGACCTTGTGGAACACAGCTCTAACTTATCAAGTTAATCTGCAAGCACGATTCCTGCCAGGAAAGAAAAATACTCTGGCAGACGATCTAAGCAGAAATATCATGGACCCTCACAAATGGAAACTGAATCCACAAATCTTCAGCATGGTAATGCAAAAATGGGGATGCCCAGACAGAGATCTTTTTGCCTCCCCACTGAATTGCCAACTATAAAAATTCTGCACAAGGACTTCTCACACACCAGCATGGAAAGTGGATTCTCTCTCGTTCAGCTGGAAAAGCCTAAAAGTTTATGCCTTCCCACCACTGCCTCTCCTTTCGAAGGTATGCCTAAAAGCCAGACAAGAAAACCACAGATGATCCTGATTGCTCCAGACTGGCCATGCCAGCACTGGTACCCAGTCTTAAAGAACTTAGCTCAAGGCCCACCATGGATTTTGTCTCAATTTTCACACCTTCTGACTCAACAAAACAATCAGATCCTGCACGGTCAGCTCAAAACCCTAAACCTGGCTGCATGGCAGATTCATTAGTCAAACAGGCAACACCTCTCTCTAAAGCTGTTATGGATGTCATTTTGTAGGCCAGGAGGCCTAGCACCAGAAAATCTTACTCAGAAAAATGGAAGAGATTCTGAACTTGGAACCAGGCTCAAAGCCTTGACCCTCTTGTCCCAAACATTCCTCAGATTTTGCAATACTTAACTGAGATGCTGGACAAAGGCCTATCCTTCTCATCAGTTAAGATCCACGCCTCTGCCATTTCAGCACATTACAACACGTATCCTCCTTTATTCTCTCATCCCTTGCTAAAGCAGTACCTCAGAGGGGCTAAAAACATAAGACAGCCCCGGAGAGCACCAGCACCAACACCAACTTGGGACCTCAATTTTGTTTTGGAAAAGCTGACCCTGCCACCTTTTGAGCCTGCCAGTACAGCCAATCTAAAATTTTTATCATGGAAAACCGATCTGCTCCTGGCAGTAACTTCAGCACGAAGAGTCTCAGAGCTGCAGGCATTAATGACAGTGGAACCTTTTATAATTTTTCATCAGGACAGGGTTTCTTTAAGGACAAACCCTACCTTTATGCCAAAGGTGGTATCTAGTGTGGCTCTTAACCAAACCATCCATTTGCCAACTTTTTATGCAAACCCCCAGAATAAAGGGGAAAAACTTTTGCACTCTTTGGTCATACACAGGCAACTATGCTTCTATTTCGACAAAACAAAAGCTTTCAGGAAAACTGAGCAACTGTTTGTAGCATATGCTGCAGGATCACAGGGCAAGGCTATTTCAAAGCAGACTATCTCCAAATGGATAGGACACTGTATTCGTTACTGCTACATACAACATGGGAAATCTGTCCCTAATAACATTAGGCCACATTCTACCAGAGCAACAGCCACTTCAACAGCCTTTCTCAGAGGAGTACCAACCAAGGAAATTTTGAAGGCTGCAACTTGAGAGTTCAGTGCACACCTTTACCAAGCATTGCCTCTTGCCTCTTTACTCTAAATCCAAAGTAGCATTTTCCTCTGCAGTTCTGCATGGCCTCATAGCCAATCCTAACTCTTTATAGACCAGCCACCCAACCTCAGCTTTGGGATTCTACCCAAGTGTAATGACTGCAGCAGTGTAACACGATGAACATAGTACAGTTTTGTACCTACCATAAATGTAGATGTTCGAGTGTTCACACTGCTGCAGTCTGGGTTACCCTCCCTCCATCCCCTCTGTCCTAGCTGGGCTTATATATACCTTTCTATCCTCTACAACCTTTGTGGTGTATTTGCTTGTAACTGAAGGTATTGTTTTTATTTTATATATATGTTTTATTAGCAATATGTATTGCCTACCTACTTGGGGGCACCTGACATCTGGGGCAAGAAAAACTGAAGAAAATGGCGTTGGATGCATCTTGTATACCCCTGGCGCACTGACGTCAGGGAAGAAGTGACAGCAACTGACGCTGGGCCAAGACTTTGGAACTCTGGCCGACTGCGGGACCACCTGACAGCAGGATAACCCAAGTGTAATGACTGCAGCAGTGTGAACACTCGAACATCTACATTTATGGTAGGTACAAAACTGTACTTTGGTTATAACCAGAGGATGTCTCCTTTGGAGACATCATGGAAATCCTACACCAGCATGGGAATGGTCTGCCCAAAAAACCTAACTCTGACAAATTGGTGTTCCTTGAGGCATTTTGAGCAGGAGCCTCTACTTCCTGGGTGTCCCCTCCTGCAGATCCTTTAGGGGATCTTATCACATCTCAGGCATGGAAGGAACTGGAAATGGTGAAGCCCATTCCCAAATGCCCCAACAAGGTTTTGAGTCCCCATTCGGACAGGATCCATTGGACTAAAAAATCCCCAGTTGATGCCATGGTGGTGGCGGCTGCCACTAAGAAGGAGCTCGCTCAGGAGAGCTCCACAGTCCACTCTCCTGACCGAAAGTCCAGATCGATGGACTGTTTTGAGAAGCTGGTGTACATTTCAGTGACCTTTTCTGTCAGGGTGCTGAATTATATGGCACATCTGATTAGGCTGCAGCGAGACCTGATCAAGGAGGTCACTGAGTCTACTTATGGGTCCATGTTGAAGAGGACAAGAAAGTGTTGTCCTCTGGAATAGCCACCCTGACTTCTATTGCTAAAACCTCTATGCATCCCCTTTCCCATGCTACGAAGGGCGCTACTAGAGCTGCTGGTACAGGGGTTGCCATCAGGCACCACACCTGGCTCTGTGCCTTCTCGGAACCCTTCAAGGCATCTTTTACAAATGCCTCGTATGACTGTTCCTCTCTTTTTGGGAAGTCGTTATGTGACACCTTAGTACAGAGTGAGAAGTACGGGAAGACTCTGCCATCGGGATTCACTTTTCGGCCCCTCAGCAAACCTTCTTGAGGAATCAGTGGGGGGGGGGCCTAGAAGATGTGGATCCAAAAATCTCTGAACTATTCCCAGGGCACTAAGGACTCTCCTTCCCTCAGGGTCAGAGGGGTCTGATGAACCAAGGGTCTCATGAGCATTTCTCGGAGAGACCCGCACAGCAACCATGAAGGGTTGCCTGGCTGCTCATCTCTGAAGGCAGTCTGTGGTTGCCTATCACTATATCTAACAGAGTGGGAGTCCATCACGGAAGATCATTGGGTGTTGCAAATTGTATCCAGATGCTATTCGATCCTCTTTTTTGTGTTACTCCATCCACCCAGACACCTTCCGGACGTTCCACCCATGCAAAGGCAGAATGCAGCACTGCAGATTGCAAGGCTACTAGAAAAGCGAGTCATCCAACCCGTCTCCCTAGGCCAGTCTGGGTTAGGCATTTATTTCAGGTTCTTTTTGGTGCCAAAAAAGACAGGGGACTTGAGACCCATTCTGGATCTTTCCACCAAGAACCTGTCTGTGGCCAAGACAAAATTCCAGATGGTCACCTTTTTATCTATCCTGCCCTTCCTGCAGGAGGATGATAGGATGATGTTAAGTTGTCAATCTCGCCTTCATTCTTGCTGGATGGGTCCGGAGCCGATCCTCGGCTCCGACTCGGCCACTTACTAAAGCTCGAGAGCTTATTTTACCGGCTTGAGGCAACCCTATATCCCATGATGCTAGGCGATAACTCCCTAGATGTCCAAGAATGCAACTGCAGTCCTGATATATGGGTTGTCCTGCCTCAGGCAGCCCTTCGGTCGTCCGGATTCCAAAGTATGGGTCAGGCGTCGGCTGATGTCGCCTTTTCCCCGACGTCAGAGCGCCTGGGGTATATAAGCATCAGCCGACGCCATCTTCTTCAGTCTTTCTTGCCGCGCGGTGCCCGAAGCAGAAGCAGTTCGCAAGTGCCGGTCGGTCAGCTCCTGTGTTTTCAGTTACCGAAGTCATCAAAAAGCTAAGTACCCCGTTGGGGAACCTTTTCTTGCCTCAGCCGATGTCAGATAAAATTGCAAAAGTTAATAATTGCTTGTCTTGTGGTAAACAAATACCTCATAAGGATTTCCATTCTTACTGCCTCCCCTGCCTCGGCCCAGACCACGACATCTCGGCCTGTGCTGCCTGTGCTTGCTTCAATAAGCACACTCTCAGGCGCCGGGCAGAATTTGCTGAAGACTATTTTGGGGAAACTTTCTCTTATAACATGCCGTCGGAGTTACCGACAGCACATGTTTCCAAAAAGCGGAAGGACCGGGACCGGCATTCGCGGCCAGCATCTTCTACCAACACCACGCTAAAGCCTACCGCGTGTGCATCGGTCTCTTCGGAGGCAGTAACTCAACCGCTTCAGACCGATGACACCGCTTTACCGCAGACTTCGGTCCTGGAGGCTACCCCGGTGCTGGTTGTTGATTTTCCTCCAGAAACCGAAGCCCAAGATTTACCCGACGCCATTCCGGTGGACAAAGTCACTCCAGCACGTGGGGCAGCTAGGCCTCCTGTGTCTGTCTATTAAGGCCTACACATGTGCTAAGGCTGCCAGCCAGGCTAAGTCTCACCCTCCTAAATCCTTTTCACAGGGTCCCACTTCTGATAAACAGATCATGACTTTAGCTGCAGATCTAATTTCTTTAATTAGGGGCTCTCAGATCCATCCAGACAGAGGTTCTCAGCCGCCTTCAGACAAAAGGCCTAGGGTTGAGCAGGCAGACACCCTTTCCTCAGATGAAGCCTCCGGTGAGTCAGGCCATTCAGATTCCCAGGAAGAATCTTTCCCGGCCTACGATGATTCTGATGCTGAAGAATCCATTCCCTCTGCCTCTCCTCCTGAGGATATCTCTTTTGGGGAAATTGTCCATTCCATGAGAGAGCATTTTCAGTGGCAGGGCCAGGACTTCTCCGACTCCAGAAAAAGGCTTTGGACTGTCCTTAAGTTACCCCAGCACAGGCCCTTAGCTATTCCCCGTGTTGGATGTTTTGGATGATGTTTACTCAGACACCAGTGCTTCGCCTGATTCTCTTCCTCCTGCTCCTGTCAAGCCAGACAGATATTACAGGGTCCCTGATACTCATAAACATCTCTTTAAGGCCCACTCTATTGATCTAGAAACTATTTCTCAGGGGCCCAAAGGAGTGGTCACGTCCACGGCCAAAAATCCTTTGCCTGCAGACAGGGAATCTAGGTCCTTGGAGAGGTGGGGTAAAAACGTTTATACCTCATCCACCCTTGCCATGAGAGCTCTAAACTGTTTATTTCATATGTTTCAGTATCAGGATTTCATGTTGGATGATTTACAGAAAAAGTTAGCCTCTCCTGAGCCCTTAGATAGAAAGGCCTTGCAGGATTTGGCTCATAATACTCAGCAGCTTAGCAATCATTTTCTTCAGTGTGGTTATGATGCATTGGAAGCTTCATGTAGGGCAGCTATGACAGGGGCTGTCATACGTAAAAATGATAGTTGAAAGAACAGACTTTGCCAGATCATGTTAAAGTAAAGCTACTGGATGCTCCTTTGGAAAAACTCAAGCTATTTGGTGCCAATGCACAGGGTGTTTTGAAATCAATTGAGGAAAAGGCTAAATCAGTACAAACAGTCAAAGATTTCCTCCAGGTTCAGCCACCAAGGTTCAGCAGGAATTGGCCTTCGAAGAATTGATCCTTTCCAGACTCTGACAAGTTCCAAAGGGGAAAAAACAGGCATGCACGAGGTAGAGGGCAATACCGAGGCTCCTACAGGGGCCGCCAATGGCAACCAACTAATCAGAGAAGTGGAGCAGGAACTTCCACTGCTTCACAAGGACAAACACAATGACTTGCCTTTGACTCCGCCGACCAAGGCTCAAAGAGAAGCACCTTTAGGCAGAAAATTATCTCTATTTTCAAAAAATTGGCACGTTATTACAAGAGACAAATGGATTTTGGACATAATAGACAAAGGTTACAGGTTCCACTTCCATACTTTACCAACCAGACAAGGCATGCCAAACCTGCCACAAAATCAGAGGGCAGAGGCACTCATACAAGTTTCAAAGCTGCTACAAATCAAAGCAATAGAAAAGGTTCCTCCTCAAGAACAAGGCCAGGGATTCTATTCAAGACTGTTGCTTGTTCCAAGAAAAGAAAAGCAATGGAGACCTATACTGGATTTGTCCGCTCCAAACACTTTTCTTATTGTGCCAAAGTTCAAAATGCTGACGTTACAGCAACTTCTTCCCATGTTGGGCAAGGGGTCTTGGCTGGTTACTCTGGACGTCAAGGAGGCATACCTGCATGTCCCAATCAGACAAAGCTGCAGAAGATACCTCAGATTTCTTGCAGAGTCAGAGCATTATCAATTCTCAGCATTGCCTTTTGGCTTATCTACTGCGCCCAGAGTATTCACGAAATGCCTGGCATCAGTAATTGCACATTGCAGACTTCAGGGGATACAAATCTACCCTTAACTGGATGACTGCCTTATACAAGCGGACAGCAAGCAAGCCTTGATAAGAAACTTGGACTATGTTTTTCACTTACTGCAGGCCTTGGGATACACAATCAACATTCAAAAATCAAGACTACTGCCATCCCAACAAATAATTTTTCTAGGAGCCAAACTGGACACAGACTCACAGATGGCTTTTTTCACAGAATAAAAACAAGAACAATTACCAGTTTACTTCAAAACCCTAGCAAAGCAGACCCAGATGACTGCAAGGAAAATCCTGCAGGCCCTGGGTTTCATGGCATCTTGCATTCTTCTGATTCCACTGTCAAGGCTACACATGAGAAAACTGCAATGGTACCTAAAGAGTTTATGGTCTCAACACAGCCACGACTTAGAGGCAATTATTCCACTCATTCCATGTCTACAAAAGGAATTTCTGTGGTGGGCACAAGCAAGCCAGCTAAACAAAGGGATGTCTTTCAGCAAACCTCAAGCAAGCCAAACCATTACAACAGACTCCTCGGACCATGGATGGGGGGCGCACATGGCGGGCAGATGCATTCAAGGCCAATGGTCACCCCAAGAATTGCACCTGCACATCAATCAAAAAGAGATGTTAGCAGTGATCCATGCAATCGAGGCCTTCGGAAAATTTCTTCAGCAAGGCCATCTACTAATAAGGACAGACAACACCACTGTTATGTGGTACATAAACAAGCAGGGAGGCACCCATTCTTACCCCTCTGCAGACTGACAATGACTCTTTGGGAAAAATCCCTGAAACTAAACATACAGTTGCAATCACAGTTTTTTCCAGGCAAAGACAATGTTCTGGCGGACAGCCTAAGCAGAAACATTATGGACCCCCACGAATGGATGTTGCATCCAGACATTTTTTCACAAATAACTCATGTATGGGGAAGGCCGGACAGAGATCTCTTTGCCTCGCACCTCAATCATCATCTGAAGAAGTTCTGTTCAAGGACACACCATCCTCAAGCATGGTGAGTGGATGCTCTCTCTTTCAGCTGGAATGCTCTAACAATTTATGCATTCCCACCTCTACCATTAATGACCAAGGTGTTGCTGAAGATCAAAGCAGAACAACCGAAAGGCATTTTGATAGCTCCAGACTGGCCAAGACAACACTGGTATCCATTACTAAGGAGCGTAACTCGCACCAAGCCGTGGCTCCTGCCTCTATGGCCACTGCTTCTAACACAGCACAATTACAAGACTGTTCATCCCAACCTGCAAACATTGCAGCTGACAGCTTGGAGAGTTCCATAACTTCCCCCCATACTTCTCTCTCCAAAAAAGTTCAAGAAATATTACTGGAAGCTCGAAGACCTTCCACCAGAAGGAATTATTCAGCCAAATGGAAGGGATTTACCATCTGGAATGCCAACAAAGGTCAGGATGGATCAGTATTGAACATCCCTCAGATACTACAATACTTGGCAGAAATGCTTCACAAGGGCCTGTTCTACTCATCCATAAAAATACACGCCTCAGCAATTTCAGCAGAATACAACTGTGATCCACCTGTATTTTCACATCCTTTGCAAAGACAGTTTCTAAGAGGGATAAAGAATATCACACCTCCAAGGAAACCACCAGTGCCTGCATGGGACCTCAACTTCGTCTTGGAAAAATTAACTCTTCCTCCCTTTGAGCCAGCAGCATCTTCAGAATTGCAATTTCTTTCCTGGAAAACTGTTTTCCTTTTGGCAATCACCTCAGCAAGAAGAGTCTCGGAGATACAGGCCCTCATGGCAATACCACCATTTCTCATCTTTCATCAGGACAGAGTTTCTCTAAGAACCAATCCTTCATTCATGCCAAAGGTGATATCCCGGGTTTCTTTAAATCAAGCAAATCACCTGCCTACTTTCTTTCCTAATCCTCAAAATAAAGGTGAAAGGCTGCTGCACACATTGGACATACATAGGCAATTGCGCTACTACTTGGACAGAACAAAAGCCAATAGAAAATCTGACCAGCTTTTTGTAGCTTACGCTGCTGGAGTGCAAGGAAAGGCAATTTCCAAACAAACAATTTCGAAATGGATTGGAAACTGCATCAGATTCTGCTATTCTTTCCATGGAAAAGATGTGCCAGCCAATATCAGGCCACATTCCACCAGAGCTACAGCCACCTCCACAGCCTTTCTAAGAGGGGTGGCTACAAAGGACATTTTAGAAGCTGCTACATGGAGCTCCGTGCATACATTTTCCAAGCATTACAACCTGCCTTTATATTCTAGATCCCGAGCAGGCTTTGCCTCTGCAGTCCTGCAGGGCATTTTAGCTACACTATGTTTATCTTGGGTCCTACCACCCCCAGCTTGGCTATGGTATTCAACCCATATGTCAGGACTGCAGTTGCATTCTTGAAGGACATAGTACAGTTTTGTACCTACCATAAATGTAGATGTCCGATAGATATGCAACTGCAGTCAGGTTTTCCCTCCCTCCTGCCCCACTAAATTACTCTTTTGGGGCCATATCCCACTTTATTCTAGTTAGCTGGGGATATCTGTTATGGTGTATCTGTTAATTATTGTTGTGCGTGTCTGGAATTTCTTCCATTCTCTAAATTTAGCCTTCCTTCGAGGGCACCTGGCATCTGAGGCAAGAAACACTGAAGAAGATGGCGTCGGCTGATGCTTAATACCCCAGGTGCTCTGACGTCGGGGAAAGGGCGACATCAGCCGACGCCGGACCCAGACTTTGGAATCCGGCCGACCGAAGGGCTGCCTGAGGCAGGACAACCCATATGTCAGGACTGCAGTTGCATATCTATCGGACATCTACATTTATGGTAGGTACAAAACTGTATTATCTCGTTTGCCGCTTTCGCTTGCGAGGTGCGTTTTTTTTTACCGGCTCCTGGTAAGTCTTATATATAGAGTGCTCAGTCACTCTTTTTGAGTTAATTTTTCACCTAGTTATTCCTTTCAATAGTTAGTAACTACCCTTAACTCTATTACTTTTTTATGTACCTTCCCGTTTTATCCCTTATATCCCTCCCCCTCCACTCTTAGGTTAGGCCTTTAAGCCTGCCCCTTTCCTAATATTTCTTAGGGATCCTGTGGAGTGTTTGGGTGTGTCAGTATCCCTTTTTACATTTTATTGTTAATTTATAATTTTCAAGAGTGTGAGTGTTTGTGTGTTTTTCTGTTACATTTGTGAACCCTCGGCACTGTTATGTTGAAGGAATCTAAAGATGCTAGGGTCTCAGGCTTTAAGAAGTGTGACTCGTGCTGTCAGAAAATGTCTCTGACAGACGGTCACACTTCTTGTGTTTACTGCCTGGGACCCCTGCACCTGCAGGACTCTTGTTCAGTATGTCATGCATTCAGTCCAAGAGTCCTGCAGGAGCGCAGGAATAAACTGATACTGAGGGGCTTGTTAAAGCCCGAGAGCTCCTCAACTAAGTCTGCATTGGGGAGACCCTCGAAACCTGCAAAACCGTCGGCTCCAAGTACTAAGCCTTCGGCTGCTACTTCCTTGTATGTGCCTAGATCGGCTCCGGCTGGAGCCGATCCCTTTGAGTCACAACTTCCGGTCTCTGCACCACTCGGTGCCGATACCTCTGAGCCCATGCTTTCGCTGTTGGCTCCGGCTGGAGCCGACGTGTCTTCGGCTCTGTTGGCTCCATCTAAGAAGAGGTCAAGATCCCCTTCATTGGAGTCCATCCATTTGGCTCCGAGGTCTCCCCTGCTCTCGGAGCGGAGCCATCGGAGCTGATCTTCTCGGTCGTCCAGACTTTCAGATCACGACCTTGAGAGAGTGGTAAGTAGGCTGTTAAAGTCTCAGGCATTGGCCCAGATGATCTCTAGCCCGTCTCATCAGACGGTGGCTATTACGACTCCACCCATTTTTCCTCCTTCGACTCTCCCTCAGAGTTCGGAGCCGGAGCTCCTCGGAGCCGATACCTCCCCCTTCGGCTCCTTCATCTTCCGCTACGATCTCCTCTTTGATACCTTCATTGGACGGATCCGGGTGCCTGATCTCTCTCGTCGGCTCCGAGGGGGCGAGTGGCATCGGACCATTGTCCGACCCCATTCTCCCTCTCAGAGCGTCGGCGCTGGTGAGCTCGGCCCCGACATCGGCCTCGGAGCCTTCCCTGTCGGTGCGGCCTGAGGTTCCTACCTCTTCGGAGCAGGGGCCCTCTGACCTTTTTGATAGGGGAGCCTTCGAGGTGGTGAGGAGCATACTAGCCCCAGGGCTTAGTCAATGGTCACCTCCATCAGCTCCTCCCACTACAGTGCCTGCTGATGTCTCTTCTCACTCTCTTGCTCCCGGACCCAGAGATCCAACGCCTCAGGTTTCCTCACTGGGAATTTCTTCCTCTTCCGAGGCTTCTCCTGACCTGTCAGCGGAGCCTCCGCATAAGAGGACACGTAAGAGGAAGCATGTGGACTCCCCTGAGTCTATTACATCTGACACCGACTTGGATGAGTCGGAGGGATCCCCAAAGTCCCCCTCTGAGGATGTCTCTTTCTCAGACATCCTAGAAATCCTGAAGCAGAGGGGGAACTGGTCTTCCCTTAATCCTTCCGAGGACGAGTCGGTGTACCTGGAGGCGTTCGGTTCTCGACCCTCCACGTCCTGGGTGTCTCCGCCTTTCGACCCCCTTATGGAAGTAGTGGCTCGGAAGGTGTGGTCGGCCCCAGATTCGGTGGAACCCACCCCTCGGAGGCCATCTAAATTCATTACAGCACCAGTTGACAAGCAATTCTTAACAAAAGGTGTACCGGCGGATGCCATGGTGGTGGCTGCAGCCACCAAGAAGGAACTAGCTGATCCTTCAGTACCTATCCATCCACCTAATAAGGATTCTAGGACCATGGATAGGTACGGTAAGCGGATGTTTTCTTCAGCGACCTTTGCCATGTGGTCGCTGAATTACCTGTGTCACTTCACCCGCCTTCAGAGAGATATTCTCAAAGAGTTGGGAGAAGTCTTATAGGATCCATCAGCTGCTGGGTCCCAGGATAAAATAAACTCACAGCTTGGAACCCTGAACTCGATTGTTAACTCCTCCATGCGTCTGATTTCATATGCAGCCGATGGAGTGAGTAGGGCCGCAGGCACAGGAGTAGCCTTAAGGCGTCACGCCTGGATGCGGCTGTGTAATTTCGCGGACCCTTTCAAGGCGTCCTTCACAAATTCCCCTTTTGATGGTTCGGCTTTGTTCGGACCTCAAGTGAAAGACACATTGAGCAGATGCGAGCAAGATGGCAAGACTCTTTCTGCCATAGGAGTCCGTTTCTCCACCCCTTCAAGACCATACCCTAAGGGTCAGAAGGGTGGGAAAATGTGGTTCCGCAAATCTCAAGGAGTCACGTCTGCCGCAAGAGGTCAGTTTACCCCCAGAGGCAGAGGGGGTAACAACAACAGACGCCGCCCTAGGGGCAGAGGGGGTCCGCAAAACCATGGTAGCAGGGAGCCTCTCTCTGACGAACCCTTCCAGCATCCCTGAGATGTTGCCTGATTGTTCACCTTCGGAGGCAGTCGGGGGAAGATTGTCGCTGTACCCAATAGCCTGGCTTTCCCTTACTCAAGATAAATGGGTACAGTCGATCATATCCGAGGGTTACAAAATTCCCTTTATCCAAACCCCAATTCAACAAAAGGTAACCCTTCCAGACGTTCCACCCGGTCTAAGGGAACTAGCAGTTTCAGAAATATCAAAACTGCTAGCAAAAAGAACCATCCAGCCAGTCCCAGCAGACCAACTAGGATCCGAAATCTACTCAAGGTTCTTTTTGGTACCGAAAAAGACAGGGGACTGGAGACCAATATTAGATCTCAGCAAACTGAACAACTTTGTAAAGAGAACAAGATTCCGAATGGTCACGCTACAGTCCATTCTGCCCTTTCTGGGCAAGGACAATTGGATGTGCTCTCTGGACCTTCAGGATGCATACTATCACATCAAAATTCACAGGCACTCCAGAAGGTTTCTCTGCTTTCAACTGGGGGCCAGTCACTACAAATTCAGAGCCCTGCCCTTTGGTCTCACTACAGCCCCCAGAGTGTTCACCAAATGTATGGCAGCGGTTACGGCTCACCTGAGACGGCAGGTATTCCAGGTGTTTCCATATCTAGACGACTGGCTCCTCATTGCCACCACCAGGCATCAACTTCTCCAAGCCAGAGCTTACACCATTCACATTTGCAGAGAGCTAGGAATCTCTATAAATTTCGAAAAGTCTGCCTTGTCGCCTTGTCAGTCTATTACCTTTATAGGCGCCAACTTGAACACCGTACAACTTTCAGCAAAGTTAACAGACCAAAGAGTCTTAGATATTCAAAACCATGTCCATGTTGACAAAATTCAGGCCAGGTATGTCCTGAAAGTATTGGGTCTTATGGCGGCCGCCATAATACTTCTTCCCCTTGCAAGTTTTCACATGCGTCTTGTACAGTGGATGCTGTTCGCCCAATGGTCTTTTCAACAACTACCCATGCACCACAAGATCATGATAACTCAAACTTGCAAAAGTCATCTGTCCTGGTGGATATTGTCCCTTCAAGTCCATCAGGGCAGACCCTTTGTTCTTCCTCCCCCGGTCGCCACGGTGACATTGGACACCTCCCTGATCGGGTGGGGGGGGCATTTTCAGGGCAGGATGGTCCATGGCACTAGGCAACCTTTCGAGCGCCACCTGCACATAAATGTCCTAGAGATGAGAGCAGTGCTTTTAACGTTGCAAGCCCTCCACGACTCTCTTCCCCTAGGAACTATTGCAATTCAAACGGACAATATGTCCGTAGTGTGGTATATCAACAATTAAGGCGGAACCAAGTCCTATCCCCTGTGTCGAGAGGCACTCAGACTTTGGCAATGGGCGATCTCCTCTCAGCGGTTTCTGATAGCAACGCATATCCCCAGGAAGTCCAACTTCATAGCGAACAGGTTGAGCAGAGCCATACTCATGCCACACGAGTGGTCTCTCAAACAATCGGTAGCGGAAGATATTTTTCAGAAGTGGGGTCTTCCTTGCTGCGATCTTTTTGCTACATCCCAAAACAGCAAATTCCCCGACATCTTCACCCTCTTCCCCCTTCCAGGCCATCCCCTCAGAGACGCTCTAGTCCAAGATTGGCCTATGCCTTTCCACCCTTTCCTCTAATTCCACAAGTAATTCAGAAAGCAAGCACCTTGAGAGCCAAGTTGATTCTCATTGTCCCTTATTGGCCTCGACAGATATGGTTTCCGTTCCTACATCATTATCTTTTGGTACAGCCTTGGCATCTGGACCCAGCTCCAGATCTATTGACCCATCAGTCGGGGCAGCTGCACCAATCCCTATATTCTCTCAACCTCACTGCTTGGTTGCTCCACTTCCATCCTTAGCCAGGCTTCCTATGATTTCTAATCCCATCCAGGATATCATAGTAGCATCCCTTAAATCTTCCATCAGAAGGATTTACACTAGTAAATGGAAACATTTCTCCTTCTGGGCAAAGGCAAGGAATATAGATCCCTTTATTGCCCCAATTCATTCGGTCTTAGACTTTCTAGACGAAAATTTTCATTCAGGGTCTTCTGCCTCTACAGTAAAGGTTCAGTTGGCAGCCATATTGAATTTTCATACAGGTTTATCGGACCACAACATCATGTCCAATAAGCTTTGCAAAGCCTTCCTTAAAGGTGTGTATTTACTTAAGCCTCCGATCAAAGACCCTCCACCTCAGTGGGATCTTAATTTAGTCTTTACATCCTTAATTCTCCCTCCCTTTGAACCTGCGGTCTCCTGTTCATTGAAATGTCTTTCCTGGAAGACACTTTTCCTAGTCGCCATTACTTCTGCTAGAAGAGTATCAGAGCTGCACGCCCTCTGCATTCGTCCTCCCTACTTAATCTTCCATAAAGACAGAGATTCTCTAAGGACTAATCCATCCTTCTTACCCAAGGTGGCTTCGCAGACAAATTTAAATCAATCAATTGATCTCCCAGTTTTTTTCCCAAACTATACTAACAGAGCGGAGCAAAAGCTACATTGTCTAGATGTTCACCGCCAGCTCTGATACTATTTGGATAGAACCAAACAAATAAGGAAGTCTGATCAACTGTTTTTATCGTACGCAGAAAATAAGAAAGGCCTTCCAGTTTCCAAGGTAACCCTATCTAGGTGGCTGTCTTCTGTGATTACATCTATTTATCAACTCAGAGGCAGGGAAATAACTTCTAAGCCAAAAGCCCATTCAACTAGAGCACTAGCTACATCTACAGCTTTTCAAGCTAGACTACCAATAGACACTATCTGTGCGGCAGCCACATGGGCCTCTCCTCATACCTTTGTTTCGCATTGCAAATTGGACATGGCCTCCAGGGACAGAGCAACATTTGGTTCCACCATTCTTAAGAGTCTGTTCCAGTGAGCCGCCCAGGATGAAGGTGCTAGGGACGCGGTCCCATCCAGCAAGAATGAAGGCGAGATTGACAACTTAACATTGAGAAGTTATGTACCTACCATAACGTTCCATGTTAGTTGTCTTCTCTCGCCTTCTTTCTTGCATCCCACCCACCATCCCCCTAGCCTGGACAGACCGAGAAGATCTTCCCTTCATTGAAGGGTCCTTTTATTCCTTTGTTCACTATCTAGGTGTCCTAGGATATATATATATATATATATATATATATATATATATATATATATATATATAGATATATATATATATAGATATATAGATATATAGATATATATATATATATATATATATATATATATATATATAGCGTAAATAATTATCTTTGGAGGTTTTTATCCCTCTTCCTTCCAGTTGGAGGATTTTGATTTTGTTTTATTGGCCTATGCTAGGTTTTTCAGCTTTCAAACAAGATCTGGGGAGTTATCGCCTAGCATCATGGGATATAGGGTTGCCTTGAGCCGGTAAAATAAGCTCTCAAGCTTTAGTAAGTGGCCGAGTCTGAGCCGAGGATCGGCTCCGGACCCATCCAGCAAGAAAGAAGGCGAGAGAAGACAACTAACATGGAACGTTATGGTAGGTACATAACTTCTCATTTTCGATCAAGCTCCAGGATGCTTACTACCATATCAAAATGGACACACGCTCTTGAAGGTTCCTCCACTTCTGGCTGGGGGCCAAGCATTATCAGTTCAGTGCGCTCCCCTTTGATCTCACCACAGCCCCCAGGGTGCGCACCAAAGTGATGGCAGTGGTAGCAGCTCACCTGAGACTCCAGGGCATACAGGTCTTCCCCTACCTGGATGAGTGACTCCTTGCCGCCCCTTCCAGGCATCAGCTCAAACAAGCGAGAGATTCCCGTCTTCTCTTAGCCCAGTGGTTGGGCATTATCATCCATATCAAGTCATCTCTGGTCCCATTTCAAGTGTTAGATTTCATTGGGGCTTTACTGGACACATTTCAAACCAAAGTCTTCCTTACCTTGGACAGGATTCAGTCTCTGAAGCTACACATCTTTTGCATTCTCGAGCCTCAGTCGCTGACCGTGGAAATGGTATTAAAGGCATTGGGGTCCATAGTGGCCACAATCAGTCTCTTGCCGATGGCATGCTTTCATATGCGGGTTCTTCAATTGACCTTTGTGGTCCAATGTTTCATGTTGGATCTCCCTTTGTCTCATTCTGTTCGAATCTCACGGGTGTGCAAGGTCTCTTTTCTGTGGTGCATTCATTCCCCGGATGTGACCTGGGGTCACTTCTTTCTTCTGTCCTCCCCCTCGACCATGGTGACTACGGACACCTCCCTACTAGGGTGGGGGGCACTGCTCGGGAAGGACAGTCCAAGGCACACGGTCCCCCTACGAGACTAGATTGCATATTAATGTCCTGGAGATGAGGGCGGTGATTCTGTTGTTGCAGGCTCTCCATGCCCATCTTCCCCCAGGGACGATTGCTATCCAGATGGACAATATGTCTGTGGTCTGGTATATCAACAAACACGGAGGAACCAGGCCTTACCCTCTATTTCACAAAGCCAAAGCCATAAGAGTGGGCGATCTCCACTGGCCATTTTTTGGTGGCAACGCACATTCCACGGAGGTCCAACATTCTAGTGGACAGGCTCAGCAGGTCTAATCTGATGCCTTAGTGTGGTCTCTGAAACCTTCAGTACAGAAACAGATGTTCTTCGTGTTTCACTGTTGCAGTCATCACATTTGAGTTATCCCTGCCAGGGTTAGCCCTCAGTCGACCCGAATACCAGAGGCTTAGTATTTCTGCGTCGGTTGCTGTCCCTCCAGGAATTACATTAGGTTGTCAGTGGTAAAAAATCAGGCAGCCGATGCCATTACATCAGTCTTTCTTGCCGAGGGGCCCGAAGCAGAAACAGTTTACGCGAGTGCCAGTCGGCCGCTACCTGTGTTTTTCATTTCCGAATTGAAGTTGAAGTCTTCTAAAGCTAAGTACTCTATTGGGGATCCTTTTTTCTTGCTCTAACCGATGTCACAAAAAGTTAACAGTTGTCTCACCTGTGGAAAGCAAATACCACACCGAGACTTTCATTCTTACTGCTTCACTTGCTTAGGCCGAGACCACGATGTTCCCCGCTGTCGCCTTTGTGCTTTGTTCAATGTCAGAACTATACATCGTCGAGCCCTTATTGTAGCTAGATATTTTCGCTGTCACTTCTCTAATTCCGATGTTCTTCATGTTTCACTGTTGCAGTCATTACATTTGGGTAATCTGCTGGCAGGTTGCCCTCAGTCGGCGTAATTAACAAAGTTCTGGGTCCTGCGTCAGTTGCTGTCCCTTCTTCCATGACGTCAGGTCGTCAGGGGTATAAAGCATGCAGCTGACGCCATTATATCAGTCTTTCTTGCCGCGTGGTGTCCATAGCAGAAAATTTCTCAAGTGCCGGTCGACTGACTCCTGAAATTTTCGTTTTCGAGTTTCAGAACCTAAGTCTTCAACTAAAAAGCTAAGTACCCTGTTGGGGAAACGTTTTCTTGTTCCTTACCAATGTCAGTAAAAGTTAATAATTGCATTACTTGTGGGAACAAATACCTCATAAGGATTTTTATTTGCACTGTATTCCTTGCCTAGTCCCTGACCACAATGTGCCTTGCTGTCGGTTTTGCGCTAAATTTAATCAACGCACTATTAAACATCTGTATATTTTTGCTTCTAAATATTTTGGCTCACGATTTAATTTTCCAGAAATGTCGTCGGTTAGCAATCCGGCTACCGGAATACCTAAAAAACACAAAGAAAAAGACAGAGACGGGCCATCGAGGTCCAAAACTGTCGACGCTTCTCCTAAGCCAGTCGCCAGTTCGCCGGTACTTAGTGAGGTGCTTTTGCAGCCCTTGATACCCGTTACTTCTGATTTGCAGGCCTCTACTGAGACCAATTCGGAATCCGGTATGCCGCAAGATGCTTTAATTATGGAACCCGTGAATGTCTCTACCTAAGATGGGTCCGGAGCCGCTGTGCAGGCACCGGCTTCTGAGGGTGTTTTCAGGCTTACAGATTTGTATATTAGACCGACGCCATCTTCAAAACTGTCCAAAATCAAAATCTGTGTCTAAAAAACTGACGCCTGGGCCACATGTACAGGCCCCTATGCCTAAAAAACAGATGATCAAAATGGCTGAAGATTTAATTACTCTGATCAGGGGTAGCCAACCTCCCCCTTCAAAGATGCCTAGGCAAGACATTGATTATGAATCTTCTGAACAGGATTCTATTTCTTCTGACTCTTCTAATGAACAGGATTGGTCTATATAAACTTATGAGGACTCTGATGCAGAAGATTCCATTCTTTCTGCTTCTCCCCCTGAAGATTTTTCTTTTGGGGAAGCTTTGCATACTTTAAGGGAACATTTCCACTGGGAAAGTCAGGATTTCTCTGAATCTAAAAAGAGACAGGGATTTTCTTCTTCTTCCTCAGCATAGGACTTTGGCTATTCCTCCTGTTCTAGACATTGTTGATTATGTTTTTTTCAGAATCTAGTATGGCTCCTGATTACAGATACTACAGGGTTCCTGACTCCCACAAATTCCTTTTCAAAAATCCTATTGCAGATTCTGAAACCATTTCTCAGGGTCCCAAGGGCATTAAGGCCTCTACTGCTAAAAATCCTACACCTTTTAATAGAGATTCCAGGACGCTGAATAGATGGGGTGAGAAGGTTTACACTTCTGCAACCTTGACAATCAGGGCTTTAAACTGTCATTTTCATATGCTTAAGTATCAACAGCATATCATGGGACTGCTTAAACAGAAAATTATGTTAATTTCTGACTGTGTGGAAAATAAAGATTTACAGGATTTATTGCATTCAGCTGAACAAGTTGGAAATACTTTGCAATGTGGTTTTGATTCTTTGGAGGCCTTTTGCAGGGCTGCTGTAACTGTGTCTGTGCTAAGAAGGCATGCTTGGCTCAAAGAGCAAACTTTTCCTGTTCATGTTGAAGCAAAATTGTTGGATGCTCCTTTACAACAGGACCGTCTCTTTGGTAATAAGGCTGAAGAAGTTTTAAAAAAGGTGGAATATAAAGCTAAATCTTTGCAAACTGGGAAAGATTTCTTACAAGTGCAACCTCCAAGATTTAGTAGGCACTGGCCAACTAAGAACTGGTCCTTTCCAGTTACTTCAAGAGCCACTCAAGTCAAACCCAGACATTCCAAAGGCTCCAGATTTCATTCACAAGGGACTTTTAGAACAAAACAATGGGGTGCCTCCTCCTCCAAATCTGGAAACAACAAGGCACCTCCCTATGGTAAGCAGTCTCAATGACTTCCCTTTATACTTACCAAGCACTTACCTTTTGGCCGCCCCTTTGGAGGGAAAACTGGCACTTCATGCAAGAAACTGGCAACTTATAACCCAGGACAAATGGGTTTTGAATATAATATCCCAGGGATACAGATTTCATTTCCACACATTGCCAATCCCAAACGAATGGCCAGACCTGCCCCTAAATCAGTGGGCAGAGGCCCAGAAACAATTACTGTCCCTCATGAACATGGGAGCTATTCAACCGGTACAAGAAGAGGAAAAGGGACAAGGTTTCTATTCAAGACTTTTCCTGGTACCCAGAAAAGACAAATCATGGCGTCCAATTCTGGACTTATCTACCCTAAACACTTTTCTGGACATTCCAAAATTCAAGATGCTGACTCTTCAACAGTTACTTCTTATGCTAGGCAAAGATGCCTGGTTGATAACTCTAGACTTAAAAGAGGCTTACCTGCATAACCCAGTCAGGGGGAATCTTGCCTAAGATACCTCCACTTCAAAGCAGGCTACTTGCATTACCAGATGTCCTTCAAGAATGCAACTGCAGTCCTGACATATGGGTTGTCCTGCCTCAGGCAGCCCTTCGGTCGGCCGGACTCCAAAGTCTGGGTCCGGCATCGGCTGATGTCGCCTCTTCCCCGACGTCAGAGCGGCTGGGGTATAAAAGCGTCAGCCGGTGCCATCTTCTTCAGTCTTTCTTGCCGCGCGGTGCCCGAAGCAGAAGCAGTTCGCAAGTGCCGGTCGGCCAGCTCCTGTGTTTTCAGTTACCGAAGTCATCAAAAAGCTAAGTACCCCGTTGGGAGACCTTTTCTTGCCTCAGCCGATGTCAGATAAAACTGCAAAAGTTAATTGTTTGTCTTGTGGTAAACAAATACCTCATAAGGATTTCCATTCTTACTGCCTTCCCTGCCTCGGCCCAGACCACGACGTCTCGGCCTGTGCTGCCTGTGCTTCATTCAATAAGCGCACCCTTAGGCGCCGGGCAGACTTTGCAGAAGACTTTTTTGGGGAAACTTACTGTTATAACATGCAGTCGGAGCTTCCGACAGCACACGTTTCCAAAAAGCGGAAGGACCGGGACCGACACTCGCGGCCCGCGACTTCCACCGACACCACACTAAAGCCTACCGCTAGTGCATCGGTCTCTTCGGAGGCGGAAACACAACCGCTCAAGGCCGATGACACCGCTTTACCGGTGACTTGGTCCCGGAGGCTAGCTCGGTGCCGGTTATTGATTTTCCTCCAGAAACCGAAGCCCAAGATTTGCCTGACACCATTCCGGTGGACAAAGTTACTCCAGCACGTGGGGCAGCTAGGCCTCCTGTGTCTATGTCCATCAAGGCCTACACACGTGCTAAGGCTGCCAGCCAACTTAAGTCTCACCCTCCTAAATCTTTTTCACAGGGTTCCACTTCTGATAAACAGATAATGACTTTAGCTGCAGATCTTATTTCTTTAATTAAGGGCTCTCAGGCTCATCCAGACAGAGATTCTCAGCCGCCTTTTGACAAAAGGCCTAGGGTTGAGCAGGTAGACACCCATTCCTCAGATGAAGCCTCTGGTGAGTCAGGCCATTCAGATTCTCAGGAAGAAGCCTTCCCGGCCTATGAGGATTCTGATGCTGAAGAATCCATTCCCTCTGCCTCTCCTCCTGAGGATATTTCTTTTGGGGAAACGCTCCATTCCATGAGAGAGCATTTTCAGTGGCAGGGCCAGGACTTCTCCGACTCCAGAAAAAGGCTACGGACCTTCCTTAAGCTGCCCTAGCACAGGCCTTTAGCTATACCCCCTGTGTTAGATGTATTGGATGATGGGTACACAGACTCCAGTGCTTCCCCTGATTCTCTCCATTTTGCCCCTGTCAAGCCAGACAGATACTACAGGGTCCCTGATACACATAAACATCTTTTCAAGGCCCACTCTGTTGATCTAGAAACTATTTCTCAGGTTGCCCAAAGGAGTGGTCACTTCCATGGCTAAGAATCCTTTGCCCGCAGACAGGGAATCAAGGTCCTTGGAGAGGTGGGGTAAGAAAGTTTATACCTCATCCACCCTTGCCATGAGAGCACTTAACTGTCAATTTCATATATTTCAGTATCAGGAATTCATGTTAGATGAATTACAGAAAAAGTTAGCCTCTCCTGAGCCTTTAGATAGAAAGGCTTTGCAGGATTTGGTTCATAATACTCAGCAGGTTAGCAGTCATTTTCTTCAGTGTGGTTATGATGCATTGGAAGCTTCATGTAGAGCAGCTAT
This sequence comes from Protopterus annectens, assembly GCF_019279795.1. Taxonomy (NCBI): domain Eukaryota; kingdom Metazoa; phylum Chordata; order Ceratodontiformes; family Protopteridae; genus Protopterus; species Protopterus annectens. The sequence goes on from NC_056739.1 coordinate 1,141,556,251, forward strand.
GACAGGGGCTGTCATACGTAGACATGCTTGGTTGAAGGAACAGACATTGCCAGATCATGTTAAAGTAAAGCTACTAGATGCTCCTCTGGAAAAACACAAGCTATTTGGTGCTAATGCACAGGGTGTTTTGAAATCAGTTGAGGAAAAGGCTAAATCAGTACAAACAGTCAAAGATTTCCTCCAGGTTCAGCTACCAAGGTTCAGCAGGAATTGGCCTTCGAAGAATTGGTCCTTTCCAGACACTGACAAGTTCCAAAGGGGAAAAAACAGGCGTGCACGAGGTAGAGGGCAATACCGAGGCTCCTACAGGGGCCGCCAATGGCAACCAACTAATCAGAGAAGTGGAGCAGGGACTTCTACTGCTCCACAAGGACAAACGCAATGACTTGACTTTGACACCGCCGACGAAGGCTCAAAGAGAAGCACCTTTAGGCGGAAAATTATCTCTATTTTCAAAAAATTGGCATATTATTACAAGGGACAAATGGATTTTGGACATAATAGGCAAAGGTTACAGGTTCCACTTCCATACATTACCAACAAGACAAGGCATGCCAAACTTACCACAAAATCAGAGGGTAGAGGCACTCATACAAGTTTCAAAGCTGCTACATATCAAAGCAATAGAAAAGGTTCCTCCTCAGGAACAAGGCCAGGGATTCTACTCAAGACTGTTCCTTGTTCCAAGAAAAGAAAAGCAATGGAGACCTATACTGGATTTGTCCGCTCTAAACACTTTTCTCATTGTACCAAAATTCAAAATGCTGACGTTACAGCAACTTCTTCCCATGCTGGGCAAGGGGTCTTGGCTGGTTACTCTGGACCTCAAGGAGGCATACCTGCATGTCCCAATCAGACAAAGCTGCAGAAGATACCTCAGATTTCTTGCAGGGTCAGAGCATTATCAATTCTCAGCATTGCCTTTTGGCTTATCTACTGCACCCAGAGTATTCACGAAATGCCTGGCATCAGTAATTGCACATTGCAGACTTCAGGGGATACAAATATACCCTTACCTGGACGACTGCCTTATACAAGCGGACAGCAAACAAGCCTTGATAAGAAACTTGGACTATGTCATTCACTTACTACAGGCTTTGGGATACACAGTCAACATCAAAAATCAAGACTACTGCCATCCCAACAAATAATTTTCCTAGGAGCCAAACTGGACACAAACTCACAGATGGCTTTCCTCACAGAAGAAAAACAAGAACAATTACCAGATTACTTCAAAAATCTAGCAAAGCAGACCCAGATGACGGCAAGGAAAATCCTGCAGGCCCTGGGTTTCATGGCATCTTGCATTCTTCTGATTCCACTGGCAAGGCTACACATGAGGAAACTACAATGGTATCTAAAAAGTTTATGGTCTCAACACAGCCACAAACTAGAAGAAATTATTCCACTCATTCCATGTCTTCAAAAGGAATTTCTGTGGTGGGCACAAGCAAGCCAACTAAACAAAGGTATGTCTTTCAGCAAGCCTCAAGCAAGCCAAACCATAACAACAGATGCCTCAGACCTTGGATGGGGGGTGCACATGGCGGGCAGATGCATTCAAGGGCAATGGGCACCCAAGGAATTGCATCTACACATCAATCAAAAAAAAATGTTGGCAGTGATTCATGCAATCGAGGCCTTCGAAAAATTTCTTCATCAAGGCCATCTACTAATAAGGACAGACAACACCACAGTTATGTGGTACATAAACAAGCAGGGATGCACCCATTCTTACCCTCTCTGCAGACTGACAATGACTCTTTGGGAAAAATCCCTGATACTGAACATAGAGCTGCAATCCCAGTTTGTTCCAGGCAAGGACAATGTTCTGGCGGACAGTCTAAGCAGAAACATTATGGACCCTCACGAATGGATGTTGCATCCAGACATTTTTTCACAAATAACTCATGCATGGGGAAGGCCAGACATAGATCTTTTTGCCTCTCACCACAATCATCAACTGAAGAAGTTTTGCTCAAGGACACACCATCCTCAAGCATGGAGAATGGATGCTCTCTCCTTCAGCTGGAATTATCTAACAATCTATGCATTCCCACCACTACCTTTAATGACCACAGTGTTACTGAAGATCAAAACAGAACAACCGAAATGCATTTTGATAGCTCCAGACTGGCCAAGACAACACTGGTATCCATTACTAAGAAGCATAACTCGCACCAAGCCGTGGCCCCTGCCTCAATGGCCACTGCTTCTAACTCAGCACAATTACAGGACCGTTCATCCAAACCTACAGACATTGCAGCTGACAGCTTGAAGGGTTCCATGACTTCTCCCCATAGCCCTCTCTCCAAAAGGGTTCAAGAAATCTTACTGGAAGCCCGCAGACCTTCCACTAGAAGGGCTTATTCAGCAAAATGGAAGAGATTTAGCATCTGGAATGCCAAAAAAGGTCAAGATCCATCAGTAATGAGCATCCCACAGATACTAGAATATTTGGCAGAAATGCTTCACAATGGCCTTTCCTACTCTTCCATAAAAATACACGCTTCAGCAATTTCAGCAGAATACAACTCTGATCCACCTGTATTTTCACATCCTTTGCTAAGACAGTTTCTAAGAGGGATAAAGAATATCAAACCTCCAAGGAAACCACCAGTGCCTGCATGGGACCTCAACTTCGTGTTGGAAAAATTAACTCTTCCTCCTTTTGAGCCAGCAGCATCTTCAGAATTGCATTTTCTCTCCTGGAAAACAGTTTTCCTTTTGGCAATAACCTCAGCAAGAAGAGTCTCGGAGATACAGGCCCTCATGGCAGTACCACCATTTCTCATTTTTCATCAGGACAGAGTTTCTTTAAGAACCAATCCTTCATTCATGCCAAAAGTGATATCCAGGGTTTCTCTAAATCAAGCAATTCACCTGCCTACTTTCTTCCCTAATCCTCAAAATAAAGGAGAAAGGCTTCTGCACACCTTGGACATACACAGACAATTGCGCTACTATTTGGACAGAACAAAGACTAACAGACAATCTGACCAGCTGTTTGTAGCGAGTACAAGGAAAGGCAATTTCCAAACAAACAATTTCAAAATGGATTGGAAACTGCATCCGATTCTGCTACTCTTTCCATGGAAAAAATGTGCCAGCCGATATCAGGCCACACTCCACCAGAGCTACAGCCACCTACACAGCCTTTCTAAGAGGGGTGGCTACAAAGGACATTCTGGAAGCTGCTACATGGAGCTCCGTGCATACATTTTCCAAACATTACAACCTGCCTTTATATTCCAGATCCCGAGCAGGCTTTGCTTCTGCAGTCCTGCAGGCATTTTAGCTACACCATCTTTATCTTAGGTCCTACCACCCCCAGCTTGGCTATGGTATTCAACCCATATGTCAGGACTGCAGTTGCATTCTTGAAGGACATATTACAGTTTTGTACCTACCATAAATGTAGATGTCCGATAGATATGCAACTGCAGTCAGGTTTTCCCTCCCTCCTACCCCACTGTATTTTTCCTTTTTGGGTCCATACCCCTATTTCAAGCTAGCTGGGGATATCTTTTTGGTGTATCTGTTTATTATTGTTGTGCATGTCTGGAATTTCTTCCATTCTCTAAATTTAGCCTTCCTTGGAGGGCACCTGGCATCTAGGGCAAGAAACACTGAAGAAGATGGCGCCGGCTGACGCTTTTATACCCCAGCCGCTCTGACGTCGGGGAAGAGGCGACATCAGCCGACGCCGGACCCAGACTTTGGAGTCTGGCCGACCGAAGGGCTGCCTGAGGCAGGACAACCCATATGTCAGGACTGCAGTTGCATATCGGACATCTATATTTATGGTGGGTACAAAACTGTACTTTCTCTGCACTGCCCTTTGGCTTATCTACTGCGCCCAGGATCTTCACAAAGTGCTTGGCTCCAGTAATTGCATTTTACAGACAAAGAAATATTCAAATATATCCATATCTAAACGATTCTTTAATTCAGGCAGAAAACAGGGACATTCTTCTAAAACATCTGGCATTTGTAAAAAGGGTTCTAACTTGTCTAGGGTACACTATAAACGAAAAGAAATCACAACTGGTACCCTCTCAAAAAATTACATTCCTGGGTGCAAGCTTGAATACAACTGCCCAGATGGCTTACCTTACGCCAGAAAAGAAAATTCATTTGGTAACTTACTTCAAACAGGTGGCTACAAAAACCCTGCTATCTGCAAGACAAATTCTGCAAGCCTTGGGTTTCATTCTGCAAGCCCTGGGGTTCATGGCCTCCTGCATTTTTCTAATTCCATATGCAAGACTGCATATGAGGAAACTTCACTGGTACTTAAAAAATTTATGGAGTCAACACTGTCACAGCCTGGAAACAATGCCTGCAGCTAGAGTACCTATGGTGGGCAGAGGCCTGCCACCAAAACAAGGGACTGCCATTCACTCCACCCCCTGCCGCCCAAACTCTAACTACAGATGCATCAGACTATGCTTGGGGAGCTCATTCGGCAGGGAAGTGCATGCAGGGCAAATGGAGCCCAAATCAAATACGCCTTCATATCAGTCAAAAAGAGATGCTAGCTGTACAGAGTGCACTGACAGCTTTCAAGGACTACCTTCATCCAGGACAATTAATTATAAAGACAGACAACACCACAGTTATGTGGTACATAAACAAGCAAGGGGGTACACACTCCTTACCTCTTTGCAGACTAGCCATGGCATTGTGGAACACGGCCTTGACCTATTAAATACAGCTACAAGCTCATTTTCTGCCAGGAAAGCTGAATACTCTGGCAGATGAACTAAGCAGAATAGAATAGAATAGAATAGATTAGTACTAGGCTAACTGCCCTTGTGAACCATTTTAAGCCTAGGCAGTTATCCCTTGTGAGACTCCAACCCTGCACCTTGTGTTTGTAAGACAAACACCTTAACCATTAGGCCACCCACATGAATGGAAACTGGAACCATGGATTTTCAACATGTTGACACGCAAATGGGGGGGGGGGGGTCCAGACATAGATCTTTTTGCCTCACCCCAGAACTATCAGTTGGACAAATTCAGCACAAGAATTCATCACAAAAAAGCCTGGAAAGTGGATGCTCTATCATTCAGCTGGAAAAACCTATCAGTCTATGCTTTTCCCCCTTTGCCTCTGCTCCCCAAAGTTCTACTAAAAGTCAAACAGGACAAACCAAAAATGATTTTGATTGCTCCAGAATGGCCTCGCCAACACTGGTACCCACTCCTGTGCAATGTGTCATACCTTCTACCATGGCATCTGCCTCAGACACCTTACTTGCTGTCTCAGCAGAACAACCAAATTCTGCACACTCAGCTCCAAACTTCCAGTGTGGCTAATTACCTATTTTCACCCTTAGCATCCCTCAGCAAACCTGTGATGCATGTCATTTTGGAGGCAAGAAGGCTTAGTACTAGAAAATCTTAGGCTGACAAATGGAAAAGATTTTGTGCTTGGAATCAATCACAAGGGATAAGCACAGCAGTGCCCAATATTCCTCAGATTTTACAATACTTAACTGAGATGCTTCACAAGGGCCTCTCCTTTTCTTCCATAAAAATCCATGCCTCAGCCATTTCAGCTCATTACAACACAGAGCCTCCCCTCTTCTCTCATCCTCTGTTAAAGCAGTATCTCAGAGGGGCCAAAAACTTAAGACCACCCAGGAGAGCTCCAACCCCTGCCAGGGACCTCAACTTTGTATTGGAAAAACTTACTCTCCCTCCTTTCGAGCCAGCTGCTACTGCAGACGTAAATTTTTTCTCTTGGAAAACAGCTTTCCTTTTAGCAGTCACTTCAGCTAGAAGGAGTTCTGAATTACAGGCTCTTATGGCAGTGGAGCCTTTCATTATTTTTCATACGGACAGGGTGTCTTTCAGGACCAGTCCATCCTTCATGCCTAAGGAGATATCCAGTGTGGCTCTTAAACAAGCCATTCATTTGCCAACTTTCTTTCCCAATCCACAGAATAAGGGGGAGCGGATTCTGCATTCATTGGATGTACACAAACAGCGTAGATTTTACTTAGGATAAAATCTCTAAGAAAATCTGATCAACTACTGGTGGAATTTGCTGCAGGGGCAGAGGGAAAGGCTATTTCAAAGCAGACTATTTCCAAATTGATAAGCCATTGTATTCATTACTGCTATATGCACCATGGTAAAACTATCCCCCAGGGGATCAGATCTCATTCCATCAGGGCTGCATCTACTTCTACAGCCTTTCTCAGAGGTGATCCTACCAGAGACATTCTAGAAGCTGCTACCTGGAGCTCTGTTCATACGTTGACTAAACATTACCATTTACATTTCTTCTCTAAATCCAGAGCTGGCTTTGCCACTGCTGTCCTGCAGGGCCTTATAGCTGGTCCTAATGCTGTATAAATCCATCCTCCCAACCATAGCTTTGGGAATCTACCCAAATGTAATGACTGTAGCAGTGAAACACAAAGAACATAGTACAGTTGTGTACACTTACCATAAATGTAGATGTTCAAGTGTATTCACTGTTGCAGTCCTGGTTACCCTCCCTCCAACCCCCTGTTTTTCTCTTTCTATACTTATACTTTCCTTTGCTATGCTTAAAAGCCTTTTTGGTGTATTTGCTTTAATTTGGAGATATATATTTTTGTGTTTTTAATTACTTAAATATTTGGCTTCCCATTTGGGGGGCACCTTACATCTGGGGCAAGGAAAACTGATATAATGGCGTCGGCTGCATGTTTTATATCCCTGACGACCTGACGTCATGGAAGAAGGGACAGCAACTGACGCAGGACCTAAGACTTTGTTAATCAGGCCGACTGAGGGCAACCTGCCAGCAGATTACCCAAATGTAATGACTGCAACAGTGAATACACACGAACATCTACATTTATGGTAAGTGTACACAACTGTAATATATGGCTTCGGTAAGCAATCTGACAACAGATCTTCTGAAAAAACGTAAAGATAAAGACAGAGACAGACCGCACAGGTCCAAGACTGCCGAAGACGCTTCCGTTAAGCTAGTCGTCAGTTCTCCGGTCCTCATTGAGGTGCTTTTCCAGCCTTTCGGAGTCTGGTATGCCGCAAGACTCTTCTTTGACTAAGGATCCTGCGGATGTCTTTACCTTGGATGGGTCCAGAGCCGCTGAGCAGGCACCGGCTTCCGAGGAAGTAATTCACACTACCGATACTCGACACAGACCGACTTCTTTCGCGTCTACAGTTTTTTCGAAAACAGCTGAGTTTCTAAGGCCCAGGGTATGAACCAAACCAAAAAAAAATGATGACCCAAGCTCAGGCACCTGCTTCCTTGCCTCAGTCTCAAATGCTAAAATGGCGGAAGACCTTGTAATGCTTATCAGGAGTAGCCAGGCTTACCCCTTCCAAAAGAAAGAGAGACTTGTCCCCAGTAGTTTTATCTGAACAGGATTCCGATGACTTTGATGCATCTGAATATGAAGATATGTAACCCCTCTCTGCTTATGAGGATTCTGATGCAGAGGAATCCAACCCTTCACCCTCTCCACCTGAGGACTTTTCCTTTGGGGAAACCCTACATACTTTAAGGAAGCATTTCCAGTGGGAATGTCAGGACTATCCTCAGTCAAAAAAAGAGATTCTGGGAATTCTTAGATCTTCCACAGCACAGACCTCTGGCCATTCCTCCTGTCATAGATGTTGTGGATGATATTTTTATGGAATCCAGTCTGACCCCTGACACTCTCCCTCCTGCTCCCAGGAAACCTGACCGGTACTATAGAGTCCCTGACTCTCACAAATTTCTTTTCAAAAATCCTACTGCTGACCTTGAGGTTATCTCTCAAGGACCTAAAGGAATCAAAGCAAATTCAGCTAAGAATCCCACCCCCCTCAGATAGGAATTCCTGAGCATTATACATATGGGGTAAAAAAGTATACACCTCTGCTACTTTTGCTATTAGAGCATTAAATTGTCAGTTCCATATGCTGAAATATCAACAGCATACCATGGAACTCCTCAAACAAAAATATCTTCTTTTCCTGCTTGTGCAGAAAATAGTAACAAGAGTTGATGCATTCTGCAAGTCAAGTAACTAAGCACACCTTACAATGTGGTTTTGATACCCTAGAAGCATCTTGCAGGGCAGAAGTCACTGGTTCTGTCCTTAGAAGGCATACTTGGCTGAAGGAACAGCCCTTGCCAGACCATGTCAAATCCAAATTACTGGATGCACTCTTGCACAAAGACATCTTATTTGGCACCAAGGCAAAAGCGGTCTTAAAAAAGATGGAAGAAAACGCTAAATCTATGCAAACAGTTAAAGACTTCTTACAGGTCCACCCAATGAGGTTCGGTAGGCATTGCTCCTCCAAGCACTGGTCCTTTCCTGCCCCCTCCAGGTCAGCTCAGCCCAGACCCAGGGGAAGCAGGCCCCCCAGACAACAGTCCCAGGGAATACAGAGATCTAAGCAGTGGAGTTCCTCCTCTTCCAAAACCAGGGAGTGCAAAACCACCCCCTCATGGTAAGAACTCACAATGACTTTACACTTCCACCCTTTCCCTCTGCCCACCTGCTCTTGGCCCTAGGAAGAAAACTCTCCTTCGATACAAGCAACTGGGCCACCATTACCAACGACCGCTGGGTCCTCAACATAGTGTTCCAGGGATACAAATTTTATTTTCCCACTCTGCCAACCCCAAAAGGGCTCCCAGATCTTCCCCCAGACCAGTGGGCAGAGGGCAAAAAGCAAGTCCTTTCCCTTCTCTCTATGAGGGCAATAGAGCATGTTCCTGCAGAACAGATAGGCCAAGGTTTCTACTCCAGACTCTTCCTGGTACCCAGAAAAGATTGCACATTGCGTCCCATCCTCGATCTATCCATTCTAAACACCTTTCTGGTGATACCAAAATTCAAAATGCTCACCCTCCAGCAGATGTTCTTCGTGTTTCACTGTTGCAGTCATTACATTTAGGTAATCTGCTGGCAGGTTGCCCTCAATCGGCCTGAATTCCAAAGTCTTGGGTCCTGCATCGGTTGCTGTCTTCTCTTCCATGACGTCAGGTCGTCAGAGGTATAAAACATGCAGCCAGTGCCATTTTCTTTAGTCTTTCTTGCCACGCAGTGCCTGAAGCAAAACATTTTGCAAGTGCCGGTCGGCTGACTACTGAAATATTCGAGTTTGAGTTTCAGAACCGAAGCCTTCACTAAAGCTAAGTACCCCGTTGGGGAAACTTTTTTCTTGCTTTTTACCGATGTCAGAAAAAGTTAATAATTGTATTACTTGTGGGAAGCAAATACCTCATAAGGATTTCCATTTATACTGTATTCCTTGCCTAGGCCCTGATCACAGTGTGCCTGGCTGTCTGTTTTGCGCTAGATTTAACCAACACACTATTAAGCATCGGTATATTTTTGCATCATAGTATTTTGGAAGCAGATTTAACTACTCCGAAATGTCGTCTGATAGCAGTCCGACTACCGGAGTACATAAAACAACGCAAAAAGGACAGAGAAAGGCAGTCGAGATCCAAAACCGTCAAAGCTTCTCCTAAGCCAATCGCTGGTTCACCGGTACTCAGTGAGGCACTTCGCAGCCCCTGATACCCGCTACCTTCGAGTTGTAGGCCTCTACCGACACCCATGTGGAGTCTGGCATGCCACAAGATTCTCAAGGTATTGGACCGATGGATGTATCTCCCTCAGATGGGTCTGGAGCCGCTGAGCAGGCACCAGCATTTGAGGACGTATTCAGACCTCAACATTTGTATATCAAACCGATGACAGCTGCAAAATCAAAGACAAAAGCAACTTCTAAAACTAAAAAACTGACGCCTGAGCCACGTGCACAGGCCTCTATGCCTAAAAAAACAGATGATCAAAATGGCTGAAGACCTTATTACCTTGATCAGTGGTACTCATCCCCCTCCAGATAAGAGGCCTAGGCAAGACACTGATTATGAATCTTCAGATCAGGTTTCTTTTTCTTCCGATTCCTCTTCTGATCAGGAATTATCTTTGATGCTGAGGAGTCAATTCCATCTGCATCTCCCCCTGAGGATTATTCATTTGGAGAAACCTTGCATACTTTGAGGGAGCATTTTCACTGGGAGAGTCAAGACTTCTCAGAATCAAAAAAGAGGCCCAGGGATTTCCTTCTCCCTCAGCACAAGCCCTTAGCCATTCCCCCTGTTTTAGACATTGTGGATGATGTGTTTTTGGAGTCAAGCCTGACCCCTGACTCCTTACCTCCGGCTCCCAGTAATCCTGACAGAAATTACAGGGTCCCTGACTCACATAAATTTTTATTTAGAAACCCTGCTGCTGATCCTGAAGCTATTTTACAGGGTCCAAAGGAAGTTAAGGCCTCAAGAGCAAAAAATCCTACCCCCTCTGACAGAGATTCAAAGGCACTGGACAGATGAGGAAAAAAGGTTTATACATCTGCATCCTTGGCAGTCAGGGCCTTAAACTGTCAATTTCATATGCTTAAGTACCAACAACATGTTATGGGATTGCTGAAACAGAAAATTATGTTGATTTCAGAATGTGCAGAAAATAAAGAATTGCAGGAATTATTGCATGCAGCTGAACAAGTTGGGAAGCATACTTTGCAATGTGGTTTTGATTCTTTAGAGGCCTCCTGCAGGGTCGCAGTTACTGGATCTGTGATTAGGAGGCATGCCTGGTTAAAGGAACAAAATTTGCCCGATCATGTTAAAGCGGAATTGCTAGAAGCACCTTTACAGCATGACACTCTGTTTGGTATTAAGGCAGAAGAGGTTTTAAAGAAAACTGAAGACAAAGCTAAGTCTATGCAAACTGTTAGACTTCTTACAAGTGCAGCCACCAAGATTCAGTAGACACTGGCCTACAAAAATTTGGTCCTTTCCTGTGTCAGACAGAGCTCAAAGGGACAAATCCAGATGCCCTAAGGGTTCCAGATACCAGGCGCAAGACTCATACAGGTCAAAGCAATGGGGCGCATCCACCTCCAAATCTGGAGGAGATAAAGCGCAAACCTACAGAAAGCAATCCCAATGACTTCCCTCTGCCTACACCAAGCACTTATCTTTTGGCAGCACCCATAGGGGGAAAATTATCACTTTTTGCTCAAAATTGTCAGTTAACCCAGGACAAGTGGGTACTAAACATCGTATCACAGGGATACAGATTCCATTTCCACACTCTGCCAATGGCAAATGGTTGGCCAGATCTGCCAAAAAATCAATGGGCAGAGGCACAGAAATAGGTTAAGTCCCTCATGGATATGGGGGCCATTCAGACAGCACCAGAACAGGAAAAAGGACAAGTTTTTTACTCAAGACTGTTCTTGGTGTCCAGAAAGGACCAGGCCTGGCGGCCAATACTGGATTTATTGATTTTGAACACATACCTGAACATTCCAAAATTCAAAATGTTGACTTTGCAGCAGCTCCTGCCCATGCTGGGCAAGAAAGCCTGGCTGGTGACTTTAGACCTAAAAGAGGCATACCTGCATGTCCCAATAAGACAGTCGTGCAGAAGATACCTCAGATTCAAGGCTGGCTTAATGCATTACCAATTCTCTGCACTGCCCTTTGGCTTATGTACTGTGCCCAGGGTCTTTCCGAAGTGCCTGGTACCAGTAATTGCATTTTGCAGACAAAGAAGTATACAAATATATCCTTACTTGGACGACTGTCTCATTCAAGCAGAGAACAAGGACACTCTTCTTCGACACCTGGCATTTGTGAAAAGGCTTCTAACATGCCTAGGGTACACAATAAACAAAAAGAAATCACAACTGGTACCCTCTCAAAAGATAACATTCCTGGGTGCAAACTTGAATACAACTGCCAGATGGCTTACCTCACGCCAGACAAACAAAGGCAACTGACTGCTTACTTCAAACTGATGGCAACAAAAACACAGTCTTCTGCAAGACAAATTCTACAGGCTCTGGGCTTCATGGCATCCTGCATCCTGCTAATTCCATATGCAAGACTGCATATGAGGAAACTTCAATGGTACCTAAAAAGTTTATGGAGTCAACGTAAACACAGTCTGGAAACAATGAATCTGAAGTAGGAGATTCATTTGTCTGCAAACTGTGGGTTATGGATCCAATATCGGATCCGAACCGGCATGGTTTATCCAGCTATGGATCCGAGCTCTTAGCTCCTCCCCTCACCCATAATGCCCTGCTCTCCCTACATGACCTCAGATCTCGTTTGCCGCGCTGGTAACCAGTTGGATCATCTGAGCTCTTCAGCTAAGTGCTTATAAATCTCATATAAAGCTTAAAATTATTTTTTTGTAGTTAGTTTTGTGTGATTGTGTTAGGTTTCCTTTAGTCTTTTGATAGTTTTGGGTTAAAATTTTTACATCTAAAACTTTATTTTAATTCCCTCCCCTCGCTGGTTCGGAGTTTTGTTTGAGTGTGCTGTTTGGGGCCATGTGTGTGTGCTAGTTTAGCACTACTTGTTAGTCTTTTCTTTGTTAAAAAAAAAAAAAAAAAAAAAAAGACTTTAGTTATGTCAGAAGCCCCTAAGGCAATTTTTTCGAAGTGCTCCGAGTGTGGCCATAAGCTTTCCCCTGCTGATGGCCACACTCGGTGCGTTCGATGCCTTGGGGTTGAACACCTCACTTCTGGATGTTCCATTTGTGCAGGGTTCAACCCCAGGGCATTGAAGGAGCGGAGGTCGAAGCTGGTCCTGGCGGGACTTCCACCCCCAGACTCGGCTTTGGCTTCCGCTCCTGTGGTGGGTACTGTTGCTACAGTCCCCTCCTCCACCTGGGACTCAACCTCCCGCTGCTGCGTTGGAGGAGAGGGAGGCAAGAAAAAAGGACCGGAGAGAGAAGCACCACAAGCGGCGGGCCGAGACCTCCGATGTTCTTCGTCTCACATTGCTGCAGTCATAACCTGTGGGTAGTCCGCTGTCCTCGATCGGCCCGAATAACAAAGAGCTGGGCTGGCGTCGGTCATTGTCGCCCAGAGCTGACGTCAGTACGTCGTAGTACATAAGCGCATGACCGGTGCCAAATCCTCAGTCTTTCTTGCCGCGTGGTCCGAAGCAGAAGCAGCGTTTGCGAGTGCCGTTCGGCGTTCTGAAATTTTCATTTATCGAGTTTCAGACCGAAGACCAAGTTGGGCTAAGTACCCCGTTGGGGAAATCTTTGTCTTTTCTTGCCTCAGTTATCCGGATGTCAGAAAAAGTTAATAATTGCATTTCTTGTGGGAAACAGATACCTCATAAGGATTTTCATTCTTTGTGTATTCCTTGCTTAGGGCCTGAGCACGACGTGGTTGGGTGTCGCTTTTGTGCTAGATTTAACAAGCGCACCATTAAACGGAGATTAGACTGTGCCAGGCTTGTTTTTGGTAAAAGGTGTAACTACAACATGCCGTCGGATCCTCCGACACCCGCTACCGCTAAAAAGCGTAAAGATAAATCTTTGAAGTCTAAGCAGGATGAGTCGTCCGTTGCGGACGCCGGTTCTTTGGAGCCTCCGGTTGTACCGGTGGATCCTGCTGAGGGTTCGGTTGAATTCCATGGGGAACCTTTAATTTTACAGGAGTTGGCCTCTCAGGATTTAGGCCCGGCTGAGGGTGCTTCCCAGGTGTCTGTAGTTCCATCTTTACAGAAGGTTATTAGGCCTTCTACTTCAGTGGCTAAAGTTCATGCTAAGGCCAAACCTTGTCACGCTGGCCCTGGTCATGGTTCTAGCTCTCCAGCCCCTGTTCCTAAAAAGCATATGTTAAAAATGGCTGAGGACTTGATTACTTTGATCAGGGGTTCTATGCCCCCCCCAGAGAAGAGACCTAGGGTGGAGGCAGATTTAGAGGGGATGGATTATTCCTCAGACTACTCTGATTCCCTCAGTTGAGGAACTTCACGAATTCCCTTCTTATTTGGATTCGGATGCAGAGGACTCCTGTCCTTTTTTTCTTTTTCTGAGACTTTACATTCCATGAGGGAGCATTTCAAGTGGGAAGGTCAGGATTTTTCGGATTCTCGGAAACGGCTCAGGGAATTTTTGTTTCTGCCACAGCATAGACCCTTGGCTATTCCTCCTGTCTTAGATGTTGTTCAGGATGTTTTTTCTGAATCTTCCCTTAATCCTGATTCTTTACCTCCTGCCCCTGTTAAGCCAGACAGATATTATAGAGTTCCTGAAGCACATAACTATTTGTACAAGAGTCCTAGAACTGATCCGGAAACTATTACTCAAGGTCCGAGGGGTATTAAGGCTTCGGTGGCTAAGAATCCAGTTCCTTTGGATAAAGATTCTAGGGCTTTAGATAGGTGGGGGAACAAAGTGTACACCTCCTCTACGTTAGCTATGAGGGCTTTGAATTGCTAATTTCACATGCTGAAGTATCAGAATTTTTTGTTAGGCCAATTGCAGTCTAAGGTGGATGCTTTATCTGAGGGTATAGAGTGTAAAGAGCTTCAGGAGTTGGTTCATGCATCAGATCAAGTTGGCAAGCATTCTTTGCAGTGTGGATGTTCTTCATTCCACATTGCTGCAGTCCTAACTATTGGGTAGTCCGCTGTCCAGTCGGCCCGAATACCAAAGTATATGGCTGACGTCGGTCAGGGCGCATTAGACTGACGTCAGTACGTCAGGGTACTAATGCGCATGACCGACGTCATATCCTCAGTCTTTTTTGCCGCATGGTCCGATGCAGAAGCAGTTTTGCGAGTGCAGGTTGGCGTTCTGAAAGTTTCTGAAGTCAGAGTTTCAGACCGAATCAAAGTTGGCTAAGTACCCGTTGGGAATATTTTGGTTTTTTCTTGCCTCAGTATTTAACCGGATGTCAGAAAAAGTGAATAACTGTATTTCTTGTGGGAAACAGATACCTCATAGGGATTACCATACTTTGTGTATACCTTGTTTAGGGCCTGAGCACGACGTTGTTGGATGCCGTTCTTGTGCTAGATTTAACAAACGCACTATTAAGAGAAGGTTAGACTGTGCCAGGTTAGTGTTTGGGAAGCGTTGTAACTATAAAATGCCGTTGGATACTCCGACGCCGGCTTCGGCTAAAAAACGCAAGGACAAAACAGCAAAGCCTAGAGAGGAAGAACCGACAGTCCCAGACGTCGGTTCTTTAGAGGGCTCAGTGGAGCCGGAGGTTTTGCCAGGTGTTTCTTTGGAGTCTCAGGGAGAGACTTTACTGTTACAGGATGTTTCCTCTCAGGAAGTAGGCCAGGCTGAGGGGGCTTCTCAGGTGGCTGTTCTTCCCTCACTTCCTAAGGTGGTTAGGGCCTCCCCTTCTGTTCCCAAGGCTTCCTTAAGGGGCAGGCCAAGTTTTGCTTCAGTGGGGGTTTCTCCTAGTGCTTCAGGGTCTTTGCCTAAGAAACATATGCTTAAAATGGCAGAAGATTTGATTACTTTGATAAGGGGTTCTATGCCCCCTCCTGATAAGAGGCCTAGGGTGGAACCTGAGCTTGAGAGTTTTGAGCAATGCTCGGAGGCTTCTGAGTCTTCTGAAGACTTGCAGGAGTTCCCTACTTATTCTGATTCTGATGTGGATGATTCTACTCCTTCAGCTTCTCCTCCTGAGGATTTTTCATTTTCAGAGACTTTGCATTCCATGAGGGAGCATTTTAAATGGGAAGGCCAAGATTTCTCTGATTCCAGGAAAAGGCTTAGGGAGTTCTTGTTTTACCCCAGCATAGGCCTTTAGCTATACCTCCTGTTTTGAATGTGGTAGAAGATGTTTTGCAGAGGCTTCCCTGAATCCTGATTCTTTGCCTCCTGCCCCAGTTAAACCGGATAGGTATTATAGGGTGCCTGAAGCTCATAAGTATCTTTTAAGAGTCCTAGGGCAGACCCGGAAACTGTCTCTCAGGGGCCTAAAGGTGTAAAGGCCTCAGTTGTTAAAAATCCTGTCCCTCCTGATAAAGAGGCAAGGGCTTTGGATAGATGGGGAAAGAAAGTGTATACTTCTTCCACTTTAGCCATGAGGGCGTTGAATTGTCAGTTTCACATGTTAAAATATCAGAATTATCTTCTTTCACAGTTGAAATCTAAGGTGGATGCTCTGGCGGAAGGTATTGACTGTAAAGAGTTGCAGGATTTAGTTCATGTGTCTGAACAGGTGGGTAAACATTCCTTGCAATGTGGTTTTGATGCTGTGCAGGCCTCTTCCAGGGTGGCTGCCACTGGTTCTGTTCTTCGTAGGCACGCCTGGATGAGAGATCAGAACTTAGCTGAGCATGTTAAGACAAGGATTTTGGATGCTCCTTTGCAGTCTGATGTGTTGTTTGGTTCGCCTGTGGAAGCAGTTTTGAAGAAAATGGAGGACAAGGCTAATTCTATGCAAACTGTTAAAGATTTTTTACAGGTGCAGCCTCCGAAGTTTAGTAGAAATTGGCCTGCTAAGGGTTGGACTTTTCCAGCTTATGATTCCCAGTCTAGGGGTAGGTCTAGACGTGGTAGGGGCAGAGCTCAGGGTTCTTTTAGGCCTAGGACAGGAGTTCCCCTGCTCAGAATTCTGGGAGGGCAGGGGTCAGTCCTTTCGTAAGCAGACCCAATGACCTGCCTTTTCAGCTGCCAGTTCAGTCTCGCCTGGCAGCACCGTTGGGAGGAAGGCTGTCTCTTTTCAAAGAAAATTGGGATTTAATTACCCAAGACAGATGGGTTCTGGATATCATTCACCACGGTTACAGGTTTTATTTCCATACCTTGCCTCCTTTCAAAGGCATGCCAGACATTCCTCCTCTACAAAGACAAGAGGCGCACAAGCAAATTACTCTGTTACTCCAAATAGGGGCTATTCAGCCAGTTCCTGTGCCAGAAAGAGGCCTAGGATTTTATTCTCGCCTGTTCCTAGTGCCAAAGAAGGGGAACACGTGGAGACCAATTTTGGATTTATCTATCCTCAACACTTATCTGGACATTCCCAAGTTCAAAATGTTGACGTTACAACAGCTTTTACCTCTGCTGGGCAAAGATCACTGGATGGTAACTTTAGATCTCAAGGAAGCTTACCTTCATGTGCCAATAAGACTAAGTTGCAGGAAGTATCTGCGTTTTCGAGCTGGAAATTCTCATTATCAGTTCTCTGCATTGCCCTTTGGCTTATCTACTGCGCCCAGAGTATTCACAAAGGTTCTGGCTCCAGTGATAGCTTACTTCAGGCTAAAAGGAATTCAAATCTATCCTTACTTGGACGATTGCCTGATTCTGGCTCAAGAAAAGGAAGACCTTCTACAGCATCTGGAATATGTCATAGCAGTGCTAAGATGCCTAGGGTATTCTGTGAACGAAATAAAGTCCAGTCTAGTACCCTCTTAAGACATGTGCTTTCTGGGTGTGAGACTGAATACAGCAGCCCAGATGGCCTTTTTAACCCCGGACAAACAAAAGAATCTTTCCAGTTACTTCCATCAACTATCTCTTCAGTCCGGGCTGACTGCAAGGACAGTCCTTCAAGCCTTAGGGTTCATGGCATCTTGTATTCTGGTGCTTCCCAATGCCAAACTGCATATGAGGAAGCTACAATGGTATCTCAAAAATCTGTGGACACAGCACTGCCAGGATTTGGACACTGTCATTCAAATAATACCTTGCATTCAAAAGGAATTTTTGTGGTGGGCTCAGGAATGTCACCTAAACAAGGGACTCTCTGTGACCCGGCCAGAGGCAAGTCAGATTCTAACGACAGATGCCTCAGATGTTGCTTGGGGAGCTCATCTAAATGGAAAGTGGATACAAGACAAGTGGCCTGCCAGACTACAACATCTACATATCAACATGAAAGAGATGTTAGCAGTTCAGTTTGCATTAATTGCTTTCAAGGAGTTACTTCTTCCAGGGCAGGTGTTGATTCTAACAGACAACACAACTGTCATGTGGTACATCAACAAACAAGGGGGAACACATTCTTACCCATTGTGCAGACAAGCAATGATTTTATGGGAGACTGCGCTCAGTCTGCAACTAACTCTTCAGGCAAGGTTTCTGCCGGAGCACAGAACTCCTTAGCAGATGTATTAAGCAGACAAATCATGGATCCCCACGAGTGGAAACTGGATCTTCATGTATTTGAAAATTGACAGTGTCATGGGGAACTCCAGACATAGATCTGTTCGCTTCTCCACTAAACCACCAGCTGCCAAAGTTTTGCACGAAAGGATTTCATCACACAGCTTGGAAAGTGGATGCTCTTTCTTTCAGTTGGAAAAATCTTCATGTGTATGCCTTTCCACCTCTGCCTCTTCTTCCAAAGGTGCTTCTAAAGGTCAGACAAGACAAGCCAAGGATGATTTTAATAGCTCCAGATTGGCCTCGGCAGCACTGGTACCCATTACTGAGGAGTCTGGTAAGGAAGCCTCCATGGCCTTTACCCTTGATTCCACACCTGTTGTCTCAGAGGGACGGTCATCTGCTCAATGTCAAGCTTCACTCTCTACATCTAACAGCCTGGCATATTCTGTTTTGAAAGACAGCAGGTCTCAGCTTCCTCAACAAGTTTTAAATGTGATTATGGAAGCCAGAAGACCTAGTACAAGGAAAGTGTACGCAGAAAAATGGAAGAGATTTTTGTTTTGGAGTGCAGCACACAATTTGGAGATTACTGAGCCTAATTTGAGTGTGGCTCTTCAATATCTCACTGAGTTACTGGACAAAGGTTTGTCTTTCTCTTCCATTAAGATTCATGCTGCAGCAATTTCAGCTCACTATGATTGTGACCCACCATTGTTTTCGCATCCTTTGTTCAAGCAATTTCTTAGAGGGGCAAAGAATATAAGACCGCCACGAAGAGCTCCTACTCCTGCTTGGGATCTCAATTTTGTGTTGGAGAAACTTACTCTACAACCTTTTGAGCCTCGCGGCTACTGCTGAATTGAAATACTTGTCATGGAAGACTGCTTTTTTGTTGGCCATTACTTCTGCAAGAAGGGTTTCTGAGTTGCAGGCCCTTATGGCAGTGGAGCCTTCTTTGATTTTTCATAAGGATAGGGTATCTTTACGTACTAATCCTTCCTTTATGCCTAAGGTGGTTTCTAGTGTGGCTCTTAACCAAACTATTCATTTGCCTACCTTTTATGCAGATCCCCAAAATAAAGGGGAAAAGATTTTGCACACTTTAGATGTACACAGGCTGTTGCGTTATTATTTGAGCAGGACTAAGGATTTTAGGCAGTCTCAGCAGTTGTTTGTTTCTTTTGCTTTGACTTCAAAGGGCAAGCCTGTGTCAAAACAAACTATTTCTAGGTGGATTGGGTGTTGCATTACATTTTGTTATTCCCATCATGGCAAGGAGATTCCAGCTGGGATTAGGCCTCATTCCACTAGGGCTACTGCCACTTCCACAGCATTTCTAAGAGGGGTGGCAACTAAGGATATTTTGGAGGCAGCTACTTGGAGTTCAGTGCATACTTTCTCTAAGCATTATCACCTTCCTCTCTACTCTAAGTCTAGGGCTGGTTTTGCCACAGCTATTTTGCAAGGCATGTTGTCAGTTCCTGCTTCCTTATGATTTGCCAGCCTCCCTTACCTCTGCTTTGGGATTCTACCCAATAGTTAGGACTGCAGCAATGTGGAATGAAGAACATAGTACAGTTTTGTACCTACCATAAATGTAGATGTTCGAGGATCCACATTGCTGCAGTCCAATTTCCCCCCCCTCCCCCCCCTCTGTGTTTAGGGGGGGTTGTGTAGGTGAGGTTATATTCTGCTTATTGTGTATATATTGTATATATATTTTTTGGTGCAGGTATTTTGGGAGTTTTTTTTTTTGGCCTTATCTTTTCAGGGTCTTCTGACATCTGGGGCTAGAAAAGACTGAGGATATGACGTCGGTCATGCGCATTAGTACCCTGACGTACTGACGTCAGTCTAATGCGCCCTGACCGACGTCAGCCATATACTTTGGTATTCGGGCCGACTGGACAGCGGACTACCCAATAGTTAGGACTGCAGCAATGTGGATCCTCGAACATCTACATTTATGGTAGGTACAAAACTGTACTTTTCGATGCTCTTCAGGCTGCATCCAGGGTGGCTGCTACAGGTTTAGTTATTCATACACATGCCTGGCTTAGGGATCAAAATTTGTCAGAGCATGTTAAGGCTCGGATTTTGGATGCTCCTCTTCAATCCGAAGTTCTTTTTGGTCCTTCTGTGGAATCGGTTTTGAAAAAGATGGAAGATAAGGCTAAGTCTATGCAGACGGTCAAAGATTTTATGCAGGTGCAGCCCCCTAAGTTTAGTAGGAATTGGCCTGCTAGAGGATGGGCTTTTCCTTCTTCGGATTACCAGTCTAAGGGCAGGTCTAGGCGTGGTAGAGGCAGAGCTCACGCTCAGGGTTCTTTCAGACCTAGGACTTGGAGTTCTCCTGCACAGTCTTCTGGTGAGGGCAGGGGTCAGCCTTTTCGTAAACAGTCCCAATGACCTGTATCCTCCACTGCCAGATCCTTCTCTACTGGCAGCTCCTCTAGGAGGAAAGTTAGGACTTTTCAACCAAAACTGGCATTTGGTCACCCAGGACAAATGGGTGTTGGATATAATAAATCTCAGCTACAAGTTTTATTTTCACACTTTTCCTCCTTTCAAAGGCATGCCGGATGTGCCTCCTCAGCAAAGGATGGAGGCTCAGGTGCAAATTTCTTTACTTTTACAGATGGGGGCCATTCAGATGGTCCCTCCGTCCGAAGTAGGCCTAGGTTTTTATTCCCGTCTATTCCTAGTGCCAAAGAAAGGAAACACTTGGAGGCCAATTCTGGATTTGTCCATTCTCAATACCTACCTAGACATTCCAAAGTTCAAGATGTTAACATTACAACAACTTCTGCCTATGCTGGGCAAAGATCACTGGATGGTAACCCTGGATCTCAGAGAGGCCTATCTTCATATCCCTATCAGGCCCAGCTGCAGGAGATTCCTGAGATTTAGGGCTGGTACTTCTCATTATCAGTTCTCTGCATTGCCCTTTGGCTTATCTACTGCGCCCAGAGTATTCACAAAGGTTCTGGCTCCTGTAATTGCTTTTTTCAGACAGAGAGGTATACAAATTTATCCTTATCTGGACGATTGCCTGATTCTTGCTCAAAACAAAGACAAGTTACTACAACACCTCCAGTATGTAATGACAGTTTTCAAGTGCCTAGGGTATTCTGTGAACGAAATAAAGTCCAGTCTAGTGCCCTCTCAAGACATGTGCTTTCTGGGTGTGAGACTGAATATAGCTTCTCAGATGGCTTTTCTGACCCCGGACAAACAAAGAACTCTTCATCTATACTTCCAACAGTTATCAGTAATGTCCAGGCTGACTGCAAGGACAGTCCTTCAAGCCTTGGGGTTCATGGCATCTTGCATTCTAGTACTTCCCAATGCCAAACTGCATATGAGGAAGCTACAATGGTATCTCAAAAGTGTGTGGACTCAACACTGCCACGGTTTGGACACTGTCATTCGGATTATACCTTGCATCCAGAAGGAATTCTTGTGGTGGGCTCAGGAATGTCACCTAAACAAGGGACTCTCTGTGACCCGACCAGAGGAGAGTCAGATCCCAACGACGGATGCCTCGGACTTGGCTTGGGGAGCACACTTCAATGGGAAATGGATACAAGACATGTGGCCTTCCAAACTGCTACATTTGCATATCAACATGAAGGAGATGTTAGCAGTCCAATTTGCTTTGATGGCCTTCAAGGATCTGCTTCAGCCGGGACAGGTGTTAATTCAAACAGACAACACTACAGTCATGTGGTACATCAACAAGCAGGGGGGAACCCATTCCTACCCTCTTTGCAGACAAGCAATGGCTTTGTGGGAAACTGCTCTGAGTTTGCAAATCAGTCTTCAAGCACGGTTTCTGCCAGGGGCTCAGAACTCCCTAGCAGATGTATTGAGCAGGCACATTGTGGATCCCCACGAGTGGAAACTGGATCCCCAGGTATTCAAACTATTGACCGTGGCTTGGGGAACTCCAGACATAGATCTGTTCGCTTCTCCACTGAATTTTCAACTGCCAAAATTTTGCACAAAGATGTTCCACCCAAATGCTTGGAGAGTGGATGCTCTATCTTTCAGTTGGAACAACCTTCACGTTTATGCTTTTCCTCCTCTGCTTCTTCTTCCCAAGGTACTCTTGAAAGTCAGGCGGGACAAGCCTTGCATGATTCTAATAGCACCAGATTGGCCACGTCAACATTGGTATCCTCTGCTGAGGAGTTTAATTCGGGAGCCTCCTTGGCTTCTGCCACAGGTTCCTCATTTGTTATCCCAGTCAAACAATCATTTTCTCAACGTTCGGGTGCAATCCCTGCATCTGACAGCTTGGCGTATTCGGTGATGGAGCCGGTGGGGTCTCAGCTTCCTCAACAGGTTTTAGATGTCATTTTGGAAGCCAGACGGCCTAGTACTAGAAAAGTTTATGCTGATAAATGGAAGAGATTTTTTCTTTGGAGCACAGCAAAGGGTTTTGATGTTTCAGTGCCTAATTTGAGTTTTGCACTACAGTATCTTACTGAATTACTGGACAAGGGTTTGTCATTCTCTTCTGTGAAGGTTCATGCTGCAGCCATTTCTGCTCACTATGATTGTGACCCTCTTTTATTTTCTCACCCTTTGTTCAAACAATTTCTTAGAGGGGCAAAGAATATAAGACCCCCACGTAGAGCTCCTACTCCTTCCTGGGATCTCAATTTTGTGTTGGAGAAGCTTACTTTACCTCCTTTTGAGCCTGCAGCTACGTCTGAATTGAAGTTTTTGTCTTGGAAGACTGCTTTTTTGTTGGCCATTACTTCTGCTAGGAGAGTATCTGAATTGCAGGCACTCATGGCAGTTGAACCCTTTCTGATATTTCATAAGGATAGAGTTTCTTTGCGAACTAACCCTACTTTTATGCCTAAAGTGATTTCTAATGTGGCCCTGAACCAGTCTATTCATTTGCCTACCTTTTATGCTGATCCCCAAAATAAGGGGGAAAAAGTCTTGCATTCTTTGGATATCCACAGGCAGTTACGTTACTATTTGAGCAGAACTAAGGAGTTCAGACAGACTCAACAGTTATTTGTTTCTTTTGCTTTGGGTTCACAAGGGAAAGCTGTTTCAAAGCAGACTATTTCAAAGTGGATTGGTCAATGTATTGCTTTTTGTTATTCTCATCATGGGAAGAATGTTCCTGCTGGGATCAGGCCTCATTCTACTAGGGCTACTGCCACATCTACTGCTTTTTTGAGGGGTGTAGTTACTAAGGATATTTTGGAGGCAGCTACTTGGAGTTCAGTACACACTTTTACTAAGCATTACCATCTTCCTCTTTATTCCAAGTCCAGGGCTGGGTTTGCCACTGCAGTTTTACAGGGCATATTAGCAGCTCCTAATGCTATGTAGTTTGCCAGCCTCCCTTTTCCTTTGCTTTGGGATTCTACCCACAGGTTATGACTGCAGCAATGTGAGACGAAGAACATAGTACAGTTTTGTACCTACCATAAATGTAGATGTTCGAGGATCTACATTGCTGCAGTCCAATTATCCCTCCCTCCTTCCCCGCTATAGTTTGTGGTTGCTGTGTTTTTATTTTGGAATTATCTTTGTTTCCACACTGGTAGTGGTTGGGTGTTTACTATTAGGCTCTGGCCTTCTTTCATTATTAGGTCTTCTGACATCTGGGGCAAGAAAGACTGAGGATATGGCGCCGGTCATGGGCTTATGTACTACGACGTACTGACGTCAGCTCTGGGCGACAATGACCGACGCCAGCCCAGCTCTTTGGTATTCGGGCCGATCGAGGACAGCGGACTACCCACAGGTTATGACTGCAGCACTGTAGATCCTCGAACATCTACATTTATGGTAGGTACAAAACTGTACTTTTCGGCCCCGCCAGCTAAGCGGGCTTCTCCTCTGGCCTCCTTGGCTGCTGGTTCCCCCCCCCCCCTCGGCTCCGGTCTGCTTTTCACCGGGGCCTGAGGAGGAGGAGACCCGATCTCCGTCGAGGCTATCGAGGAGGCACTCTAGGCCTACCTCGGTAGCCTCTTCGAGATCTACGTATAGCCTTTCCGACGCCGATCTGGACCGGATGATGAGAAGGTTCATCCAGGCCCAGATGCAGATGAGAGTGCTCCTGCCTCCCCCCCCTCTGGGGGGGGCTCAACCCCATTTTTCAAGCCTATAGCTCCTTCTCCGACCCACTACCCGGGTTCGGAGCGTTCAGAGCCAGGCAGCTTCGGAGCCGGGGGTGGGTCGGCGCCGATAGTACTAGGTACTTCGGATCCGACCCTGCCCTCGAGTGTTTCAGATCCAACCTCTCGGAGCCTGGCTCCGAGCTTCGGATCCGAGGGATTCGGTGTGCCTTCAGCGCCGTCGGTGTCGGAGCGCACTGGTCCCTCGGATCCGAGTGTCTCGGGGCCGGCCCCGATCCACTCTTCGGATCCGAGGGGGAGCCGACTTTCGGATCCTTTGGTTGGGGCTGGCTCCCCCTCGGCTTTTGATGCAGTGGAGAGGGCTCTGTTGAGAGCTTCCAGACCCCCGGCACTTGCTTCGTCTCCTTCCCGTGCTCCATCTGCACTGGGTCAGGCTTCCACCATCCGGCCACTGGGACAGCCCGCTTCAGTGCCCCAAGCTGTTCCATTGGAACAAGACACTGCTTGCGAGGGCTCCTCGGACAGCCCCCCCCCCGAGGAAGCACCTCGCAAGCATACGTGTAAAAGGAGGCACATAGACTCCCCTGAGTCTCTAACAGAAGACACGGATTTGGAGGAAGGGGAAGGCTCCCCAAGATCACCCCCCGAGGATGTCTCCTTTGGAGACATCATGGAAATGCTGCGCATAAGGGGTGGGTGGTCTGCCCCCAAGTCTTCCTCGGACGAGTCCGTGTTCTTGGAGGCATTCGAAGCGGGCCCGTCTACCTCTTGGGTGTCCTCTCCTGTCGACCCCCTGGTGGTCCTTATTACCACCAGGGCGTGGAAGGAACCGGACACCGTGGAGCCAATCCCCAAAAGGCCAGACAGAATCCTTAGCCCCCCCTGCAGACCGTGCCCACTGGAGTAAGGGGCCTCCGGTAGATGCCATGTTGATGGCAGCAGCCACCAAGAGGGAACTTGCCCAGGAGAGTCCCTCAGTACATCCTCCGAGCAAGGAGTCTCGGATGATGGACCGCTTGGGGAAGCGAATGTTTAGTTCAGCGACCTTTTCAGTGAGGGCGCTCAACTACCTGGCACATGTTATCAGGATGCAGCGCGATCTTATTAAAGAATACGCTGCATCCCCCCCAGAGTCCATGTCGGAGGAGGACAAACTTTTGCACTCCGCCCGTATGGCCACTCTTCGGTCCGTGACGAATACCTCTATGCGGTTGTTGTCCCATGCTACCGAGGGAGCCGCTAGAGCTGCAGAAGTAGGCCTAGTCACTAGACGCCAGGCCTGGCTCCGCCATTGCGATTTCACGGAGCCCTTCATGGCGTCCTTCGCAAACGCCCCCTTTGACGGTTCTGCCCTTTTTGGCAAAACAGTTCGCGACACCTTGACCTAGAGCGAAAAGGATGGGAAGACGCTGTCTGCCGTCGGAATCCACTTCTCTGTGCCCCAGAGGTCCTATTCTAGGAACCAAAAGGGCCAGAAGAAGATGTGGTTCCGGAAGTCGCAGTAATCCCAACCCGCTCCGGACAACCAGTCCTTCCGTGGCAGAGGAGGACAGGGAGGACACCGCCCCAGGGGCAGAGGGGCTCCCAGGAATTTCGGGTCCAGAGAACCTTTCTCTGAACGGCCCACGCAGCAGCCCTGAAGGGTTGCCCGACTGCTCCACTCTGGAGGCAGTCGGGGGACGTTTTTCGGAGCACCTAGCGGCATGGGAGTCCATAACATCAGACCGCTGGGTCCTCCGCATTATATCCAGAGGATACAAGATCCCCTTTCATCACATTCCAAAATTAAAATCCCTCCCCGACGTTCCACACGGTCAGTGGGAGGCCGCTTCAGCAGAAATTGGCCATCTGCTGGGGAAAAGAGCCATCCAGCCCGTCCCCCCAGACCAGATCGGATCAGGGTTCTACTCCATGTTCTTTTTAGTGCCAAAAAAGACGGGGGACCTAAGACCAATTTTAGACCTGTCCCTGTTAAACCTGGCAGTTCCCAAGGAGAAGTTCCGGATGGTCACTTTGCAATCCATCCTCCCCCTTCTGGGAGAGAATCACTGGATGTGCTCCATAGACCTCAAGGATGCGTACTACCACATACTAATGGACAGGCGTTCCAGGAGGTTTCTTCATTTTTGGCTGGGAGCCAGTCACTACCAATTCAGGGTCCTTCCCTTTGGTCTCACCACAGCCCCCAGGGTGTTCACCAAAGTACTAGCAGTGGTTGCGGCCCACCTGAGGCTTCAGGGGGTGCAGGTCTTCCCGTACCTGGACGACTGGTTTCTTACCGCCCCAACAAGGCATCTACTATCATTGGCGCGAGACTCCTTTCTTCATCTAGCTCCCCACCTGGGCATCACGATAAATGTAGCAAAATCCAACCTGGCCCCTACTCAGTTGATAGATTTTATAGGTGCCAGGTTAAACACGAGGGAGTTGAGAGCCTTCCTCACAGCCGACAGAGTTCAAAATCTGCGACTCCAGGTGCGGGCCATCCTCCACTCCAGCTCAGTTCCGGCGGAATTGGTCCTGAGGGCTCTAGGGTCCATGGCGGCAGGCGATATCTCTTCTTCCACTCGCCAGGTTCAACATGCGGGTCCTTCAATGGACACTTCAAGTTCAGTGGTCTTACCTTGCTCTACCTCTGCATCATCCCATTGCGATCAGCAAGGCTTGCAAGCGGTCTCTCTTGTGGTGGCTCCACTCTCAGGATCTCCACGGAGGCCGCCCCTTTTGTGCTTCTCCCCCTCTCGCCACGGTGACCATGGACGCCTCCCGCCTCGGGTGGGGGGGGGCATTTTGCAGGCCGGACGGTCCAAGGCACGTGGAACGACTCAAAGACCTCCCTGCATATCAATGTTCTAGAGATGAGAGCAGTGCTCTTGGCGTTGCGAGCACTACAGGCCTTTCTTCCCCTGGGAACAATTGCGATTCAGTCAGACAACATGTCGGTGGTCTGGTACATCAACAAACAGGGGGGAACCAGGTCTTATCCCTTATGTCGAGAAGCCATGAGAGTGTGGGAATGGGCGATCTCCACCAACCGCTTTCTCATCGCAACGCATATTCCGGGTCGGTCCAACATCCTTGCGGACAAGTTCAGTCGCACCATTCTCTCCCCGTATGAGTGGTCTCTCAATGCTCAAGTAGCGAAACATATCTTCGCACGGTAGGGAACTCCTTCTTGCGATCTCTTTGCGTCTCCCTTAAACACCAAGTGCGACAATTTTTTCGCTCTAATCCCTCGGGATTCCCCGAGAGACGCTCTGGTGCATGATTGGCCTCCCGGTCTTCTCTGCGCTTACCCCCCTTTGCCTCTGATGCTCCAAGTTCTTCAGAAAGCCTCTCAGTTGGGGTGCAGAATGATCCTCATTGCCCCATTCTGGCCTCGACAGATCTGGTTCCCTTACCTAAGGTCTCACTTGGTGAATCCTCCTTGGATTCTAGATCCCATTCTGGATCTGATATCACACCCATCGAACCTACCAACTCCGAATCTGGACAACCTGAAGCTAACTGCTTGGCTGCTCCAGTTCCACTCCTAATTAGGACTCCCGGAATCTCGTCCCCTGTTAAGGCCATCCTGGTAGCGGCTCATAAACCATCTACCAGAAAAGTTTACCGCAGTAAATGGAAACGATTCTCCATTTGGGCGGAGCGGCAGGGTCTAAATCCCTTCACAGTTCCCCTTCCTCTGGTGCTAGACTTCTTAACCACTCTTTTTAATGATGGTGCCAGTAGTTCCACGGTCAAAGTGCAGCTTGCGGCCATTTCTCACTATCATGTTGGTCATGACTCTGGACCGCTTATGTCTTCCAAATTATGTAAAATCTTCCTAAAAGGCACCTTTCTCCTCAGACCCCCTGTCAAGCAAGCGGTTCCTCCATGGGATCTTTCTTTGGTTCTTCAGGACTTGACCGCTCCCCCCTTCGAGCCTGCGGCCACAGTAGATCTTAAATTTTTATCCCTCAAGACTGCTTTTTTGGTAGCCATTACTTCGGCCAAAAGAGTTTCGGAACTTCAAGCCTTATCCATAAAGTCTCCTTACTTGGTCTTCCATCCGGACCGCGTATACCTCAGGACCAATCCCTCCTTTCTTCCTAAGGTAGCTTCAGAAGCAAACATTAATCAGTCCATTAACCTCCCTGTTCTCTTTCCTAAATATCAAAACAAGGGTGAATACAAGCTGCATTCCTTGGATGTTCACAGGCAGCTTCGTTTTTATCTTAACAGGACAGCTGGTCATAGGCAATCCGACCAGTTGTTCATTTCCTTTGCCAAATTCAATCTGGGTAAGCCAATTTCCAAAGTTTCCTTGTCACGCTGGATTTCGCAGTGCATTCTTTTAGCTTACCAAGCTTCTGGGAGGCCCGCACCGGAGGGAGTCCATGCCCATTCGACCCGGTCAGTTTCTACCTCAGCGACCTTTAAGGCCAGGATTCCTCTGGATGACATTTGTTCAGCAGCCACTTGGGCTTCATCTCATACCTTTATTTCTCATTACAAGCTGGATATTACATCTAGAGGTAGAGCATCCTTTGGCTCCGCGGTGCTCCGGAATATCCTTCCATGACGGCCGCCCAAGATTCAGGTAGCTGGGGACTCTGTCCCACAGGTTGCAGACAAATGAATCTCCTACTTCAGATTTAGAAGTTATGTACTTACCATAACGTTCCATCTGAGTAGGTGGATTCATTTGTCTGCAACCATCCCGCCCTCCTATCCCCCTGGCCTTGTCAGTTTCCTGCATATTATGTGTTACCCTTTCTAGGGTATTTTGATTCAGGGCAAACTCGATCTGAGGTCATGTAGGGAGAGCAGGGCATTATGGGTGAGGGGAGGAGCTAAGAGCTCGGATCCATAGCTGGATAAACCATGCCGGTTCGGATCCGATATCGGATCCATAACCCACAGGTTGCAGACAAATGAATCCACCTACTCAGATGGAACGTTATGGTAAGTACATAACTTCTAATTCCTCTCACTCCCTGCCTGCAACAGGAGTCTCTGTGGTGGGCAAGGGCCTGTCACCAAAACATGGGATGGCCCTTCACTCTACCCCCTGCCAGCCAAACCTTAACAACAGACGCATCAGATTATGCCTGGGGGGCCCACATGGCAGGAAGATGCATTCAGGGGATATGGGCACCAAAGCAAATGCATCTACTTATCAACCAGAAAGAGATGTTAGCTGTTCAGAATGCCCTAACAGCCTTCATGGACTTGATTCATCCAGGACAACTACTGATAAAGATGGGCAACACCACAGTCATGTGGTATATAAACATGCAAGGGGGCACACACTCATACCCCCTTTGCAGATTAGCCATGGCACTGTGGGACACAGCTTTGCCCTACCAAATACATCTTCAAGCTCAATTCCTGCCAGGAGAACAAAACACTCTGGCAGACGATTTAAGCAGAAACCTTATGGATCCTCACGAGTGGAAACTAAATCCACAAGTCTTCAGCATGATTACAGAGTAATGGGGGAGTCCAGACATAGATCTATTTGCCTCTCCTCAAAGTTATCAGTTGAAAAGATTCTGCACAAGGACTTATCACAGACAAGCATGGAAAGTGGACGCCCTATCCTTCAGTTGGAAAAACCTATCGGTTTACGCCTTTCCTCCTCTGCCTCTTCTACCCAAGGTACTCCTAAAAGTCAGACAAGAGAAGCCAAAGATGATATTAATTGCCCCGGACTGGCCCCGCTAATACTGGTACCCAATCCTAAGGGACTTGTCTCAATACCCAGCTTGGACCTTGCCTCAAAGACCACAATTACTGTCCCAGCAAAACAATCAGATCCTGCACAATCAACTACAGACTCTGAACCTGGCAGCATGGCTACTCATGTAATCATACAAATGACACCTCTCATTAAAGCTGTGATGGATGTCATTTTGGAAGCCAGAAGGCCTAGTACTAGAAAATCTTATACTGACAAATGGAAGAGATTCTGTGCTTGGAATCAAGCACAAGGAAGTGATACAGCAAAACCACATATTCC
The DNA here is from genome assembly GCF_019279795.1 of Protopterus annectens. Classification (NCBI taxonomy): domain Eukaryota; kingdom Metazoa; phylum Chordata; order Ceratodontiformes; family Protopteridae; genus Protopterus; species Protopterus annectens. The sequence goes on from NC_056739.1 coordinate 1,141,586,298, forward strand.
TCAGATATTACAATACTTAACTGAGATGCTTGACAAAGGCCTATCTTTCTCATCAATCAAAATCCATGCCTCTGCCATTTCGGCTCATTACAATACAGAGCCACCAATCTTTTCTCATCCTTTACTAAAGCAGTATCTTAGAGGAGCCAAAAATTTAAGGCCTCCTAGAAGATCACCACTACCTTCATGGGACCTCAATTATGTGTTGGAAAAGCTCATCCTGCCTCCATTTGAACCAGCTGCTACCGCTGAAATAAAGTTCTTATCATGGAAGACAGCTCTGCTACTAGCAATTACTTCAGCAAGAAGGGTTTCAGAGCTACAGGCCCTCATGGCTGTAGAGCCTTTTATCATATTTCTCCCAGACAGGGTGTCTCTGAGGACAAATCAAAAAACAGTTCTCGACCAAAACCAAGAAAAACAGGCATTTCTCTGTAGAATGTCACCAAGCACCAAAAGTCAAACATGACAAACCAAAAATGATTTTGATTGCTCCAGACTGGCCTCGCCAACACTGGTACCCACTCCTGCGCAATATGTCACACCTTCGACCGTGGCACCTGCCTCAGTCACCTTACTTACTGCCTCAGCAGACAACCAAATTCTGCACACTCAGCTCCAAACTTTGAATCTTGCAGTATGGCTAATCACCTAAATTCACCCTTAGCATTCCTCAGCAAACCTGTGATGGATGTCATTTTGGAGGTAAGAAGGCCTAGTACTAGAAAATCTTATGCTGACAAATGGAAAAGATTCTGTGCCTTGAATCAATCACAAGGGATAAGCACAACAGTGCCCAATATTCCTCAGATTTTACAATACTTAACTGAGATGCTTCACAAGGGCCTGTCCTTTTCTTCCATAAAAATCAATGCCTCAGCCATTTCAGCTCATTACAACAGAGAACCCTCCCCTCTTCTCTCATCCTCTGCTAAAGCAGTATCTCAGAGGAGCCAAAAACTTAAGACTACCCAGGAGAGCTCCAACCCCTGCCTGTGACCTCAATTTTGTATTGGAAAAATTCACTCTCCCTCCTTTTGAGCCAGCTGCTACTGCAGACTTAAAATTTCTCTCCTGGAAAACAGTTTTCCTTTTAGCAGTCACTTCAGCAAGAAGCATTTCTGAATTACAGGCTGTTATGGAAGTGGAGCCCTTCATTATTTTTCATGAGGACAGGGTGTATCTCAGTACCAATCCATCCTTCATGCCCAAGGTGGTATCCAGTGTGGCTCTTAATCAGACCATTCATTTGCCAACTTTCTTTCCCAATCCACAGAACAAGGGGGAATGGATTCTGCAGTCATTGGATGCAAACAGACAACTTAGATTTTACTTAAACAGGACAAAATTTCAAAGAAAATCTGAACTACTGTTGGGATTTGCTGCAGGGGCAGAGGGAAAGGCTATTTCAAAGCAGACTATTTCCAAATGGATAAACCATTGTATTAATTTCTGCTATATGCACCATGGTAAAACTATCCCCCAGGGGATCAGATGTCATTCCACCAGGGCTGCATCTACTTCTACAGCCTTTGTCAGAGGTGTTTCTACTGGAGACATTCTAGAAGCTGCTAACTGGATCTCAGTTCATACGTTCACCAAACATTACCATTTACCTTTCTTCTCTAAATCCAGAGCTGGATTTGCCTTTGCTGTCCTGCAGGGCCTTATAGCTGGTCCTAATGCTGCATAAATCCATCTTCCCAACCATAGCTTTGGGAATCTACCGAAATGTAATGACTGTAACAGTGAAACACGAAGAGCATAAGTACAGATGTCCTTCAAGAATGCAACTGCAGTCCTGACATATGGGTTGTCCTGCCTCAGGCAGCCCTTCGGTCGTCCGGATTCCAAAGTCTGGGTCCGGTGTCGGCTGATGTCACCCCTTTCCTGACATCAGAGTGGCCAGGGTATAAAAGCATCAGCTGACGCCATCTTCTTCAGTCTTTCTTGCCGCACGGTGCCCGAAGCAGAAGCAGTTCGCAAGTGCCGGTCGGCCAGCTCCTGTGTTTTCAGCTACCAAAGTCATCAAAAAGCTAAGTACCCCATTGGGGATCTCTTTCTTGCCTCAGCCGATGTCAGATAAAGCTGCAAAAGTTAATAATTGTTTGTCTTGTGGTAAACAAATACCTCATAAGGATTTCCATTCTTACTGCCTCCCCTGCCTCGGCCCAGACCACGACGTCTTGGCCTGTGCGGCCTGTGCTTGCTTCAATAAGCGCACACTTAGGCGCTGGGCAGAGTTTGCAGAGGACTTTTTTGGGGAAAATTATTCTTATAACATGCCGTCGGAGCTTCCGACAGCACATATTTCCAAAAAATGGAAGGACCGGGACCGACATTCGCGGCCCGCGACTTCTACCGACACCACGCTAAAGCCTACCGTGAGTGCATCGGTCCCCTCGGAGGTGGTAATTCAACCGCTCCAGGCCGACGACACCGCATTACCACAGACTTCGGTCCCAGAGGCCACCCCGGTGCCGGTTGTTGATTTTCCCCCGGAAACCGAAGCCCAAGATTTGCCTGACACCATACCGGTGGACAAAGTCACTCCAGCACATGGGGCAGCTAGGCCTCCTGTTTCTATGTCCATCAAGGGCTGCACACGTGCTAAGGCTGCCAGCCAGGTTAAATCTCACCCTCCTAAATCTGTCCCACAGGGTCCCACTTCAGATAAACAGATCATGATTTTAGCTGCAGATCTCATTTCTTTAATCAGGGGCTCTCAGACTCATCCAGACAGGGGTTCTCAGCCGCCCTCAGACAAAAGGCCTAGGGTTGAGCAGACAGATACCCTTTCCTCAGATGAGGCCTCTGGTGAGTCAGGCCATTCTGATTCCCAGGAGGAATCCTTCCCGGCCTACAAGGATTCTGATGCTGAGGAATCCATTCCTTCTGCCTCTCCTCCTGAGGATATTTCCTTTGGGGAAATTCTTCACTCCATGAGGGAGCATTTTCAGTGGCAGGGTCAGGATTTCTCCGACTCCAGGAAAAGGCTTCGGACCTTCCTTAAAAAACCCCAGCACAGGCCTTTAGCTATACCCCCAGTGCTAGATGTATTGGATGATGTGTTTTCAGACTCCAGTACTACACTTGATTCTCTACCTCCTGCTCCTGGCAAGCCAGACAGATATTACAGGGTCCCAGAATCCCATAAGCATATCTTTAAGGCCCATTCTGTTGATCTAGAAACCATTTCTCAGGGGCCCAAAGGCGTGGCCATTTCCACGGCCAAAAATCCTTTGCCTGCAGACAGGGAATCTAGATCTTTGGAGAGGTGGGGTAAAAAAGTTTATACCCCTTCCACCCTTGCCATGAGAGCACTAAACTGTCTTTTTCATATGTTTCAGTATCAGGATTTTTTGTTGGATGATTTGCAGAAAAAGTTAGCCTCTCCTGAGCCTTTAGATAGAAAGGCCTTGCAGGATTTGGCTCATAATACACAGCAGGTTAGCAACCATTTCCTTCAGTGTGGTTATGATGCATTGGAAGCTTCATGTAGGGCAGCTATGACAGGGGCCGTCATACGTAGGCATGCTTGGTTGAAAGAACAGACTTTGCCAGATCATGTTAAAGTAAAGCTTCTAGATGCACCTCTGGAAAAACACAAGCTATTTGGTGATAATGCACAGGGTGTGTTAAAATCAATTGAGGAAAAGGCTAAATCAGTACAAACAGTCAAAGATTTCCTCCAGGTTCAGCCACCAAGGTTCAGCAGGAATTGGCCTTCGAAGAATTGGTCCTTTCCAGACACTGACAAGTTCCAAAGAGGAAAAGGCAGGCGTGCTCGAGGTAGAGGGCAATACCGAGGCTCCTACAGGGGCCGCCAATGGCAACCATCTAATCAGAGAAGTGGAGCAGGAACTTCAACTGCTCCACAGGGACAATCACAATGACTTGACTTTGACACCGCCGACCAAGGCTCAAAGAGAAGCACCTTTAGGCGGAAAATTATCTCTATTTTCAAAAAATTGGCACATTATTACAAAGGACAAATGGATTTTGGACATAATAGACGAAGGTTAGAGGTTCCACTTCCATACTTTACCAACAAGACAAGGCATGCCGAACCTGCCACAAAATCAGAAGGCAGAGGCACTCACACAAGTTTCAAAACTGCTACAAATCAAAGCAATAGAAAAGGTTCCTCCTCAGGAACAAGGCCAGGGATTCTATTCAAGACTGTTCCTTGTTCCAAGAAAAGAAAAGCAATGGAGGCCTATTCTGGACTTGTCCGCTCTAAACACTTTTCTCATTGTGCCAAAATTCAAAATGCTGACGTTACAGCAGCTTCTTCCCATGCTGGGCAAGGGGTCTTGGCTGGTTACTCTGGACCTCAAGGAGGCATACCTGCATGTCCCAATCAGACAAAGCTGCAGAAGATACCTCAGATTTCTTGCAGGGTCAGAGCATTATCAATTCTCAGCATTGCCTTTTGGCTTATCTACTGCGCCCAGAGTATTCACGAAATGCCTGGCATCAGTAATTGCACATTGCAGACTTCAAGGGATACAAATATACCCTTACTTGGACGACTGCCTTATACAAGCGGATAGCAAACAAGCCTTGATAAGAAACTTGGACTATGTCATTCACTTGCTACAGGCCTTGGGATACACAGTCAACATTCAAAAATCAAGACTACTGCCATCCCAACAAATCATTTTTCTAGGAGCCAAACTGGACACAAACTCACAGATGGCCTATCTCACAGAAGAGAAACAAGAACAATTGCCACAGTACTTCAAAAACTTAGCAAAGCAGACCCAGATGACTGCAAGGAAAGTCCTGCAGGCCCTGGGTTTCATGGCATCTTGCATTCTTCTGATTCCACTGGCAAGACTACACATGAGGAAACTACAATGGTACCTAAAAAGCTTGTGGTCTCAACACAGCCACAACCTAGAAGCAATTATTCCACTCATTCCATGCCTACAAAAGGAATTCCTGTGGTGGGCACAAGCAAGCCAACTAAACAAAGGTATGTCTTTTCACAAGCCTCAAGCAAGCCAGACCATTACCACAGACGCCTCAGACCACGGATGGGGGGCGCACATGGCAGGCAGATGCATTCAAGGACAGTGGGCTCCCACAGAATTGAATCTACACATCAATCAGAAAGAGATGCTGGCAGTGATTCACGCAATCGAGGTCTTTGGACAATTTCTCCAGCAAGGTCATCTGCTAATAAGGACAGACAACACCACTGTTATGTAGTACATAAACAAGCAGGGAGGCACCCATTCTTACCCCCTCTGCAGACTGGCAATGACTGTTTGGGAAAAATCTCTGAAACTGAACATAGAGTTGCAATCCCAGTTTGTTCCAGGAAAGGACAATGTTCTGGCGGACAGTCTGAGCAGAAACATTATGGATCCGCACGAATGGATGTTGCACCCAGACATGTTTTCACAAATAATTCATGCATGGGGAAGGCCGGACATAGATCTCTTTGCATCACACCTCAATCATCTTCTGAAAAAGTTCTGCTCAAGGACATTCCATCCTCAGGCCTGGAAAATGGATGCTCTCTCCTTCAGCTGGAATTCTCTAACAATCTATGCATTCCCACCTCTACCATTAATGACCAAGGTGTTGCTGAAGATAAAAGCAGAACAACCGAAAGGCATCCTGATAGCTCCAGACTGGCCAAGGCAACACTGGTACCCATTACTGAGGAGCATAACTCGCACCAAGCCGTGGCCCCTGCCTCAATGGCCACTGCTACTAACTCAGCACAATTACAGGACCGTTCATCCCAACTTGCAAACATTGCGACTGACAGCCTGGAGATTTCCATGACTTCTCCCCATATTTCTCTCTCCAAAAAGGTTCAAGAAATTTTACTGGAAGCCCGCAGACCTTCCACCAGAAGGACTTATTCAGCCAAATGGAAGAGATTTACCATCTGGAATGCCAGCAAGGGTCAGGATGCATCAGTAATGAACATCCCTCAGATACTAGAATATTTGGCAGAAATGCTTCACAATGGCCTTTCCTACTCCTCCATAAAAATACACGCCTCAGCAATTTCAGCAGGATACAACTGTGATCCACCTGTTTTTTCACATCCTTTGCTAAGACAGTTTCTAAGAGGGATAAAGAATATCAAACCTCCAAGGAAACCACCAGTGCCTGCATGGGACCTCAACTTCGTCCTGGAAAAATTAACTCTTCCTCCTTTTGAGCCAGCAGCATCTTCAGAATTGCAATTTCTCTCCTGGAACAAGAAGAGTTTCGTAGATTCAGGCCCTCATGGCAGTACCTCCATTTCTCATTTTTCATCAGGACAGAGTCTCTTTAAGAACCAATCCTTCATTCATGCCAAAAGTGATATCCAGGGTTTCTCTAAATCAAGCAATTCACCTGTCTACTTTCTTTCCCAATCCTCAAACTAAAGGAGAAAGGCTTCTGCACACTTTGGACATACATAGACAATTGCGCTACTACCTGGACAGGACAAAGGCCAACAGAAAATTTGATCAGCTTTTTGTAGCCTATGCAGCTGGAGTACAAGGAAAGGCAATTTCCAAACAAACAGTTTCAAAATGGATTGGAAACTGCATCAGATTCTGCTATTCTTTTCATGGAAAATAGGTGCCAGCCAATATCAGGCCTCATTCCACCAGAGCTACAGCCACCTCCACAGCTTTTCTAAGAGGGGTGGCTACTAAGGACATTCTAGAAGCTGCTACATGGAGCTCCGTGCATACATTTTCCAAGCATTACAACCTGCCTTTATATTCCAGATCCCGAGCAGGCTTTGCTTCTGCGGTCCTGCAGGGCATTTTAGCTACACCATCCTTACCTTAGGTCCTACCACCCCCAGCCTGGCTATGGTATTCAACCCATATGTCAGGACTGCAGTTGCATTCTTGAAGGACATAGTACAGTTTTGTACCTACCATAAATGTAGATGTCCGATAGATATGCAACTGCAGTCAGGTTTTCCCTCCCACCTACCCCTCGCTAATTCTTCCTTTTGGGTCCATCTACCTTTCTCAGGATAGCTGGGGATATCTGTTATGGTGTATCTGTTTATTATTATTTGTTGTGCATGTCTGGATTTGCATCCATTCACTAAATTTAGCCTTCCTTGGAGGGCACCTGGCATCTGGGGCAAGAAACACTGAAGAAGATGGCGTCGGCTGATGCTTTTATACCCTGGCCTCTCTGACGTCAGGAAAGGGGCGACATCAGCCGACGCCGGACCCAGACTTTGGAATCCGGCCGACCGAAGGGCTGCCTGAGGCAGGACAAACCCATATGTCAGGACTGCAGTTGCATGTCTATCGGACATCTACATTTATGGCAGGTACAAAACTGTACTTTGTGTGCACTTACCATAAATGTAGATGTTCGAGTGTATTCACTGTTGCAGTCCTGGTTACCCACCCTCCATCCCCCTGTTTTGCTCTTACTATACCTCTACTTTCCTTTACTATGCTTGAAAGCTTTTTTTGGTGTATTTGCTTTTGTTTGGAGGTATATATTTGTGTTTTTAATTAGTTAAATATTTGGCTCCCCATTTGGGGGCACCTGACATCTGGGGCAAGAAAAACTGTTGTAATGGCATCTGCTGCATGTTTTATACCCCTGACAACCTGATGTCATGGAAGAAGGGACAGCAACCAACGCAGGACCCAAGAATTTGTTAATCAGGCCGACTGAGGGCAACCTGCCAGCAGATTACCCAAATGTAATGACTGCAACAGTGAATACACTCAAATATCTAAATTTATGGTAAGTGTACACAACTGTACTTTCCCATGATAGTCAGGACTCCTGGCTTATCCTCACCTGTCAAAAAGATCCTGGTGGCGGCTCATAAGTCTTCCACCTTAAAGCTGTACTCCAGCAAATGGAAACGTTTTTTGATTTGGGTCTCACAGCGTTCCCTAGATCCCTTCAATGCCCCAGTCTTGGCAGAGTTGGAATTTTTGACAGGATCTTTCAGCAAGGTGCCAGTTCTTCTACAGTCAAGGTCCAACTTGCAGTGATTTCTAATTTCCCTGTTGGTGATGATATGTCTTCCTTAGCATCTTCAAAGCTTTGTAAAGCCCTCTTAAAAGACACCTTTCTTCTTCGGCCCCTGGTGAAGGACCCTACACTGCCATGGGATCTTACGTTAGTTTTACAAGCTCTTGTTTCATCCCCTTTTGAGCCTGCAGCCCCTGTAGATGTGCAGTTTCTATCCTGGAAGACGGCCTTCCTGGCTGCTATTACTTCTGCCAAAAGGGTTTCAGAGCTTCAGGCGTTGTCCATCAAGCCTCGTTATATGATCTTTCACAAGGACAGGGTATCCTTGTGTACTAACCCTTCCTTTCTTGCTAAGGTAGCTTCAGAGTCCCATATTAATCAGGTGATTAATCTCTCTTTTTTTTCCAAACTTTCAAAACAAGGGAGAATATAAGTAGCACTTGTTGGATGTGCATAGACAGTTACGTTTTTGCCTGCACAGGACTAAATCCTTTCGCAAGTCTGCCCAGCCTTTCATTTCTTATTCTAAACCCTTTTTGGGGAAACCAATGTCTAAGGTCAGCATCGTGCATTGGATTTCCCAGTGTATTATTCTAGCTTACTCTGTTATGGGGTTATCCCCGCCAGGTCATGTGAAGGCATATTCCACCAGATCTATGGCTATTTCAGTGGCCTTCTTTCTGGTCCAGTGTTTTGTTAGATGGTATCTGCTCTGCGGCCACGTGGGCTTCATCTCATACCTTCATTTCACATTACAGGTACTACAAATCTACCATTATTCTTTTTTTCCAGTTCTATCATTACTGGGGCCTCTCTCGCAATCAGTACCCCCTTTTCCTTTATCTCTAATATTCTACTGATTGTTCATCCTGAAGTATCTTCGTTATCAAATTCACATGCTCATTTCTGTCTAAGTGCATCTCCTGTATGCTGTTTACACCCTACACTTAATGTAATTCAGTGTACTATGCTTTTTGTCTATGGCTGTAAAACCATTTATATTCCACATTAATGTGGACAAAACAACCATTCTGATAAAAAACTACAGCTCCTGCATATTACACATGATAGTTTATTTGAAGAAGTGTTTCCATCTTGCAGATTACATGCACATAGTATTGACTGGCAGGCTGATTTGTATACAGTTGCTTATTGTCATCTCTGTTTGAACCCATGACTTTTTGTTTCAGTAAAAACCATCCAAGAAACAAACTGAATACATTTTCGAAATCAAGCCCATCCCCTTTTAACTTGTACTCACAACAAACAAACAAACAAAAGTGTATACACTTTTCATAAAGGAAGTCAAAGACTACACATAGAATTTCTCTAAATTGACGGATGCACCCCAGGTAATACCTATTATAAAGTTATGTTTAATCCTGCTATAGCACATGTTAAGAGTCTGTGTTTCCATTTACACAAATTGCTATCTCTTGTTATGTTATCCCTGTTCCCCTCCAAGATGTGAAAAATAGCTTGTATGCTTTCTGCAAACATTAATGATGTCCTTCAAGAATGCAACTGCAGTCCTGACATATGGGTTGTCCTGCCTCAGGCAGCCCTTCGGTCGGCCGGATTCCAAAGTCTGGGTCTGGTGTCGGCTGATATCGCCTCCTCCCCGACATCAGTGCGGCTGGGGTATAAAAGCATCAGCCGACGCCATCTTCTTCTGTCTTTCTTGCCGCGCGGTGCCCGAAGCAGAAGCAGTTCGCAAGTGCCGGTCGGCCAGCTCCTGTTTTTTCTGATACTGAAGTCATCAAAAAGCTAAGTACCCCGTTGGGGAACCTTTTCTTGCCTCAGCCGATGTCAGATATAACTGCAAAAGTTAATAATTGCTTGTCTTGTGGTAAACAAATACCTCATAAGGGTTTCCACTCTTACTGCCTTCCCTGCCTCGGCCCAGACCACGACGTCTCTGCCTGTGCTGCCTGTGCTTGCTTCAATAAGCGCACACTTAGGCGCCGGGCAGAATTTGCGGAAGACTTTTTTGGGGAAACTTTCTCTTATAACATGCCGTCGGAGTTACCGACAGCACGTTTCCAAAAAGCGGAAGGACCGGGACCGACTTTCGCGGCCCGCGACTTCCACCGACACCATGCTAAAGCCTACCGCAAGTGCATCAGTCTCTTCGGAGGTGGTAACTCAACCGCTTCAGGCCGACGACACCACTTTACCGAAGACTTCGGTGCCAGAGGCTACCCCGGTGCCAGTTGTTGTTTTTCCTCCAGAAACCGAAGCCCAAGTTTTGCCTGACACCATTCCGGTGGACAAAGTTACTCCAGCACGTGGGGCAGCTAGGCCTCCTGTGTCTATGTCCATCAAGGCCTTCACACGTGCTAAGGCTGCCAGCCAGGTTAAGTCTCACCCTCCTAAATCTTTTTCACAGTGTTGCACTTCTGATAAACAGATCATGACTTTAGCTGCAGATCTAATTTCTTTAATTAGGGGCTCTCAGGCCCATCCAGACAGAGGTTCTCAGCCGCCTTCAGACAAAAGGCCTAGGGTTGAGCAGGCTGATACCTTTTCCTCAGATGAAGCCTCTGGTGAGTCAGACCATTCAGATTCCCAGGAAGAAACTTTCCCGGCCTACGAGGATTCGGATGCTGAAGAATCCATTCCCTCTGCCTCTCCTCCTGAGGATATTTCTTTTGGTGAAATTCTCCACTCCATGCGAGAGCATTTTCAGTGGCAGGGCCAGGACTTCTCCGACTCCAGGAAAAGGCTTCGGACTTTCCTTAAACTACCCCAACACAGGCCTTTGGCTATACCCCCAGTGTTAGATGTATTGGATGATGTGTACTCAGACTCCAGTACTTCTCCTGATTCTCTTCCTCCTGCTCCTGTCAAGCCTGACAGATATTACAGGGTTCCTGAAACTCATAAACATCTCTTTAAGGCCCACTCTGTTGATCTAGAAACTATTTCTCAGGGGCCCAAAGGAGTGCTTACTTCCACGGCCAAAAATCCTTTGCCCGCAGACAGGGAATCTAGGTCCTTGGAGAGGTGGGGTAAGAAAGTTTATACCTCATCCACCTTTACCATGAGAGCTCTAAATTGTCTATTTCATATGTTTCAGTATCAGGATTTCTTGTTGGATGATTTACAGAAAAAGTTAGCCTCTCCTGAGCCTTTAGATAGAAAGGCCTTGCAGGATTTTGTTCATAATACTCAGCAGGTTAGCAATCATTTTCTTCAATGTGGTTATGATGCATTGGAAGCTTCATGTAGGGCAGCTATGACAGGGGCTGTCATACGTAGACATGCTTGGTTGAAAGAACAGACATTGCCAGATCATGTTAAAGTAAAGCTACTGGATGCACCTCTGGAAAAAGAAAAGCTATTTGGTGCTAATGCACAGGGTGTGTTGAAATCAATTGAGGAAAAGGCTAAATCAGTACAGTCAAAGATTTCCTCCAGGTTCAGCCACCAAGGTTTAGCAGGAATTGGCCTTCAAAGAATTGGTCCTTTCCAGACACTGACAAATTCCAAAGAGGAAAAAACAGGCATGCACGAGGTAGGGGGCAATACCGAGGCACCTACAGGGGCCGCCAATGGCAACCAACTAATCAGAGAAGTGGCGCAGGGACTTCTACTGCTCCACAGGGACAAACACAATGTCTTGACTTTGACACCGCCGACCAAGGCTCAAAGAGAAGCACCTTTAGGCGGAAAATTATCTCTATTTTCAAAAAATTGGCACGTTATTACAAGGGACAAGTGGATTTTGGACATAATAGACAAAGGTTACAGGTTCCACTTCCACACCTTACCAACAAGACAAGGCATGCCAAACCTGCCACAAAATCAGTGGGCAGAAGCACTCATACAAGTTTCAAAGCTGCTACAAATCAAAGCAACAGAAAAGGTTCCTCCTCAGGAACAAGGCCAGGGATTCTACTCAAGACTGTTCCTTGTTCCAAGAAAAGAAAAGCAATGGAGACCTATACTGGATTTGTCCGCTCTAAACACTTTTCTCATTGTGCCAAAATTCAAAATGCTGACGTTACAGCAATTTCTTCCCATGCTGGGCAAGGGGTCTTGGCTGGTTACTCTGGACCTCAAGGAGGCATACCTGCATGTCCCAATCAGACAAAGCTGCAGAAGATACCTCAGATTTCTTGCAGGGTCAGAGCATTATCAATTCTCAGCATTGCCTTTTGGCTTATCTACTGCACCCAGAGTATTCACGAAATGCCTGGCATCAGTAATTGCACATTGCAGACTTCAGGGGATACAAATATACCCTTACCTGGATGACTGCCTTATTCAAGCGGACAGCAAACAAACCTTGATAAGAAACTTGGACTATGTCATTCACTTACTACAGGCTTTGGGATACACAGTCAACATTCAAAAATCAAGACTACTGCCATCCCAACAAATAATTTTTCTAGGAGCCAAACTGGACACAAACTCACAGATGGCTTTCCTCACAGAAGAAAAACAAGAACAATTACCAGATTACTTCAAAAACCTAGCAAAGCAGACCCAGATGACTGCAAGGAAAATCCTGCAGGCCCTGGGTTTCATGGCATCTTGCATTCTTCCGATTCCACTGGCAAGGCTACACATGAGAAAACTACAATGGTACCTAAAAAGTTTATGGTCTCAACACAGCCACGACTTAGAAGCAATTATTCCACTCATTCCATGTCTTCAAAAGGAATTTTTGTGGTGGGCACAAGCAAGCCAGCTAAACAAAGGGATGTCTTTCAGCAAACCTCAAGCAAGCCAAACCATTACAACAGACGCCTCAGACCATGGATGGGGGGCGCACATGGCGGACAGATGCATTCAAGGGCTATGGTCACCCCAAGAATTGCATCTGCACATCAATCAAAAAGAGATGTTGGCAGTGATTCATGCAATCGAGGCCTTCAAAAAATTTCTTCAGCAAGGTCATCTACTAATAAGGACAGACAACACCACTGTTATGTGGTACATAAACAAGCAGGGAGGCACCCATTCTTACCCCCTCTGCAGACTGGCAATGGCTCTTTGGGAAAAATCCCTGAAACTGAACATAGAGTTACAATCCCAGTTTGTTCCAGGCAAGGACAATGTTCTGGCGGACAGTCTAAGCAGAAACATTATGGACCCACACGAATGGATGTTGCATCCAGACATTTTTTCACAAATAATCCATGCATGGGGAAGGCCAGACATAGATCTCTTTACCTCGCATCTCAATCATCATCTGAAGAAGTTCTGCTCAAGGACACACCATCCTCAAGCATGGAGAATGGATGCTCTCTCCTTCAGCTGGAATTCTCTAACAATTTATGCATTCCCACCTCTACCATTAATGACCAAGGTGTTACTGAAGATCAAAGCAGAACAACTGAAAGGCATTTTGATAGCTCCAGACTGGCCAAGACAACACTGGTATCCATTACTAAGGAGCATAACTCGCACCAAGCCGTGGCCCCTGCCTCAATGACCACTACTTCTTACTCAACACAATTACAGGACCGTTCATCCCAACCTGCAAACATTGCAACTGACAGCTTGGAGGGTTCCATGACTTCTCCCCATATTTCTCTCTCCAAAAAAGGTTCAAAAAATCTTACTGGAAGCCCGCAGACCTTCCACCAGAAGGACTTATTCAGCCAAATGGAAGAGATTTACTATCTGGAATGCCAACAAAAGTCAGGATGCATCGGTAATGAGCATCCCACACATACTAGAATACTTGGCAGAAATGCTTCACAATGGCCTTTCCTACTCTTCCGTAAAAATACACGCTTCAGCAATTTCAGCAGAATACAGCTGTGATCCACCTGTATTTTCACATCCTTTGCTGAGACAGTTTCTAAGAGGGATAAAGAATATCAAACCTCCAAGGAAACCACCAGTGCCTGCATGGGACCTCAACTTCGTCTTGGAAAAATTAACTCTTCCTCCCTTTGAGCCAGCAGCATCTTCAGAATTGCAATTTCTCTCCTGGAAAACAGTTTTCCTTTTGGCAATTACCTCGGCAAGAAGAGTCTCTGAGATACAGGCCCTCATGGCAGTACCACCATTTCTCATTTTTCATCAGGACACAGTCTCTTTAAGAACCAATCCTACATTCATGCCAAAAGTGATATCCAGGGTTTTTTTAAAATCAAGCAATTCACCTGCCTACTTTCTTTCCTCATCCTCAAAATAAAGGAGAAAGGCTTCTGCACACCTTGGACATACACAGACAATTGCGCTACTACTTGGACAGAACAAAAGCCAACAGAAAATCTGACCAACTTTTTGTAGCTTACGCTGCTGGAGTACAAGGAAAGGCAATTTCCAAACAAACAATTTCAAAATGGATTGGAAACTGCATCAGATTCTGCTACTCTTTCCATGGAAAAGATGTGCCAGCCAATATCAGGCCACACTCCACCAGAGCTACAGCCACCTCCACAGCCTTTCTAAGAGAGGTGGCTACAAAGGACATTCTAGAAGCTGCTACATGGAGCTCCGTGCATACATTTTCCAAACATTACAACCTGCCTTTATATTCCAGATCCCGAGCAGGCTTTGCTTCTGCAGTCCTGCAGGGCATTTTAGCTACACCATCTTTATCTTATAGCCTACCACCCCCAGCTTGGCTATGGTATTCAACCCGTATGTCAGGACTGCAGTTGCATTCTTGAAGGACATAGTACAGTTTTGTACCTACCATAAATGTAGATGTCTAATAGATATGCAACTGCAGTCAGGTTTTCCCTCCCTCCTACCCCACTGTATTTCCTTTTTTGGGTCCATACCCCTTCTTCAAGTTAGCTGGGGATATCTTTTATGGTGTATCTGTTTTATTATTGTTGGGCATGTCTGGAATTTCTTCCATTCTCTAAATTTAGCCTTCCTTGGAGGGCACCTGGCATCTGGGGCAAGAAACACTGAAGAAGATGGCGTCGGCTGATGCTTTTATACCCCAGCCGCACTGACGTCGGGGAGGAGGCAACATCAGCCGACGCCAGACCCAGACTTTGGAATCCGGTCGACCGAAGGGCTGCCTGAGGCAGGACAACCCATATGTCAGGACTGCAGTTGCATATCTATCGGACATCTATATTTATGGTAGGTACAAAACTGTACTTTTCGCTTTAACAAAAAGTAAATTGGCTTTTATGGTTATCAACTGACCTAAGTGGCACATTCCCTATTTGGGCCATTGTGTCCTGCAAAACAAACATGAAAAATGGCAAATGTCCTGAGACTTCTGGACAAAAATTGATTCTTACATTTCCTCTAATATTTGTGTAAAACGGTTATTTTGTACTTGAAATGCCCTAGTGTTATGTGAAGCAGCAAAAACAACTCAAAATGTACAAGAAGGAAGTTTTATTTTGACAAAATATGAACTCCTGTCATTTGCACCAATTGTGGATATGGTTTGTCCTGAAAAGTATGCTACTATAAAAAATGTCCCACTTTTGGCATATGAAAAGCTGACCACCCTAGCTACACTTAAACTAATTTGCACACTGTTATATTTGATAAGTTAAAGTACCAAGGCTGCTGAGGAGGCAAATATTTGTATAACGTTTCACTACCCACAGTTTCAAACTTCATTTATTGCTTAACATTTTTTTCACTGAACTACTTGCAAATATTCTTTTAAAAGTTAATTACCTTGTACCTAGCAAACTACACTAAATACACTATTTCTCCGAACTGAATGTCAGCATTCTTTTATTAGATTGTGTCTGCTAGATTTCACTAAGAACACACTATTTAGACCTCTGATGGTCAATTGCCTTGCACCTTTAGGCTGCTTATGAAGAAAGCCGCTACTTTACAATTGCTAAAAAGGAACTACCATTTTCCCTTGTTTTTCATGTACTTTTGCCTAAAAGCATCCTGTGATAATAATCTAGATATCCACCTGTATTAAAACAGGTCATTATTATCTTTTAAATCTGTATATAACATGATCACTGCAGATGTTTTTCGTTTTTCACTTTTGCAGTCATTACATTTGGGTTATCTGCTTACAAGTAGCCCTCAGTTGGCCTGATTTACAAAGTCTTGGGTCCTGTTTTGGTTGCTGTCCCTTCTTCCATGACATCAGGGGTATAAAACATGCAGCCAACGTCATTACATCAGTCTTTCTTGCCATGTGGTGCCCGAAGCAGATGTTCATCGTGTTACACTGCTGCAGTCATTACCTTTTGGTTATCCTGCTGTCAGGCAGTTCCCCGGTCAGCCTGAGTTCCAAAGTCTTGGTCCTGCGTCGGATGCTGTTGCCTCCTCCCTGACGTCAGTGTGACAGGGGTATATAAGATGCAGCCGACGCCATTTTCTTCAGTCTTTCTTGCCGCGCGGTGCCCGAAGCAAAAGCAGTTCGCAAGTGCCGGACGGCCGTCTTCTAAGATTTTCATTCCGAATCCAGAACCAAAGTCTTCTACAAAGCTAAGTACCCCTTTGGGGAAACTTTTTCTTGCCTCAGACCGATGTCAGTAAAAGTTAATAACTGTATTTCTTGTGGGAAGCAAATACCTCATAAGGATTTCCATTCCTATTGTATCCCATGCCTAGGCCCTGACCACAATGTCACTGGTTGTTGGTTTTGTGCTAGGTTTAACAAGCGCACTATTAAACATCTGATTTTGCCCAACATTATTTTGGTAGAAAAATCAATTATACTATGCCGTCGGAACTTCCGACGACCGGAATACACAAAAAGCGCAAAGACAAGGAATAGGCATCTGAGGCCCAAAACTGACTATGAAGCCTCTTCTAGGCCGTCGCCGGTTCTCCGGTTTTCAGCGAGGTGCCTTTGCAGCCCCTGACGACCGCTTCTGTAGAACCACAAGCCGCCTCTGACTCCCACGTGGAGACGGCTGGGCCTTCGGATGCACAAGTTCTTCAGCCTACCAAGGCTAACCTTTCACAGGGATCCGGAGTAGCTGAGCAACCCACAGCTACAGAGGGTGTCTTCAGACCTACTCAGTTAAGCATTAAACCCTCAGTTAAGTCTAAGCCTCCTTTAAAGTCAAAGAAACAAATACAGCATTCTCCAGGACAGGCCTCCATGCCTAAGAAACAAATGCTCAAAATGGCCGAAGACCTAATCACTCTGATCAGGGGGTCCCATCCCCCTCCTGTAAAAAGGCCTAGACAGGATGCAGATTATGATTCATCCGACCAGGTGTCCATCTCTTCTGATTCATCCTCGGACCTAGGATATTCTTTACCGCCTTATGAGGATTCTAATGCTGAGGAATCAATTCCATCAGCTTCACTGCCTGAGGACTACTCCTTTGGGGAAACCCTACATACCATGAGGGAGCATTTCCACTGGGAAGGCCAGGATTACTCAGAATTCAAGAAAAGGTTTAGAGACTTCATTTTATTACCTCAACACAGACCCCTTGCTATTCCGCCAGTGTTAGATATTGTGGATGATGTGCATACTGAATCCAGCTTAAATCCTGATTCCTTACCTCCAGCCCCTGTTAAACCTGACAGATGCTACAGAGTCCATGACTCACATAAATGTCTGTATAAAAGCCCTGTAGCTGACCCTGAAACTATTTCTCACGGACCCAAAGGAGTTAAGGCCTCATCAGCCAAGAATCCAGTTCCCTCTGACAGAGATTCCAGAGCATTAGACAGATGGGGAAAGAAAGTATATACATCTGCAACTTTAGCAATAAGACCCTTAAATTGCCAGTTTCACATACTAAAATATCAGCAATTTTTACTGTCTCATTTGAAACAAAAATGCTTTCAGAATCAGATCCTCCTAATTTTAAAGAAATGCAGGATTTATTGCATGCACAAGTGTGAAAGCATACTTTGCAATGTGGTCTTGATTCTCTAGAGGCCTCCTGCAGAGCAGTAGTTACAGGCTCTGTCATTAGAAGATATGCTTGGTTAAAAGAACATACGTTACCAGATCATGTTAAAGCAAAATTATTGGATGCACCTTTGCAGCAGGATGTGTTATTTGGAGTTAAGGCAGAAGAGGTATTAAAGAAAATGGAGGATAAGGCAAAATCTATGCAAACGGTGAAGGATTTCTTACAGGTTCAGCCTCCTAGATTTAGCAGAAACTGGCCAACTAAGAATTGGTCCTTTCCAATTACAGACCGACCTCAAAGGGGAAGATACAGACGTCCAAGAGGTAGAGGTCGCACACAAGGTCCTTATAGGCCTCGACAATGGGTTACATCAGTCCAGAAAGAAGGGGAAGCCAGACCCCAACCATATAAAAAGCAGCTCCAATGACTTCCCACTACAGCTGCCAAACAAATCCTTCTTGGCAGCCCCCTTGGGAGGAAAACTGGCACTCTTCTACCACAATTGGCAAATGACCACCAAAGACAAATGGGTGCTCAACATTGTATTCCAAGGTTACAGGTTTCACTTTCACACTCTGCCAAGGTTAAAAGGAATGCCAAATCTGCCACCAAATCAGTGGGCAGAGGCTCAAAAACAAATTACAGCACTCATGGATATGAGAGCTATTCAAAAGGTACCATCACAGGAGCAAGGACAAGGATTTTACTCAAGACTCTTTCTGGCACCCAGAAAGGACAAAGTCTGGAGGCCCATTCTGGATCTTTCATCTCTAAACACTTACCTGGATGTTCCGAAATTCAAAATGTTGACGTTACAGCAGCTTCTTCCCATGCTGGGCAAGAAAGCTTGGCTCGTGACTTTGGACCTCAAAGAGGCATACCTGCATGTCGCTATCAGACAAAATTGCAGAAGATACCTCAGATTCATAGCAGGTTCAATGCACTACCAATTCTCTGCACTGCCCTTTGGCTTATCTACTGCACCCAGGGTCTTCACAAAGTGCCTGGCACCAGTAATTGGATTTTGCAGACAGAAAGGAATTCAGATTTATCCGTACCTGGACGACTGCCTGATTCAAGCAGAGAGCAAAGATACTCTTCTAAAGCATCTGGTGTTTGTAAAAAAGTTATTAAGTTGCTTGGGGTACACCGTAAATGAAAAGAAATCAAACTAGTGCCCTCACAAGAGATTATATTCCTGGGTGCCAGCTTGAACACAACGGCCCAGATGGCTTATCTCACGCAAGACAAACAAGGACAACTGATTCAATACTTTCAATTGATGGCAACAAAGACCCAACTCTCTGTAAGAAAAATTCTGCAGGCCTTGAGTTACATGGAATCCTGCATACTACTAATTCCATATGCCAGACTGCATATGAGGAAACTACAATGGTGCCTAAAGAATGTATGGTCTCAACACTGTCAATGTTTGGAAACAGTTATACCACTAATCCCTTGCCTTCAGCAGGAGTTCCAGTGGTGGGCTCAAGCTTGTCACCTCAACAAGGGACAGCCTTTTACACAACCCACAGCCAGGCAAACACTGACAACAGATGCATTGGATTACACCTGGGCAGCACACATGGCAGGCAAATGTATTCAGGGCACGTGGCCCGCAGAACAAAGGCATCTTCACATCAATCAAAAAAAGATGCTAGCTGTACAAAATTCCCTTATAGCTTTCAAGGACCTGCTACATCCAGGACAACTACTACTAAAGACAGACAGACAACACCACAATTATTTGGTACATAAACAAGCAAGGGGGCACTCACTCCTACCCCCTATGCAGACAAGCTATGACCCTGTGGAACACAGCTATAAACCTTCAAGTTCATCTGCAAGCACAATTCCTGCCAGGAGAGAAAAACACACTGGCAGACGACAAGCAGAAACATCATGGATCCCCACGAATGGGAGTTGAATCCAGAAATATTCAGAATGATAACACAGAAATGGTGGAGCCCGGACATAGATCTGTTTGCATCCCCAATAAACTGCCAGCTACAAAAATTCTGCGCAAGGATTTACCATCCACAAGCATGGGAAATGGATGCCCTCTCATTCAGCTGGGACAACCTACAAGTATACGCTTTCCCACCACTACCTCTACTGCCAAAGGTACTCATAAAAGCCAGGCAGGAAGAGCCAAAGGTGATCCTGATTGCACCAGACTGGCCACGCCAGCACTGGTACACGATCTTAAGGAGCTTAGCACAAGAACCACCCTGGATTTTCCCTCAAATCACAACAAACTAATACTACACAGCCAGCTAAAGACCTTAAACCTAGCTGCATGGAAGATTCCTTAGTCAAGCAAGCAATGCCTCTCTCCAAAGCTGTTATGGATGTCATTCCGGAGGCCAGAAGGCCTAGTACCAGGAAAGCCTATTCAGATAAATGGAAGAGATTCTGTGCCTGGAACCAAGCTCACAGCCTTGACCCTCTTGTCGCAAACATTTCTCAAGTACTACAATACTTAACTGAGATGCTGGACAAAGGACTCTCCTTTTCATCCATCAAGGTCCACGCCTCTGCCATCTCTGCTCATTACAACACGGATCCACCAATTTTCTCTAATCCTCTCTTAAAACAGTACCTCAGAGGGGCTAAAAACATAAGACCGCACCATAGAGCACCTACTCCAACTTGGGACCTCAACTTTGTTTTGGAGAAGCTAACTTTACCTCCTTTTGAGCCAGCTAACACAGCAGAATTAAAATGTATCTCTTGGAAAACTACTCTGCTCCTGGCAATAACATCAGCACAAAGAGTTTCAGAATTACAGGCACTAATGGCATTGGAACCTTTCCTCATTTTCCACCAGGACAGGGTGTCTTTAAGAACTAATCCTACTTTTATGCCAAAGGTGGTATCCAATGTGGCTCTAAACCAAACTATTCACATGCCAACTTTTTATCCTAAACCACAGAATAAAGGGGAAAGACTACTGCATTCTTTGGACATTCACAGGCAGTTACGCTTCTACTTGGACAAAACCAAAGCTTTTAGAAAATCTGAGCAATTATTGGTAGCATATGCTGCAGGAGCACAGGGAAAAGCCATTTCAAAACAGACTATTTCAAAATGGATAGGACATTGTATACATTTCTGCTACACATACCATGGAAAACCTGTGCCTAGCAGCATTAGATCTCACTCCACCAGGGCAACAGCCACTTCAACTGCCTACCTCAGGGGAGTACCTACCAAGGATATTTTGGAAGCAGCAACTTGGAGTTCTGTGCATACCTTCACCAAGCATTGCCATCTGCCTCTATACTCTACTCTAAATCCAGAGCTGGCTTCGCCACTGCAGTGCTGCAGGGCCTTATAGACACCCCTAATGCCTTATAGAACCAGCCACCCTTCCTCAGCTTTGGGGTTCTACCCAAGTGTAATGACTGCAGCAGTGTAACACTATGAACATGGTACAGTTTTGTACCTACCATAAATGTAGATGTTCGAGTGTATACACTGCTGCAGTCCAGGTTACCCTCCCTCCTTCCCCTCTTACTGGCTGGTACGTACCTATGTCTTCTACCCTTACTACCTATGGGGAGTATTTGCTGGTAATTTTAAGTTGTTTTTTGCTTTTATTATGTATGTTTTATTAGCAATTGGAATTGCCTACCTATTTAGAGGCACCTGACATCTGGGGCAAGAAAAACTGAAGAAAATGGCGTCGGCTGCATCTTATATACCCCTGTCGCACTGACGTCAGGGAGGAGGCGACCGCAACCGACGCCGGATCAAGACTTTGGAACTCTGCGGAACCGCCTGACAGCAGGATAACCCAAGTGTAATGACTGCAGCAGTGTATACACTCTAACATCTACATTTATGGTAGGTACAAAACTGTACTTTCGTAAGTGTCGGTCGGCCGACTCCTGAAATTTTCATTTTTGAGTTTCAGAACTGAAGTATTCAACTAAAGCTAAGTACCCTGTTGGGGAAACTTCTCCTTGTTGTGTCTTTTGGCTTTTCCTGTTTAGGGGTCGCCACAGCAGAACTCCGGTCCGCTAACGATTGGCAGTAGATTTTTACATGCTGACTTGCCGGGCCTGACGCATAACCTTCAACGAAGGAACGCCCATTCACGCATGTCGCCTCACAGAAGACGCTCTAACTGAGAATCGAACGGGGAAACGTCTTACTGGTGACAACGCTACCACAGCACCACCACCGCAGTTCTCCTTGCTCCTTACCAATGTCAGTAAAAGTTAATTGCATTACTTGAGGAACGCAAATACCTCATAAAGATTTTCATTCATACTGTATTCCTTGCCTAGGCCCTGACTATGACGTACCTTGCTGTTGGTTTTGTGCTTTATTTAATCAGCCCACTATCCATCATCGGTATATTTTCACCTCTAAATATTTCTGTTCTCGGTTTAATTATCCAGAAATGTCGTCGGTTAGCCATCCGACCACCAGGATTCCGAAAAAACGTAAAGATAAAGGCAGAGACAGGCTGCTGAGGTCCAAAACTACAGAAGATGCTTCTAAGCCAGTTGCCAGTTTGCCGGTTCTCAGTGAGGCACTTTCGCAGCCCCTGATACCTGCTAGTTCCGATTTGCAGGCCTCTACTGAGACCCATTCGGAGTCTGGTATGCTGCAAGATGCTTCAACTATGGAACCCTCGGATGTCTCTACCTTGGATGAGTCCGGAGCCGCTGTGCAGGCACCGGCTTCTGAGGGTGTGTTCAGGCCTATGGACTTGCATATTAAACTGATGCCTCCTTCTTTACTTGGGCCTAAATCTTGATCCATACCTAAAAAAAATGATGCCCAGGCCACATGCTCGGGCCTCTTTGCCTAAAAAAAACAAAATGGCTGAAGATCTAATAACTCTAATCAGAGGTAGTCAACCCCCCCCCCCCCTTTCTAAGAGGCCTAGGACTGAAGTTGATTATAAATCTTCTGATCAGGATTCTTTTTTTTCTGATTCTTCTGATTATCTGGATTTGCCCTTATCTACTTATGAAGATTCTGATGCAGAGGACTCCATTACCTCTGCTTCTCCTCCTGATGATTTATCTTTTGGAGAAACCTTGCATACTCTAAGGGAGCGTTTCCACTGGGAAAGCCAGGATTTTTCTGATTCAAAAAAGAGGCTTAGGGATTTCTTTCTCCTACCTCAGCATAGGCCTTTAGGTATTCCTCCTGTACTAGATAGTCTTATGCTTTTTCGGAATCTAGTTTGGCCCCTGATTCCCTGCCTCCTGCTCCCAGACAACCTGACAGATACTACAGGGTCCCTGAGTCCCAGTAGTTCCTTTTTAAAAATCCTATTGCAGATCCAGAGACTATTTCACAGGGGCCCCAAGGGCATTACGGCTTCTACTGTTAAAAATCCTACCTTTTCTGATAGAAACTCCAGGGTGCTGGATAGATGGGGTAAGAAGGTTTACACTTCTGCATCCTTGGCCATTAGGGCTTTAAACTGCCAGAAGTTATGTGATCCTATCTCGCCTACATTCACTACTGATGGGCTCGGAGCCGATCCCTTGGCTCCGACTCTGCACGCTATGCTATAGAGCGAGGCCTCTTATTGGCTGAGCTATTTCTTATCCCAGGATGCACCACCACTAATCCCCCAGATCTCGTTTGCCGCTTACAAGCTTAGACGTGGTCTCAACTTGGCTGGGCTAACTACTAATTTATTTAGGCTTTTCCTGTCAGAAATTTGCTGATTTTGAACCCAAAAGCTGTTTTAACAGCTATTACTTGTGATTTGAGTGTGTATTGACTTTTCTGTTGAGAATTTGTGTTTTTCGTAAAGAGAAGGTTTCCCGTTTTAGTTAGAGGGGTCTTCCCCTGTTGTTTTTACTATCTTAGCTTTTTGTTTGTGGGTCAAGTACCCGTTTAAGTTAGAGGGTCTTGACTCTCTCTCTCTTTTTCTGTGTAAAATTTTTTTCTGTACTTGTATTTAAAAAAAAAAAAAAAACAACAACAAAAACTTTTCTAAACCTTTTGCTTTGCAGACAACTGTGTTTTGGCTACTTTGGTCATGTCAAAAGAGCACAAACCCTCCGGGTTTAAAAAATGCACGAGGTGTGGATTTAAGATGTCCATAACGGACGACCACTCCTCGTGCGTTTACTGTTTAGGCGCCAAGCACCTACAAGAATCATGTAGCGTGTGTCACGCCTTCTCATCAAGGGTCCTCCAGGAGAGGAAAAACAAATTAATCCTTAAAGGGTTAATCAAGCCTTCCTTCGAGGAGGCTTTATCTTCATCTCCCTCTCCTTCAAAAAAGAAGAAAGCATCGGCTCCGACCACTCTGTCGGAACTGACTGCCAAAAAACCTAGGCAGACTTCTCCATCGGCTCCACGGACTTCGGAGCCGAGGGCGGAACGGTCTGCCTCGATGCCTCCAGCCTCGACCCATCTGGTATCGGAGCCGAGGACTGGGGCATCGAGAGGCGGGTCACCTTCATCGGCTCCACTGATACTGGAGCCGATGAGGGTTACCGGCTCAGACTCTTCTCCTTCGGAGCCGAAGTCCTTATCGGCACCAAGGGAAGTTGCCTCGAGGTCTCTCTCGGAGCCGATAGTTGTAGAATCCATTCGGAGCCGGTCCCCTAGTCCTTTGGAGCCGATGGAGAAATCGGTTCGGACCCGATCGGTATCCTCCAGGTCATCCAAGATGTCTGATTCGGACATCGACAGGGTGCTCCTAAGACTTTTCCAGTCTCCGGTGTTCCAAAAGCTAGTTTCGGCTCCGGCCCATTCGGCTTCGGAGCCGATGGTCCACCTCTCTACTATGGTTCCTCCTCCAACAGCCTCGGCACCGTTGGAGCCGGTGCTGGTGGAACCGGTGGAGGTTCTAGGGTCGGGCCCGACCCTTACTCCAACTCCGGCTCTTGGGTCGGAGTTCAGTACACGGACTTCTTCCGTCGGCCCCGGGGGGATGCTTCGGGATTGATGTTTTCGGTCCCAAGTCTCCCTCTTGGTGCGTCGGCGGCAGGAGTGCCGTCTACTGTTGTGGCCACGGAGGTGGGACCCTCCCAGGATTCTGGTGGTCCCGCCTTCAGGGCTATGAGGAGTGCGTTAGCCAAATCTTCTTTGGCTACCTCCACGGTCTCCCCAGCTCCTTCCCTACATACCGAGACTTTGGCAGTCCCCCTGTCTTTAGACAGCGGAGCCCCGGGGCCTGAGGTTACCCCCACTGGGGTTTCCCCCCCTCCTGGAGGTCCTTCTGAAGCCTCTTCGGAAGAACCCCCCAGGAAAAGATCGTGCAAGAGGAAGCACTTTGACTCCCCTGATGAGTCTCTTACATCAGACACTGATCTCGATGATGCAGAGGGGTCCCCTAAGTCGTCCTCGGATGATATCTCCTTTGCAGACATCCTGGAAGCCCTTAAACAACGAGGCGGCTGGCAGTCCAAACCCCCTTCTGCTGATGAGTCGGTGTTCCTCAAGGCCTTCGGGGCTCAGCCCTCCGCCTCCTGGGTGTCTCCGCCCTTCGACGAGCTCTTGGATTTGATCTGTCGAAGGGTGAACCAGACTCTGTGGAACCGGTGCCTGCTCGTCCTAATAAATTTCTCTTGGCACCCCCTGAAAAAGAGTTTCTAACTAAAGGTGTGGCTGTAGATGCTTTGGTGGTGGCATCTGCTACCCAGCAAGATGTAGCAGAGGCTTCGACATCCGTCCATCCTCCTAATAAGGAGTCTAGGAGCATGGATCGGTACGGAACGTGCACCCTCAGTTCAGCGGCCTTTACATTAAGGTCCTTGAACTACCACACGCACTTTACTAGATTTCAGAGGGATCTGATTAAAGAACTTTCCGATACCCTCTTGGGTAACCTGCCTGAGGAGCTGGCCCAGACGGTTGGCTCTCAGCTGGCTATGTTGTCGTCCATTTCAAACTCGTCCATGAGGCTCATTTCTTATGCAGCCGAAGGCGGAAATGTGAGTACAGGCATTGCTCTACGGAGACAAGCCTGGCTACGCCTGTGTCATTTCGCGGAGGCCTTTAAGTCTTCCTTTGCCGACGCCCCCTTTGATGGGTCCTCCCTGTTTGGACCCAAGGTAAAGGACACACTGACCCGCTGCGAACAGGAGGGTAAGACTCTGACTGCCGTAGGGGCACGATTTTCCACTCCCTTTCGGCCTTATCCCAAGGCTAAAAGAGGAGGGAAAATGTGGTTCCGTAGATCTCAGAAGCCTTACCCCAGTCAGCAGGAGGATCCCCCTTCCAGAGGCAGGGGAGGGGGAAATTCTTCCGGAAGACGCCGTCCCAGAGGCGGCAGAGGCCCTCGCAACACTGGAGACCGCGAGTCCTTTCATGGCTCTTCAGCCTTTCACAGTCCCTGAGGGATTGCCCGACTGTGCTGCTCCGGAGCCAGTCGGGGGTCGTTTCTCGAAGCACCTAAAGGCCTGGGAAGGTATCACTCAGGATCGATGGGTGCTTCGAATTATCGATGGAGGTTACACCATCCCTTTCTCTCACACCTCATCCCAGTCCAGAAGGATCCCGGACCCGCCACCCAGTCAACGGGATACTGCAGCCTCAGAAGTTTCAAAGCTGCTGCAAAAAGGAGTCATCCAGCCGGTCCCCGCAGACCAGATCGGATTAGGAACTTACTCAAGATTCTTTTTGGTGCCAAAAAAGACCGGGGACTTGAGGCCCATTTTGGACATCAGCACTCTAAACCGTTCAGTCAGAAAGTCCAAGTTCCGAATGGTCACCCTACAAACCATTCTTCCATTGCTGGATAAAGGTGTTTGGATGTGCTCCATAGATCTCAAGGACGCTTATTACCATATCATGGTACATCAAACGTCCAGGAGACATCTGCGCTTCAGCCTAGGAGGCAGTCATTTTCAGTTCCGCGCGCTGCCCTTTGGTCTCACCACAGCCCCCAGGGTGTTCACCAAGTGTTTGGCAGTTGTGACTGCTCACCTGAGAAGTCTAGGATTCCAGGTATTTCCGTATCTAGACGACTGGCTCCTAACTGCCACCTCCAAGCATCTACTACTGAGGAGCCTTCAAACCACTATATCACTGGGCAATTCCCTTGGAATCACCTTCAATTGGCCAAAATCTGTGTTGCTGCCATCTCAACGAATAAGATTCATAGGGGTAGAGATAGACTCAAACCAAATGCGGGTCTGTCTACCTACAGACAGAATACAAACCATACAGACTCAAGTTCGAGCCTTACTTCCCAGGTCCAAAGCCCCAGCCAGAATGGTCCTGCAGCTATTGGAATCCATGTCCGCCACGGTTCTTCTAGTCCCCTTGGCGAGGTTGCACATGAGAATTCTCCAGTGGCTTCTTTCAGCTCAGTGGTCCTTTCAGGAACTCCCTCTCAGTCATCCCATATGGATCACGGAAACATGCAAACGAGACCTTCGCTGGTGGCTAGTGCCCTCCAATTTGGATCAGGGACGACCCTTTGTTCCACCTCCTCCTTCGGCCACTTTGACCACGGACGCCTCCCAGATGGGGGGGGCATTCCCTGGGCAGGTCAGTCCAAGGCAAATGGCACCCAGAGGAGACCCTTCTTCATATCAACATCCTAGAAATGAGGGCAGTGCTTCTGTCCCTTCAAGCCCTTCACAATTACCTCCTTCAGGGCGTAATTGCCATTCACTCAGACAACATGTCAGTTGTCTGGTACCTGAACAAACAGGGAGGGACCAGATCCTATCCTCTTTGCAGAGAGGCCATGAGAGTTTGGGAATGGGCAGTGTCGACCAAACGCTTTCTACTGGCTACTCATATCCCGGGCAAATCCAATGTGATAGCCGACAGACTGAGCAGAACCATCCTCTCTCCTCACGAATGGTCTCTGAACATTACAGTGGCAAATCAGATATTCAGCAAATGGGGAGTTCCATGTTGCGACCTCTTCGCGACTCCACTGAATGCGAAGTGCAAAAAGTTCTTCTCCCTCATCCCGACCCCGGGGAAGAGCCCCATGGACGCTCTAGCCCTTCCTTGGCCCACCGGCTTGCTTTATGCCTTCCCCCCAGTTCCTCTCCTTCCCAGGGTGATCCAAAAGGCATCGGTCTTGGGGAGCAAAATGATCTTAGTTGCTCCTTACTGGCCTCGTCAAGTATGGTTCCCCTATCTTTGGAAGTATGCTCTGGAAGGTCCATGGTTCCTGGACCAGATCCCAGACCTTTTGGTTCATCAGTCGGGACTATTCCACCAGTCCCTACACACCTTAAAATTGACGGCTTGGCTCCTCCTCTTCCAACTATAGTAAGGAGTCATACATTGGATCCAGAAGTTGTACACATCTTATCCTCGGCCCACAAGTCTGCTACAAAGAAATTGTATTCTAACAAATGGAAAAGATTTGCTATTTGGGCTCAACTCCGGGGCCTGGATCCCATCACTATTCCCGTATCTGAAGTACTGAAATTTCTAACTTCTCTTTTTAATCAAGGCTCTTCAGTCTCTACCATTAAGGTTCAATTGGCAGCTATTTCCAATTTTCACGAATCTATAAACCCACCTTTAATGAGCAACAGATTATGTAAGACCTTCTTGAAAGGAGCTGCGCTTTTAAGACCTCCGATTTCCCATCCTGCTCCTCCATGGGATCTCGATGTGGTGTTACGCGCCTTAACTTCCTTCCCCTTCGAACCGGCAGCGACATGTGATTTAAAATTTCTATCGTGGAAGACTGCCTTTCTGGTGGCTATTACTTCTGCCAGAAGAGTTTCAGAGCTTCAGGCTTTGTCTGTAAAACCTCCGTACTTGATTTTTCACAAAGACAGAGTATCTGTCAGGCCAAATCCTTCCTTTGTCCCTAAAGTCTGTTCCAGTTTTTGCCTACAACAATCATTAGAACTTCCAGTCTTCTTTCCGAAGTATTCTAACAAAGTGGAATTCATATTCCACACATTGGATGTTCACAGGCAGTTGCGTTTCTATTTAGATAGGACAAACAAACAAGGAAAACAGATCAGTTGTTTGTATCCTTTGCAGACAATAAATTGGGCAAAGCCGTCACAAAGGTCACTATTGCCAAATGGATCAGGGACTGCATTACTCAAGCTTATTCTTATTCTAACAAAGAGCTTACCACCTCTGTCAAAGCTCATTCTACAAGGGCTATGGCTACTTCGATAGCATTTCATTCCAAGCTTGCCATTAGTGACATTTGTGCTGCGGCTACATGGTCTTCCCCGCACACTTTCATTTCCCACTACAAATTGGATGTGGCATCTAGAGGACGAGCTTCATTTGGTTCCACAGTGCTCAGGAGTGTTTTCCAATGAGCCACCCAGGATTTAGGTGCTAGGGACGCTGTCCCATCAGTAGTGAATGTAGGTGAGATAGGATCACATAACATCTTTTAGTTATGTACTTATCATAACTTTAGATGTTTGGGATCCATCTCGCCTACATTCCTAATAACCCACCCTCCTTCCCCCTTCCTTGGAGATCAGAGGATATCAGAAGGTCCGAATCCTGTTGTTTCATCTTGAAACATCTAGCAATGTTATATAAACAAGTTGTGCATGTGTGCATGAATGCGGACAAACAAGATCTGGGGGATTAGTGGTGGTGCATCCTGGGATAAGAAATAGCTCAGCCAATAAGAGGCCTCGCTCTATAGCATAGCGTGCCGAGTCGGAGCCGAGGGATCGGCTCCGAGCCCATCAGTAGTGAGTGAATGTAGGTGAGATGGATCCCAAACATCTAAAGTTATGGTAAGTACATAACTAAAAGTTTCATATGTTAAAGTATCAGCAACATGTTATTGGACTGCTTAAACAGAAAATGATGTTGATTCCTGACTGTGTGGAAAATAAAGAATTACAGGATTTAATGCATTCTGCTGAACAAGTTTGAAAACATATTTGCAATGTTGTTTTGATTCATTAGAGGCCTCTTGCAGGGCTGCTGTTAACTGGGTCTGTGCTCTGAAGGCATGCTTGACTTAAGGAGCAATCTTTGCCTGATCATGTTAAAGCTAAATTGTTGGATGCTCCTTTAAATCAGGACCGCCTATTTGGCAACAAGGCTGAGGAAGTTCTTAAAAAGGTGGAAGATAAAGCTAAGTCTATGCAAACTGTTAAAGATTTTTTACAAGTTCAGCCTCCTAGATTTAGTGGGCACTGGCCCTCTAAGAATTGGTCCTTTCCAGCCCCTTCCAGGACTTCTCAGGCCAAACCCAGACACAGCAAAAACCCCAGGTTTCAGTCACAGGGGACACACAGAACTAAGCAGTGGGGGGGGGGGGGCCTCCACTTCCAAATCTGGGAATAATAAGACTCCCCCTATGGTAAACTGTCTCAATGACTTCCTTTTAAAATTTACAAGCACTTATCAACTGACTGCCCCTTTGGGGGGAAAGATTGCTCTTCATGCAAAGAATTGGGGAACTCATTACCCAGGACAAATGGGTGTTAAATATAGTGTCCCAGGGATACAGATTTCACTTCCACACGTTGCCAACATCAAGCAGGTGGCCGGACCTACCCCCAAATCAGTGGGCAGAGGCCCAAGAACAAGTACTTTCTCTCTCTTAAGCATGGGGGCTATTCAGCTGGTACCAGAAGAGGAAAAGGGACAAGGTTTCTACTCAAGACTTTTCGTAGTACCCAGAAAAGACGGTTCATGGTGTCCTGTCCTGGACCTGTCTACTCTAAACACCTTTTTGGAGATTCCAAAATTCAAGATGCTGACTCTTCACCAATTACTTCCTATGCTAGGCAAAGATGCCTGGTTGGCAACACTAGATTTAAAAGAAGCATACCTGCAAATCCCAATTAGGGAATCTTGCAGAAGATACCTATGCTTCAAAGCAGGCTACACGCACTATCAGTTCTCTGCACTGCCCTTTGGCTTAGCTACTGTGCCCAGGGTATTCACAAAGTGCCTAGCTCCAGTTATTGCATTTTGCAGGCAAAGAAATATTCAAATATACCCGTACCTGGACGATTGTCAAATTCAGGTAGAAAGCCAAGGCATACTTTTGAATAATTTTCCTTTGTACAAGGGGTTCTAACTTGTCTGGGGTACACCATAAATGAAAAGAAATCACACCTGGTACCCTGTCAACAAATTATATTCCTAGGAGCAAGCTTGAATACAACTTCCCAGATGGCTTACCTCATGCCAGAGAAACAAATTAATTTGACAACCTACTTCAAACAAGTGGCCATAAAAAACATGCTATCTGCAAGACAAATACTGCAAGCCTTGGGGTTCATGGCCTCCTGCATTCTCTTAATTCCATATGCAAGACTGCGTATGAGGAAACTACAGTGGTATCTAAAAATCCTATGGTGTCAACATTCTCAGGATCTAGAAACAATGATTCCTATCATACCTTGCCTACACCTAGAGTTCCTTTGGTAGGCAGAGGCCTGCCACCAAAACAAGGGACTACCTTTCACACCACCCCTGCTGCCCAAACCCTAACAACAGACGCATCAGACTATGCATGGGGGCTCACCTGGCAGGGAAGTGCATTCAGGGCAAATGGAACCCAAGTCAAATGCACCTGCATATCAATCAAAAAGAAATTTTAGCTGTACAGAATGCTCTGACAGGCTTAAAGGACCACATTCTTCCAGGACAACTAATGGTAAAGATGGACAACACCACTGGTATGTGTACATAAACAAGCAGGGGGGTACACATTCTTACCCCCTCTGCAGACTAGCCATGGCATTGTGGAACACAGCCTTGAGCTACCAAGTGAACCTACAAGCTCAATTCCTGCCAGGAAAATTAAATACTCAGACGGACTAAGCAGAAACCTCATGGACCCACACGAGTGGAAACTGGAACAAGGATTTTCAACATGTTGATAAGCAAATGGGGGAGCCCAGATATAGACCTGTTTTCCTCTCCCCAGATCTACCAATTGGACAAATTTTGCACAAGGACTTCCGGCAAACAAGCCTGGAAAGTGGATGCTCTGTCCTTCAGCTGGAAAAAACTATCAGTCTATGCCTTCCCCCCTCTGCCTCTGCTCTCCAAAGTACTACTAAAAATCAAACAGGACAAACCAGAGGGACGGTTTTGATTGCTCCAGACTGGCCGCGCCAACACTGGTACCCCCCCTCCTGCGCAGTGTGTCACGGTTATCCCCATGGCACCTGCCTCAGACTCCATCCCTGTTGTCTTAACAGGAGAACCAGATTCTGCACCCTCAGTTTCTAACACTGAACCTTGCAGCCTGGCTAATTACATAATCTCTCCTTTACCATCCCTCAGTAAAGCTGTGATGGATATCATTTTAGAGGCAAGGAGGCCTAGTACTAGAAAATCTTATGCTGAAAAATGGAAAAGATTCTGTGCATGGAACCAATCTCTAGGGATGAGCACTGCAGCGCCCAGTTTACCTCAGAGTTTACAATACTTTACTGAGATGCTTCACAAGGGCCTGTCTTTTTCCTTCATTAAAATCCACACCTCAGCCATTTCAGCTCATTGTAACACAGAACCTCCCCTCTTCTCCCATCCACTGCTCAAGCAGTTCCTCAGAGGGGCCAAAATTTTGAGACCACCCAGGAGAGCTCCATCCCCAGCTTGGGACCTTAACTTTGTCTTAGAGAAACTCACTTTACCTCCTTTCGAGCCAGCTGCTACTGCAGACTTAAAATTTCTTTCTTAGAAAACAGCTTTCCTTTTAGCAATCACTTCAGCTAGAAGGGTATCTGAATTACAGGTCCTTATGGCAGTGGAGCCTTTCATCATCTTTCATGCGGACAGGGTGTCCCTCAGAACCATTTCATCCTTCATGCCCAAGGTGGTATCCAATGTGGCTCTTAATCAGTCCATTCATTTGCAAACCTTCTTTCCCAATCCACAGAATAAAGGGGAACAGATACTGTATTCCTTAGATGTTCACTGACAATTTAGATTCTTCTTGGACAGGACTAAACCTCAAAGGAAATCTGAACAACTGCTGGTGGCATTTGCTGCAGGGGCAGAGGGGAAGGCTCTTTCAAAGCAAACCATTTCTAAATGGATAAGCCATTACATTAATTTCTGCTATAAGTACCATGGAAAACCTGTCCCTCAGGGGATCAGACCTCACTCCACCAGGGCTGCATCTACCTCTACAGCCTTTCTCAGAGGCGTCCCTACCAGGGACATCCTAGAAGCTGCTACCTGGAGTTCTGTACATACTTTCACCAAGCATTATCATTTGCCAATTTTCTCTAAATCCAGAGCTGGTTTTGCCACTGCAGTCTTGCAGGGCCTTATAGCTGGCCCTAATGCTATCTAAATTCCTCCTCCCAACCATAGCTTTGGGAATCTACCCAAATGGAATGACTGCAACAATGAAACACGAAGAGCATAGTACAGTTGTGTACACTTACCATAAATGTAGATGTTCGAATGTATTCACTGTTGCAGTCCTGGTTACCCTCCCTCCAGCCCTCTAACTTCTTTTGGCTATATCTCTACTTTCCTTTACTATGCTTAAAAGCCTTTTTGGTGTATTTGCTTTTTTGTTGGAGGTATATCATTGTACTTTTTTATTTAATTGCTTCCCATTAGGGGGGCATCTGACATCTGGGGCAAGAAAAACTGATGTAATGGCGTCGGCTGCATGTTTTATACCCCTGACGCCCTAACTTCATGGAAGAAGGGACAGCAACCGACGCAGAACCCAAGACTTTGTTAATCAGGCTGACTGAGGGCTACCTGCAAGCAGATAACCCAAATGTAATGACTGCAACAGTGAATACACTAGAACATCTACATTTATGGTAAGTGTACACAACTGTACTTTTCACATCCCCATAGCATCCTAGGATATCAACATTGTATTAACTTTAGCTTGATTCTTTCCAGCCTTTCTTTTCACAGTGTAAAGACTGTGAACATTACAGCTAAGAAATGATTTTCTTATCAGTAGCATATACAGAAGTGACTGATAAAACTACTTCCGTCTTGCATATAAAATACAGTTGATTGCATACTGTACAGAACTACTGTACAAAAATATACAGTTTTCATCAAGAAACATTTAAACAAATGTTAATAAGAAAAAAAAATAATTGCCTTATTTAGAGTTACTTCGTCAGTCAATGCAGTGACTTTCTAAACCTTAATGACAGAAAGTGGGATTTATACGTTACAGATGTCCTTCAAGGATGCAACTGCAGTCCTGACATATGGGTTGTCCTGCCACAGGCGATCCCAAGGTCGGCCGGATTCCAAAGTCTGGGTCCAGCATCGGCTGATGTCGCCCCTTCCCTGACGTCAGTGCGCCAGGGGTATAAAGGCATCAGCCGACGCCATCTTCTTCAGTCTTTCTGGCCGCGCGGTGCCCGAAGCAGAAGCAGTTCGCAAGTGCCGTCGGCCAGCTCCTGTGCTTTCAGAGTTTGGGATATTTTCTTGCCTCAGACCGATGTCAGTTAAAATTGTTAAAGTTAATAATTGCTTAACTTGTGGAAAACAAATACCTCATAGGGATTTCCACTCCTACTGCATACCCTGCCTAGGCTCAGGCCACAACGTCTC
Organism: Protopterus annectens; assembly: GCF_019279795.1. NCBI lineage: Eukaryota > Metazoa > Chordata > Ceratodontiformes > Protopteridae > Protopterus > Protopterus annectens. The sequence continues at coordinate 1,141,620,533 of NC_056739.1, forward strand.
GGCCTGTACACCTTGTGCTTCCTTTAATAAATGCACTCTAAAGCGTCGGGCAGAGTTTGCAGAGGATTATTTTGGGGAAGATTTTTGTTATATCATGCCGTCGGAGCTACCGACAGCACATTTACCTAAGAAACGTAAGGGTAAGGACCGACACACGCGGTCCGCGGTTTCGGCCGACACCACGCTCAGGCCTACCGCGAGTGTCTCGGTTCCTGCTGAAGCGGTTCCACAAACGCTTCTAACCGACGACACCACTCCACCGGCAACTTCTGTACCGGAGGCCAGCTCAGCGTCGGCTGCAGAATTCCCCTCCGAGACCGAAGCCCAGGAAATTTCTGACACCATAGTTGTGCATAAAACTACCCCAGCACGTGGGGCTGCCAGGCATCCTGTGTCACTGTCTATTAAGGCCTACACACGTGCTAAGGTTGCCAAACATGCTAAGTCTCAGCCTCCTAAAGTTTTTCCTCAGGGATCCACTTCCAATTCTCAGATTTTAAGTTTAGCTGAGGACCTGATTTCGTTAATCAGAGGCTCTCAGCCACCGCCAGATAGAGGCTCTCAGCCACCACTTAATAAAAGGTCTAGAGTTGAGGAGGTTGAACCCCAGTCCTCTCTGATGAGGCCTCAGGTAATTCTGAACATTCAGACTACCACGACGAAGCCTTCCCTTCCTACGAGGATTCAGATGCAGAGGAGTCTATTCCCTCTGCTTCCCCACCTGAGGAATTTTCTTTTGGGGAAACTCTTCATACTATGAGAGAACATTTCCAATGGCCAGGCCAGGAATTTTCAGACTCTAGGAAAAGATTAAGGGAATTTTTAAAGTTGCCTCAGCATAGGCCTTTGGCTATTCCACCAGTTTTGAATGTCTTAGATGATGTGTATTTAGAGTTTAGTGTTTCCCCTGACTCTCTCCCCCCTGCTCCTGTAGAGCCAGACAGGTACTATAGGGTTCCAGACCCACATCAGTTTTTGTACAAGGGCCATACAGCTGACCCTGAAACTGTTTCTCAGGGGCCTAAAGGGGTTACAGCCACTACTGCTAAGAATCCTCTACCTGCTGAAAGGGATTCCAGGGCATTAGAAAGGTAGGGAAAGAAAGTTTACACTTCTTCTACCCTTTCTATGAGGGCATTAAACTGTCAATTTCATATGATTCAATATCAACAGTACTTGTTAGATGATTTGCATAAAAAACTGGCCTCTCCTGAACCATTAGATCGAAAAGGGTTACAGGATTTGGTTCACAATACTGAGCAGGTTAGCAATCATTTCTTACAGTGTGGATATGATGCATTGGAAGCTTCATGTAGGGCAGCAATGACAGGTGCAGTCATACGTAGGCATGCATGGCTAAAAGAGCAAACACTGCCAGATCATGTTAAAGCTAAACTGCTAGATGCACCAATGGATAAACAAAAGTTATTTGGTACCACTGCTCAGGAAGTTTTGAAGAAAATAGAGGAAAAGGCAAAATCAGTTCAAACAGTAAAAGATTTCCTCCAAGTGCAACCTCCAAGATTTAGCAGGAATTGGCCTTCCAATAATTGGTCCTTTCCAGCCACAGAAAGATATCAAAGAGGCAGAAACAGACGTGCAAGAGGTAGAGGGCAAGCTCGAGGCTCCTACAGAGGACGTCAATGGCAGCCTACTAACCAGAGAGGTGGTGCAGGACCTGCAAGTGCACCACAAGGACAATCTCAATGACTTGACTTTGATTCCGCCAACCAGGGCACAATTGGGTGCACCTTTGGGCGGAAAGCTATCTTTATTCTCAAAAAACTAGCACACTGTTACAAAGGACAAATGGATACTGGACATAATAGGCAAGGGATACAGATTCCATTTCCATACTTTACCAAAAAGACAAGGCATGCCAGACCTGCCACCAAATCAAAGGGCAGAGGCACGCAAGCAAATATCACAGCTGTTACAAATGAAGGCAATAGAAAAAGTTCCTATTACAGAACAAGGCCAAGGATTTTATTCAAGACTGTTTCTTGTTCCAAGAAAGGAAAAACAATGGAGACCTATTCTAGACTTGTCCGCACTGAACACTCATCTCATTGTACCAAAATTCAAGATGCTAACCTTACAGCTACTTCTTCCCATGCTGGGCAAGGGGTCTTGGCTGGTAACTCTGGACCTCAAGGAGGCATACCTGCATGTCCCTATCAGACAAAGTTGCAGAAGATACCTCAGATTTCTTGCAGGTTCAGAGCATTATCAATTCTCTGCATTGCCCTTTGGCTTATCTACTGCGCCCAGAGTATTCACGAAATGCCTGGCATCAGTGATTGCACATTGCAGACTATAGGGGATTCAAATATACCCTTACCTGGACGACTGCCTGATACAAGCGGACAGCCAACAAACCTTGTTAAAAAACCTGAATTACGTCATTCACTTACTACAGGCCTTGGAATACACAGTCAACATAAAGAAATCAAGACTTATACCATCCCAACAAATAATCTTCCTGGGTGCCAAACTGGACACCAACACCCAGATGGCATATCTAACAACCGAAAAACAAGGACAATTACCAATGTATTTCAGAAATTTGGCAATGCACACCAGAATAACTGCAAGGAAATACCTGCAGGCTCTGGGTTTCATGGCATCTTGCATTCTCCTGATACCATTTGCAAAACTGCATATGAGAAAGCTACAATGGTATCTAAAAAGTTTATGGTCTCAACACAGTCACAGCTTAGAGGCATCGATCCCACTCATTCCATGTCTGAAAAAGGAATTTTTGTGGTGGGCTCAAGGAAGCCAGACAAACAAAGGGACTGCCTTTCAGCAAGCCTCAGACAAGCCAAACCATTACAACAGACGCCTCAGACCATGCATGGGGGGCGCACATGGCGGGCAGATGCATTCAAGGACAATGGACACAAAAAGAATTGCACCTGCACATCAACCAGAAAGAAATGCTGGCAGTGATACATGCAGTCGAGGCCTTCGAAGAATTCCTACATCAGGGCCATCTACTAATAAAGACAGACAACACCACAGTGATGTGGTACATAAACAAGCAAGGAGATACGCATTCAATACCCCCTTTGTAGACTGACAATGAACCTTTGGGATATATCCCTGAAATTAAACATAGAGCTGCAATCCCAGTTTGTACCAGGAAAAGACAATGTACTGGCGGACAGCCTAAGCAGAAACATGCTGGACCCTCACGAATGGAGGTTACATCTGGACATATTCACACAACTAACTCAAGCATGGGGAAGGCCGGACATAGATCTATTTGCCTCCCACCTCAGTCACCATCTGAAGAAATTCTACACAAGGACATACCATCCACAAGCATGGAAGGTGGACGCTCTCTACTTCAGCTGGAGCTCTCTAACAGTATATGCATTCCCACCTCTACCATTAATGACCAAGGTGTTACTGAAAATCAAGACAGAACAACCGAGAGTCATTCTGATTGCTCCAGACTGGCCAAGACAACATTGGTACCCACTACTGAAGAGCATGGCACACACGAATCCATGGCCTCTACCTCTATGGCCACTGCTACTGATGCAGCACAATTACATGACTCTGCTCACCAGCCTGCAAACACTGAAGCTAGCAGCTTGGAAGATTCCATGACTCCAAATCAGGACAAACTCTCCAAGAGGGTGAGAGACATCATCCTGGAAGCTCGCAGGCCTTCCACTAGAAAGGCATACTCAGCAAAATGGAAGAGATTTTGTATCTGGAACACCAAAAAGGGTCAAGATCCAACAGTGATGAACATTCCACAGATTCTAGAATATTTGGCTGAAATGCTCCACAATGGCCTTGCTTATTCCTCCATAAAAATACACGCTTCAGCAATATCTGCAGAATACAACACTGATCCGCCTGTATTTTCACATCCATTACTAAGGCAGTTTCTAAGAGGGATAAAAAACATCAACCCTCCAAGGAAACCACTGGTACCGGCATGGGACCTCAACTTCATCTTGGAAAAGTTAACTTTGCCTCCTTTTGAACCAGCAGCCTCTTCAGAATTGCAGTACCTGTTTTGGAAAACAGTTTTTCTTCTAGCAGTAACCTCAGCAAGAAGGGCCTCTGAATTACAGGCCCTCATGGCAGTACAGCCATTCCTCATTTTTCATCAGGACAGAGTTTCACTGAGAACCAATCCGTCCTTCATGCCAAAAGTGGTATCCAAGGTTTCACTAAATCAAGCTATTCACCTGCCTACCTTTTATCCAGATCCTCAAAATAAAGGAGAGAGGCTCCTGCACACCTTGGACATACACAGACAGTTGCGCTACTACTTAGACAGAACAAAAAATTTCAGAAAAACTGACCAGCTTTTTGTGGCCTACGCTGCTGGAGTGCAGGGTAAAGCCATCTCAAAACAGACAATTTCTAAATGGATTGGAAATTGCATTAGATTTTGCTATTCTTTTCATGGAAAGACTGTGCCAGCTAACATCAGGCCTCACTCCACCAGAGCAACAGCCACCTCCACAGCCTTTTTAAGAGGGGTGGCTACAAAGGACATTTTAGAAGCTGCCACATGGAGCTCCGTGCATACATTTTCCAAACATTACCACCTGCCTTTATATTCCAGATCCAGAGCAGGTTTTGCTACTGCAGTCCTGCAGGGCATTCTAGCTACACCATCATTCTCTTAGTGCCTACAACCCCCAGCTTGGCTATGGTATTCCACCCATATGTCAGGACTGCAGTTGCATCCTTGAAGGACATAGTACAGTTTTGTATCTACCATAAATGTAGATGTCCGATAGGAATGCAACTGCAGTCAGGTTTTCCCTCCCTCCTACCCCACTTTGGTGTACCATTGGTTTTATAACTCTCCATCTAGCTAGCTGGGGTTATCTTTTATGGTGTATTTGTTTTTACTGTTGTGGATGTTTGGAATTTTTCTCTATTCTCTAAATTTAGCGTTCCTTAGAGGGCACCTGGCATCTGGGGCAAGAAACACTGAAGAAGATGACGTCGGCTGATGCCTTTATACCCCTGGCACACTGACGTCAGGGAAGGGGCGACATCAGCCAATGCCGGACCCAGACTTTGGAATCCGGCCGACCTCGGGATCGCCTGTGGCAGGACAACCCATATGTCAGGACTGCAGTTGCATTCCTATCGGACATCTACATTTATGGTAGGTACAAAACTGTACTTTCTCCCACCAGTTTAACACAGCCAACAAACTTCCTGTGATGCATCTACTTTTTCTTGCAAAACCAAAAGTCTGTTGTGATACTTGAGCTCTGTGATCCAAGGCTACTCAAGATACAATTCTTGCTTTCTCTAAACAGTCCTTACAGTCTTTTACTGACTCATGTGGAGCCACAATATGAAAATAGTTTTTCTCATCAAAAAACATTTCTTCCAGTCTTGTAAGACGGAACCTTTCTCTGGTCAAGTTGTACATGTCCACCTAGCTGCCAGCAGTGTGGGCAATAGGTTATGCTAAGACTTTAAGACTTAAGGGTACTGAACACCATCATCTGGATAATGAGTCATGCATTATCTAACAAAAATGCTTCCATACCAGTTTTCTATACTGAGAACAAATGCAGTTTAGGGCATTGAGAAATGCATGCTCACAAGTTCTTTTTCATTTTATTTATTTTTTTTAATTTATTTTATTTTACATTTGTTGACAGGGGTAGTCCGACTAGATGCAAGTCCATTTTCAGTGGAGGCCCGGGGAGAAAAGCTCCAAGGTCAGCAAATTAGATTAAAATAAAACAGTGTAAGAAGCTTCTCTGTGTGGAAGATTTTCAGTCCATATATTTCTAGTTAATCGCTGTATATTAATCAGATCAGATATATTTCCTATTAAAGGTTATTTGTTTGTATCAATTTGATGAAAAAATTTCTCTTTTTTAGCGATATATGAAGTATCAATTTTAACTCAGTTGTATAAATGTTTATATGGAAGTAGTTATTGTATTTAGTTATTCTATAATGATAGCACATGGAGCTCCATATGTATTTTTCTCTGCCAGTTGTAGTTTCTTCTAGCCTGTCCTTTTTTTTTTTTTTTTGTCTGTTTGTATTTTACTTATTTTTCACTAATATGTATTTACCATAATGTGTTGTTGTTGTATTTTTTTATTGTGGAGCTTTTCTCCCCGGGCCTCTACTGAAAATGGAAATGTATCCAGCTAGACTAGCCCGGTCAACAAATGTAAAATAAAAATAAATAAATAAAAATAGCATCTTATACTTCACTGTTATTACATTTATAAATAATATAAGTCACATTACTTTGTTAGTTCTATTCTATGACTATATGCTTTTAAAGCTTAAATGAACAATGCATTTTAAAAAGGAAAACAGCTTAATAACTGATGATTTAATTTCATTAACTTAAATTGATTAATTATTTAATTGATAAAATATCATTTATATAAATAGTGGATAGAAATGAATTAATTTACAAACCTGAAGAAGCATACCTTGGCAGTACGTGAAAGCGCTTGTTCCGAAAATAAAAAGGCAGCTTTATTTTAACATCGTGGTGACTTCTATTTTATCCTGTTTTGCTGATTAATCAGATCAGACAATAGTAGGAGAAGTAGCGAACGTAAACTCGTCTTAAGTCAAAACAAAGCAAAAAGTAATAATGGAAAATATATAATTGTACAGCATTACTAAATATTCAAAAGTAATCTGTTTCCAGACTCCCTGCCTTGCTTGGATTACTTTCGAATATTTAGTAATGCTGTACAATTATATATTTTCCATTATTACTTTTTGTTTTGTTTTGACTTAAGACGAGTTTACGTTCGCTACTTCTACTACTATTGTCTGATCTGATTAATATACAGCGATTAACTAGAAATACATGGACTGAAAATCTTCTACACAGAGAAGTTTCTTACACTGTTTTGTTTTTGGACCCACTGCACTTCAGTGGGTTGTTTTGAGACTTCGGGGATACCACAGAGATTACTTGTTTTTCATATTAGATTAAAAAATACAGTATATACAGTAGTTAACTTATCTAAGCAAGCAGTTAAGTTTAAGATACAATATTTACAGAGGTTACATACCTAGGCAAATTATAGAAGTTCAGGAGATAAAGAAAATCCAGAGAGTAGGTCATCATTAAGTAATTCAGGTCAGCTAAGAATGCTGTTAACTCATACAGTTAGGTACAGATGCAATATTTGCAGTGGTTACATACCTAAACACGTTAGAGTTAAACAAAGTAAAGGTCAGGATAGTGCCACCGGTAAGCTAAAATACCTATTTTGGTCTCATTGTCAAGGAAAGTTAGTCGGGTTTGCTACATTGACATAGCCAGTTTAATGTCAGATATTGTTTAAGTCTAGTCTTGAATTTTCTCAGGGAGTTGAGAAAAGTAATTTTGGTTGGGAAAGAGTTCCAGGATCTGCCTACAGAGTTTGCGAAGAGAGTCACCGGCAGAGTTATTAGTTTTGATAGTCTGGACTAGTTGGGGATTGTGATAGGGAGTGATAATATTTTTAAGAGCAGGAGTATTATCTGGATTGTAAAGGATCCTATGGGCAGTAATCATGAGGTTATACTGGATCAAGCTGGGTAGTTCTAGCCACCCAGGCTGGCATATTGACACTGCCACATTCAACAGTACTGTACAGTGATGAAACATTTTAGATGGTCTTTCAGGAGCAAGAAAATCCTAGTATAGCTATTTCCTACAGTAATAATTTCTTTTATGGTGAAAGTGTTTGCTTTTTTGGTAAAATAAAACAAAATGGTAACTGGCGAATTTTAAACTATCAGGTGAAAAAAACAACATACTGAAACAGTTTATATACATTCGTAATTTATTTCTGACCATTTTAAATATGTATCTTTTTCAGCAGTGTCAATATTTATGATGCAAGGCAGATAAAGAATAAAGAATTACTGAATCCTGTTGCCAGACTTAATGGCCATTCTAGAATTGTCAGTTCTGCATATTTCTCTCCCATGAATGGTAAAAGAGTACTAACAACATGCGTTGATGATAATCTAAGGTAAGTTTTGAATACTTCATTTCTAGGTCTTGATAAAAGTGGCATCTGATTTGCAGATAAAAAAGCATGATCTGATACAAAAGTGATGTTCATTGTTCTAGTTATTGTTGAAGAGCCTGATTATTGGGAATGCTTGCATTCGGGTAGTCCCTTGTTGGGCAGACTTCCAGAGTTATACTTTCCCCTTTGACTTCTGTTGATTTTTTCTCATTACAGCATAAGGATGTTGGTTGTATAAGAGGAGTGTCAGGGGATTTCATCTTCATATTTGCCTTACTGTGCAGTCTAATACTCTTTACTTTCTTCTCAAACTTCATCAGCCTATCAGTTTGTCTGCTTCCTGAGAATAAATAAGTAACCCCATGGGAAATTTTTTTCTTTTTCATTTGGAGAATTGTTGTGCTACTACTCCATCTCTGATATGGATTCTGAATGTGATCATTTGTAAGGTTAATAATTATATAGATTGTGGGAAGCAAGTTCCCCATGCAGATTGTACTGTTTTTTTTTTTTTTTTGCCTTAACCCAGAGTATGACATGGATGCCTGTCCCCATTGTCCAGGTTTCACAGGGCACTCAGGAGAAGATCTGAGAGTTTGCAGTTCGAAAGAGTGTGTGCCCCTGTTTCTACATCACTGTGGCATCAGCCATGGCCTTGTGGAGCCAATCTGAAATGTAAACATACTCCTGGAAAAGCATCAGAATACTGAGGACAGCACTTATTACACTATCAGTATCCCTATGTCCAGCAGCACTGAACATGATGAGACACTTTTGCAATACCTATCTTCAGTACTGTTCTCTGTGGAGGTGTCTGGTATGACTTCCATGTAGGTTGTCAAGAGCCTTCCATAAGCCCCAGGGCTTGAAGCATGTATAGTGTGAGAGCAGCATCCCCTTTATTCTTGTGTACACGGAAGTTCCTAGAGACTGAGTGGACATTGTGATAACCTGCTGATGAGCTGAGACCTTCAAGACAGTGTCCCATGAAAAACCAAGATTTTAAAGTGCTGAAGCCAAACCTTGTGCCCACCAGCTTGGATTAGCCTAGGTTAAGCAGTGCTTCAGTCTCCTCCACCCTGTTTTTTTTTTCCATATTCTTATCCGACAGATCCAGAATATTAACTTTTGCAAATCCAAGCAGCCAGCTTTGTAAATTCCTGTAGTGTCAAAGGCCCTTTGCATGAAGAAAAGGGTGCATTTTTATGATGCGGGTTCTTTTTTTCCTCTTTTTAAACACCTTTATTAAATTATCACTTAAGACATAGACAAACATACATTAATAGAAAATTTTAAAAAGTTAGCATTTTTTTCCATTCGCATACAGTATACATCACATATTTTTTCTTTCCTTCTTTGTAATGATCATCAGTCCAACATTACATAAATTACTGAATTCCTGCTTTCTCTTAATCCTCACTCCTCCTTTTGAACATTATTCTGCATCTATTGTTACCTCAATTTTCATTTATTTCTATGTAAGTTACGCCTTCCATCTGATCCATCTTCTAGTTCTTTTATCCTTTTATAATATTCAATACTTCAAATACAGTTGGTTTAGACTTTGATTTTCATTGTCTATTAATTGCATTTTGGCAGCCAACAGAATTAAACTTAATAAGGTCTTACTATGATTGTGATGAGGATTCTGACTGTCCTGACAAAGGAAGATGAACTGACTTTTGGGGACCAGATGTCCTTCAAGATTGCAACTGCAGTCCTGACATATGGGTTGTCCTGCCTCAGGCAGCCCTTCGGTCGGCCGGATTCCAAAGTCTGGGACCGGCGTCGGCTGATGTCACCCTTTCCCCGACGTTAGAGCGCCTGGGGTATATAAGCATCAGCCAACGCCATCTTCTTCAGTCTTTCTTGCCGCGCGGTGCCGAAGCAGAAGCAGTTCGCAAGTGCCGGCCGGTCAGCTCCTGTGTTTTCAGTTACCGAAGTCATCAAAAAGCTAAGTACCCCATTGGGGAACCTTTTCTTGCCTCAGCCGATGTCAGATAAATTTGCAAAAGTTAATAATTGCTTGTCTTGTGGTAAACAAATACCTCATAAGGATTTCCATTCTTACTGCCTCCCCTGCCTCGGCCCAGACCACGACGTCTCGGCCTGTGCTGCCTGTGCTTGCTTCAATAAGCGCACTCTCAGGCGCCGGGCAGAATTTGCTGAAGACTATTTTGGGGAAACTTTCTCTTATAACATGCCGTCGGAGTTACCGACAGCACATGTTTCCAAAAAGCGGAAGGACTGGGACCGGCATTCGCGGCCCGCGTCTTCTACCGACACCACGCTAAAGCCTACCACGAGTGCATCGGCCTCTTCGGAGGCGATAACTCAACCGCTTCAGACCGATGACACCGCTTTACCGCAGACTTCGGTCCCGGAGGCTACCCCGGTGCCGGTTGTTGATTTTCCTCCAGAAACCGAAGCCCAAGATTTACCCGACGCCATTCCGGTGGACAAAGTCACTCCAGCACGTGGGGCAGCTAGGCCTCCTGTGTCTATGTCTATTAAGGCCTACACACGTGCTAAGGCTGCCAGCCAGGCTAAGTCTCACCCTCCTAAATCCTTTTCACAGGGTCCCACTTCTGATAAACAGATCATTACTTTAGCTGCAGATCTAATTTTCTTTAATTAGGGTCTCTCAGGCCCATCCAGACAGAGGTTCTCAGCCGCCTTCAGACAAAAGGCCTAGGGTTGAGCAGGCAGGCACCCTTTCCTCAGATGAAGCCTCTGGTGAGTCAGGCCATTCAGATTCCCAGGAAGAATCCTTCCCGGCCTACGATGATTCTGATGCTGAAGAATCCATTCCCTCTGCCTCTCCTGCTGAGGAGATATCTCTTTTGGTGAAATTCTCCATTCCATGAGAGAGCATTTTCAGTGGCAGAGCCAGGACTTCTCCGACTCCAGGAAAAGGCTTCGGACTTTCCTTAAGTTACCCAGCACAGGCCCTTAGCTATTCCCCCTGTGTTAGATGTTTTGGATGATGTTTACTCAGACACCAGTGCTTTGCCTGATTCTCTTCCTCCTGCTCCTGTCAAGCCAGACAGATATTACAGGGTCCCTGATACTCATAAACATCTCTTTAAGGCCCACTCTATTGATCTAGAAACTATTTCTCAGGGGCCCAAAGGAGTGGTCACGTCCACGGCCAAAAATCCTTTGCCTGCAGACAGGGAATCTAGGTCCTTGGAGAGGTGGGGTAAAAAAGTTTATACCTCATCCACCCTTGCCATGAGAGCTCTAAACTGTTTATTTCATATGTTTCAGTATCAGGATTTCATGTTGGATGATTTACAGAAAAAGTTAGCCTCTCCTGAGCCCTTAGATAGAAAGGCCTTGCAGGATTTGGCTCATAATACTCAGCAGGTTAGCAATCTTTTTCTTCAGCGTGGTTATGATGCATTGGAAGCTTCATGTAGGGCAGCTATGACAGGGGCTGTCATACGTAGACATGCTTGGTTGAAAGAACAGACTTTGCCAGATCATGTTAAAGTAACGCTACTGGATGCTCCTTTGGAAAAACACAAGCAATTTGGTGCCAATGCACAGGGTGTTTTGAAATCAATTGAGGAAAAGGCTAAATCAGTACAAACAGTCAAAGATTTCCTCCAGGTTCAGCCACCAAGGTTCAGCAGGAATTGGCCTTCGAAGAATTGGTCATTTCTAGACTCTGACAAGTTCCAAAGGGGAAAAAACAGGCGTGCACGAGGTAGAGGGCAATACCAAGGCTCCTACAGGGGCTGCCAATGGCAACCAACTAATCAGAGAAGTGGAGCAGGAACTTCCACTGCTTCACCTGTTCCACTGCTGCACCAGTTAAATATGCAAGGACAGGAAATCAAAGAATGTGGCTACCCCCACACCTGTAATTACTAGTAAATAACAAAATTCAGCCAACACTAGCTTCAGTTCAAGTTACTGAAGAGCAGAATAACTTCAGTTAAATATTCCTTCAACACTCCTTCATACACAGTTTAAATCAAATTAAATACTGTATTTTTTAAAAAAAAGTGCAGATAAAGGTACTTAAATTCTCTTATACGTCCAGTTGAATATAACCAAGTTCTTAGCTGGCCAAAGCTGAGGTTTTAAAGCAGGAATTATTTCACATGCACCAGTTAAATATGCAAGGACAGGAAATCAAAGAATGTGGCTACCCCCACACCTGTAATTACTAGCAAATAACAAAATTCAGCCAACACTAGCTTCAGTTCAAGTTACTGAAGAGCAGAATAACTTCAGTTAAATATTCCTTCAACACTCCTTCATACACAGTTTAAATCAAATTAAATACTGTATTTTTTTTTTAAAAAGTGCAGATAAAGGTACTTAAATTCTCTTATATGTCCAGTTGAATATAACCAAGTTCTTAGCTGGCCAAAGCTGAGGTTTTAAAGCAGGAATTATTTCACATGCACCAGTTAAATATGCAAGGACAGGAAATCAAAGAATGTGGCTACCCCCACACCTGTAATTACTAGCAAATAACAAAATTCAGCCAACACTAGCTTCAGTTCAAGTTACTGAAGAGCAGAATAACTTCAGTTAAATATTCCTTCAACACTCCTTCATACACAGTTTAAATCAAATTAAATACTGTATTTTTTTTTAAAAAAAGTGCAGATAAAGGTACTTAAATTCTCTTATACGTCCAGTTGAATATAACCAAGTTCTTAGCTGGCCAAAGCTGAGGTTTTCTGGAGATGAGGGCAGTGCTTCTTGCGTTGCAAGCACTTCATGCCCTCCTCCCCATTGGGACAATTGCGATTCAATCAGACAACATCTGTTGTCTGGTACATCAACAAACAAGGGGGAACCAGATAATACCCTCTATGCCACAAAGCCATGAGAGTGTGGGAATGGGCGATCTCCACCAACCGCTTTCTTATCGCAACGCATATTCTGGGACGGACCAACATCCTAGCGGACAAGCTCAGTTGCACCATCCTCTCCCCGTACGAGTGGTCTCTCAACTTGCAAGTAGCGAAACAGATATTCGCAAAATGGGGGACTCCCTGCTGCGATCTTTTTGCTTCTCCTTTAAACGCCAAGTGCAACAGTTTCTTCGCTCTAATCCCCCCCCCCCAGGGGATTCTCCGAGAGACGCTCTGGTGCATGCTTGGCCTCCCGGTCTTCTCTATGCTTATCCCCCGCTGCCTCTGATGCTGCAATTGTTACAGAAAGCGTCTCGGTTGGGGTGCAGGATGATCCTCATTGCCCCATTCTGGCCTCGACAGATTTGGTTCCCTTACCTTTGGTCTCATTTAATGAATCCCCCTTGGATTCTGGATCCCAATCCGGATCTAATCTCGCACCCATCGAATCTACCGACACCGAACCTGGACAACCTGAAGCTGACAGCTTGGTTGCTCCAGTTCCACTCCTAATCAGGACTCCCGGTATCTCTTCCCCAGTCAAAGCCATCCTAGTGGCAGCGCATAACCCCTCCACCAGGAAGGTATATCGCAGTAAATGGAAAAGTTTTTCCATTTGGGCGGAGCGGCATGAGCTAGATCCCTTTACAGCCCCTCTTCCTTTGGTTCTAGACTTCCTAACTGATCTTTTTCAGAAGGGCGCCAGTTGTTCCACAGTCAAAGTGCAGTTGGCTGCCATCTCACATTACCATGTAGGTCATGATTCAGGGCCTTTAATGTCGGCCAAACTTTGCAAAGCCTTTCTTAAAGGCACTTTCTTGCTTAGACTCCCCATCAAAGAGGCTGTTCCCCCATGGGATCTTTCCTTAGTCCTCCAAGCCTTGACCGCTCCACCCTTCGAACCTGCGGCCTCAGTGGATCTCAAATTTCTGTCCTTGAAGACAGCTTTCTTGGTAGCTATTACATCAGCTAAAAGAGTTTCGGAACTTCAAGCTCTCTCTATGAAGCCTCCGTATCTAATTTTTCATCCAGACAGAGTGTACCTCAGGATCAATCCCTCCTTCCTTCCAAAGGTAGCATCGGAAGCCAATATTAACCAATCCATTAATCTTCCTGTTTTCTTCCCCAAATATCAGAACAAGGGAGAATACAAGCTGCATTCATTGGATGTTCACAGGCAGCTTCGTTTTTACATTCACAGGACGGCTGGTCATAGGTAATCCGACCAGTTGTTCGTTTCCTTTGCCAAATTCAATTTAGGAAAAGCGATTTTGAAAGTCTCCCTGTCACGCTGGATCTCTCAGTGTATCCTCTTGGTGTATCAAGCCTCTGGGAGGCCCGCACCAGAAGGAGTTCACGCACACTCTACCCGTTCTGTTTCGACCTCGGCGGCCTTTAAATCCAGGGTTCCTCTGGATGATATTTGTTCGGCAGCCACTTGGGCTTCATCTCATACATTTATCACTCACTATAAACTGAACGTGACCTCTAGGGGCAGAGCATCCTTTGGCTCCGCGGTGCTCCGGAATATTCTTCCATGATGGCCACCCAAGGTTCAGGTAGCTGGGGACTCTGTCCCACAGGTTGCTGACAAATGAATCTCCTACTTCAGATTAAGAAGTTATGTACTCACCATAACGTTCCATCTGAGTAGGTGGATTCATTTGTCTGCAACCATCCCACCCTCCTATCCCCCTGGCCTTATCAGATTCCTGTATGGGGAAGTTACCCTTTTGTTAGGGTAGTTAGTGCAGGGCAAACTCGATCTGAGGTCATGGAGGGTTTGCAGGGCATTATGGGTGAGGGGAGGAGCTAGGAGCTCGGATCCATAAGCTGGAAACTATTGCCGGTTCGGATCCGATATCGGATCCAAGCCCACAGGTTGCAGACAAATGAATCCACCTACTCAGATGCAACGTTATGGTGAGTACATAACTTCTTATTTCGCAGCAGGGGGGGTTCGCAGAATCAGGCTGACAGAGATACCTTCTCTGGTAGGCCCTTCCAGCACTCCTTAAGGGAGGCCCGACTGTCCGCCTCTGGAGGCACAATCACGGAGGATACATGGGTACTATCGATAATATCCAGGGGTTACAAAATTCCCTTCCCCCAACCACCCCTTACAAAAAAACAACAGTCAATCCCAGATGTTACACCCAATCTTCAGGATCAAGCAAACCTACAAGTTCAAAGGTTTCTAGAAAAAAGAGCCGTCCAGAAGGTCCTCGCAGACCAAATCGAATCCGGAACTTACTCAAGGTTCTTTTTAGTTCCAAAAAATACAGGGGACTGGAGGCCCACTTTGGATCTCAGCAGACTGAACAAATTGGTCAAGAATACAAAGTTTTGGATGGTAACACACTGCAGTCCATTTTTCCCTTTTTGGGTCAGGACAATTGGATCTGCTCTGTCGATCTCCAGGATGCGTACTACCACATAAAAATGGACAGATGATCCAGGAGATATCTATGCTTCTGGCTGGGAGCCAGTCATTACCAGTTCAGAGCTCTGCCCTTTGGTCTCACCACAGCCCCCAGGGTGTTCACCAAATGCATGGCAGTAGTTACGGCTCACCTGAGGCATCTAGGATTCCGGGTGTTTCCATATCTCGAAGACTGGTTCCTTACAGCCACCACCGAGCATCAGCTAATCAAGGCAAAGGACTCCACAGTTCACATTCACACTTGTTCACGACTAGGCATCACCATAAACTGCAAAAAGTCTGCCTTGTTGCCTTTTCAAAATATTATATTTCTAGGGGCAGATTTAGACACAAGGGTTATGATAGCAAAGCTGCCTCAGGAAAAGGTGTCAATCATTTGCCGTCAAGTTTCAATCCTCATGGCAAAAAAGAGAATTCAGGCAAGATTTGTCCTCAAAGTCTTGGGTTCGATGGCTGCAGCAATTAGTCTGGTCCCTATGGTGTGTTTCCACATGAGAAGTGGCTCCTTTTTGCTCAGTGATCATTCCAGGATCTACCAATGTCGGATCAGATTCTAATCACAGGATTCTTGCAAGAAGAGTCTAGAATGGTGGCTTCACTACCCTCTGATGACAATAGGCAGGCAGTTTCTAACCCCCCAAGCCATAGCCACAGTGACCATGGATGCTTCCCAGAAAGGTTGGGGGGGTATTATCTGGGACAGACAGTTCAAGGGACTTGGCAGCAACGCAAGTACCACTTGCACATCAGTGTCCTAGAGATGAGAGCGGTGCTTCTGACGTTGCAAAAGCACTTCAAGACTTTCTGCCTACAGGGATTATAGCAATTCAAACAGACAGTATGTCTGTAGTATGGTACATCAACAAACAGGGCGGAACTAGGTCTTATCCCTTGTGTCGGGAGGCTCTACGAGTATGGCAATGGGTGATGTCTTCCCAACGTTTTCTGATTGCTGCCCATATTCTGGGGAAATCCAGCGTGATAGCAGACAAGCTCAGCAGGGCAACTCTGATGCCTCACAAGTGGTCCCTGAAACAGGACATTGCAGTCTTGATTTTTCGCAAATGGGGCCAGCCATGCTGCGATCTTTTTGCCAACCCCCCAACAACAAATGCAGCAACTACTTTGCCCTAGTCCCACCACTGGGACAGTCACCCAGGGACACACTTGTTTATGAATGGCCCCAGGGACTGCTTTCCACCATTCCCCCTGATCCCCAAAGTTCTTCAGAAAGCAAAGTCGCTGGGTTGCAAGGTAATCCTCATTGCCCCTTACTGGCCTCTTCAGATATGGTTCCCATTCCTTTGGCTGCATCTGCAGGGGGAGCCTTGGATCCTGGACCCAGTTCCAGATCTCCTGATGCATCAGTCGGGTGCGCTCCACCCTTTCATCTAAACTCTCAAGCTGACAGCTTGGTTTCACCACTTACAGTCTTAGCCAAGCTTCCTGATATTTCCCCGGCAGTTCAACACATTTTGATTTCTTCCCACAAGCCAACTATCAGAAAACTTTATGCTAGTAAATAGAAGAGGTTTTCTTGTTGGGTAAGCAAGAACAAGATTGATCCCTTTACTGCACCCATTTCAAAGATTCTCAAATTTCTTGCTGAAACCTTTGAGTGAGGAGCAGCTGCAGCTGCTGTCTGGGTACAGCTGGCTGCCATTTCTAATTTTCATGTGGGAGAAATGGGCTGTAACGTTATGTCTCATAGGCTATGCAAAGCATTTCTAAGACATACTATCCTCTTGAGACCTCCAGTAAGAGAACCCCCCCCCCCCCGGGACCTAAATTTAGTTTTTGCAGCTCTGATTCTTCCCCCTTTGAGCCAGCTGCTACTTGTCCCCTAAAATTTTTGACATAGAAGACTTTTTTCTTGACTGCCATTACCTCAGCTAGGAGGGTTTCAGAATTAACAGGCCTCATCAGTTTGTCCTCCATACATGATTTTCCACAAAGATAGAGTTTCTCTTAGAACCAACCCTTCCTTCCTACCAAAGGTGTGTTCAGAGTACAACTTGAATAAATCAATAGAGCTCCCTGTATTCTTCCCCAGTCATGACAACAAGGCAGGAGTATAAGCTCCATCAATTGGATGTTCATAGACATTTACATTTTTATTTACACAGGACTAAGGACATCAGAAAATCTGACCAATTGTTTATATCATTTGCAGAGAATAGAAAAGGTTATTCATTTTCAAAAGTGACCTTATCTAAGTGGCTTTCAGCCACCATCACCTATGTCTACGATTTGCGGAACAAAAAACTTCTAGGAAAAGTTAGAGGACATTCATCTAGGGCCTTAGCTTCCTCTACTGCCTTTCAAGCCAAGTTGCTTTTAGATTTGATCTGTGTGGCAGCTACATGGGATAATCCCATACTTTTATCACTCATTACAAAGTAGATGTGGCCTCCCAGAACAGGGCATCCTTTGGTTCCATGGTCCTGAAAAGTCTTTTCCAGTGAGCCACCCAAGAAACAGGTGCTGGGGATGCTGTCCAAACCAGCAAGAATGAAGGCGAGATAGGGAAAGAAGTTACGTACTCACCGTAGTGTTACATGTTTGTTGTCCTTGATCTCGCCTTCCGTCTTGTTCCCCACCCTCCTTCCCCCTTCCGGGAGGATTGAGAGGAGTTACTTCATTGGCTACACTAGCTCAGTTTTCCTTTTACCATACAAGTTGGATAGAACTAGACTTCCTTTCTACCCCCTTGCTGATAATTTACACCTTTATACACAGGTATACTGTTATATGTAAAGTCTGTTATATTTTTATTGCATAGTCTAGTGTTTTTGGGTTATCACAAATGAGATCTAGGTAACTCCCACTAGGCATGTTGGGATAGGGGCTAGCCTCAAGCCAGTAAAAGCTCTCGAGCTTCAATATACGGCCGAGTTGGAGCCAAGGATTGGCTCCGAACCCAACCAGCAAGAAGGAAGGCGAGATCAAGAACAACAAGCATGGAAAGTTATGGTGAGTAAATAACTTCTTTTTTTCTTTTGGTGAAGCCATTCTTTTGTTAATTTGGATGTATGCTTGGGGAAATTGTCATGATGAAAGGTGAAATTCCTTTTCATCTTCAGCTTTCTAGAAGACGCCTGAAAGCTTTGGGCCAAAATGACTGGTATTTGGAACTGTTCTTAATTCCCTCCACCTTGACTAAAGCCTCAGTTCCAGCTGAAGAAAAGCAACCCCAAAGCATGATACTGCCACCACCATGCTTCACCGTGGGGATGGTGTTTTTTTGGTGATGCAAAATGTTGTTTTTGCACCAAATGTACCTTTTCGAATTGTGGCTAAAAAGTTCAACATTGGTCTCATCAGACCATAACACATTTTTCCCACATGCTTTTGGGAGACTTGATGTATTGTTTTGCAAATTGTAGCCTGGCCTGGATGTTTTTGTGTGTAAAAAAAAAGGCTTCCATCTTGCAACCCTACCCCGTAGTCCAGACATATGGAGAATACTGGAGATTGTTGTCACATGTAATACACACCAAGTACTTGCCAGAAAATGTTCTTCATTCCACATTGCTGCAGTCCTAACTATTGGGTAGTCCGCTGTCCAGTCGGCCCGAATACCAAAGTATATGGCTGATGTCGGTCAGGGCGCATTAGACTGACGTCAGTACGTCAGGGTACTAATGCGCATGACCGACGTCATATCCTCAGTCTTTTTTGCCGCATGGTCCGATGCAGAAGCAATTTTGCGAGTGCAGGTTGGCGTTCTGAAAGTTTCTGAAGTCAGAGTTTCAGACCGAATCAAAGTTGGCTAAGTACCCGTTGGGAATATTTTGGTTTTGTCTTGCCTCAGTATTTAACCGGATGTCAGAAAAAGTGAATAACTGTATTTCTTGTGGGAAACAGATACCTCATAGGGATTACCATACTTTGTGTATACCTTGTTTAGGGCCTGAGCACGACGTTGTTGGATGCCGCTCTTGTGCTAGATTTAACAAACGCACTATTAAGAGAAGGTTAGACTGTGCCAGGTTAGTGTTTGGGAAGCGTTGTAATTATAAAATGCCGTCGGATGCTCCGGCCCGGCTTCGCTAAAAACGCAAAGATAAAGCAGCAAAGCCTAGGGTGGAGGAACCGACAGTCCCAGACGTCGGTTCTTTGGAAGGCTCAATGGAGCCGGAGGTTTTGCCAGGTGTCTCTTTGGAGTCTCAGGAAGAGACTTTACTGTTACAGGATGTATCCTCTCAGGAAGTAGGCCAGGTTGAGGGGGCTTCTCAGGTGGCTGTTCTTCCCTCTCTTCCTAAGGTGGTTAGAGCCTCTCCTTCAGTTTCCAAGGCTTCTTTGAGGGGCAGGCCAAGTTTAGCTTCTGTGGGGGTTTCTCCTAGTACTTCAGGATCTTTGCCTAAGAAACATATGCTTAAAATGGCAGACGATTTGATTACTATGATTAGGGGTTCTATGCCCCCTCCTGATAAGAGGCCTAGGGTGGAACCTGAGTTTGAGAGTTTTGAGCAATGCTCGGAGGCTTCGGAGTCTTCGGCTGAAGACTTGCAGGAGTACCCTCCTTATTCTGATTCTGATGTGGATGATTCTACTCCTTCTGCTTCTCCTCCTGAGGATTTTTCATTTTCAGAGACTCTGCATTCCATGAGGGAGCATTTTAAATGGGAAGGTCAAGATTTCTCTGATTCCAGGAAAAGGCTTAGGGAATTCTTGTTTTACCCCAGCATAGGCCTTTAGCTATACCTCCTGTTTTGAATGTGGTGGAAGATGTGTTTGCAGAGGCTTCCCTGAATCCTGATTCTTTGCCTCCTGCCCCAGTTAAACCGGATAGGTATTATAGGGTGCCTGAAGCTCATAAGTATCTTTTAAGAGTCCTAGGGCAGACCCAGAAACTGTCTCTCAGGGGCCTAAAGGTGTGAAGGCCTCAGTTGTTAAAAATCCTGTCCCTCCTGATAAAGAGGCAAGGGCTTTGGATAGATGGGGAAAGAAAGTGTATACTTCTTCCACTTTAGCCATGAGGGCGTTGAATTGTCAGTTTCACATGTTAAAATATCAGAATTATCTTCTTTCACAGTTGAAATCTAAGGTGGATGCTCTGGCTGAAGGTATTGAGTGTAAAGAGTTGCAGGATTTAGTTCATGTGTCTGAACAGGTAGGTAAACATTCCTTGCAGTGTGGTTTTGATGCTGTGCAGGCCTCCTCCAGGGTGGCTGCCACTGGTTCTGTTCTTCGTAGGCACGCCTGGCTGAGAGATCAGAATTTAGCTGAGCATGTTAAGACAAGGATTTTGGATGCTCCTTTACAGTCTGATGTGTTGTTTGGTTCGCCTGTGGAAGCAGTTTTGAAGAAAATGGAGGACAAGGCTAAGTCTATGCAAACTGTTAAAGATTTTTTGCAGGTGCAGCCTCCGAAGTTTAGTAGAAATTGGTCTGCTAAGGGATGGACTTATCCTGCTTATGATTCCCAGTCTAGGGGTAGGTCTAGACGTGGTAGGGGCAGAGCTCAGGGTTCTTTTAGGCCTAGGACAGGGAGTTCCCCTGCTCAGACTTCTGATGAGGGCAGGGGTCAGTCCTTTCGTAAGCAGACCCAATGACCTACCTTTTCAGCTGCCAGTACATTCTTGCCTGGCAGCACCTTTGGGAGGAAGGCTGTCTCTTTTCAAGGAAAATTGGGATTTAATTACCCAAGACAGATGGGTTCTGGATATTATTCACCACGGTTACAGGTTTTATTTCCATACCTTGCCTCCTTTCAAAGGCATGCCAGACATTCCTCCTCTTCAAAGGACAGAGGCTCACAAGCAAATTTCTCTGTTGCTCCAAATAGGGGCCATTCAGTCAGTTCCTGTGCCGGAAAGGGGCCTAGGATTTTATTCTCGCCTGTTCCTAGTACCAAAGAAGGGGAACACGTGGAGACCAATTCTGGATTTATCTATCCTCAACACTTATCTGGACATTCCCAAGTTCAAAATGTTGACGTTACAACAGCTTTTACCTCTGCTGGGCAAAGATCACTGGATGGTAACTTTAGATCTCAAGGAAGCTTACCTTCATGTGCCAATCAGACTAAGTTGCAGGAAGTATCTGCGTTTTCGAGCTGGAAATTCTCATTATCAGTTCTCTGCATTGCCCTTTGGCTTATCTACTGCCCAGAGTATTCACAAAGGTTCTGGCTCCAGTGATAGCTTACTTCAGGCTAAAAGGAATCCAAATCTATCCTTACTTGGACGACTGCCTGATTCCGGCTCAAGAAAAAGAAGATCTTCTACAGCATCTGGAATATGTCATAGCAGTGCTAAGATGCCTAGGGTATTCTGTGAACGAAATAAAGTCCAGTCTAGTACCCTCTCAAGACATGTGCTTTCTGGGTGTGAGACTGAATACAGCAGCCCAGATGGCCTTTTTAACCCCGGACAAACAAAAGAATCTTTCCAGCTACTTCCATCATCTATCTCTTCAGTCCGGGCTGACTGCAAGGACAGTCCTTCAAGCCTTAGGGTTCATGGCATCTTGTATTCTGGTGCTTCCCAATGCCAAACTGCATATGAGGAAGCTACAATGGTATCTCAAAATCTGTGGACACAGCACTGCCAGGATTTGGACACTGTCATTCAAATAATACCTTGCATTCAAAAGGAATTTTTGTGGTGGGCTCAGGAATGTCACCTAAACAAGGGACTCTCTGTGACCCGGCCAGAGGCCAGTCAGATTCTAACGACAGATGCCTCAGATGTTGCTTGGGGAGCTCATCTAAATGGAAAGTGGATACAAGACAAGTGGCCTGCCAGACTACAGCATCTACATATCAACATGAAAGAGATGTTAGCAGTTCAGTTTGCATTAATTGCTTTCAAAGAGTTACTTCTTCCAGGGCAGGTGTTGATTCTAACAGACAACACAACTGTCATGTGGTACATCAACAAACAAGGGGGAACACATTCTTACCCATTGTGCAGACAAGCAATGATTTTATGGGAGACTGCGCTCACTCTGCACCTAACTCTTCAGGCAAGGTTTCTGCCGGAGCACAGAACTCCTTAGCAGATGTATTAAGCAGACAAATCATGGATCCCCACGAGTGGAAACTGGATCTTCATGTATTTCAGAAATTGACAGTGTCATGGGGAACTCCAGACATAGATCTGTTCGCTTCTCCACTAAACCACCAGCTGCCAAAGTTTTGCACGAAGGGATTTCATCACACAGCTTGGAAAGTGGATGCTCTTTCTTTCAGTTGGAAAAATCTTCATGTGTATGCCTTTCCACCTCTGCCTCTTCTTCCAAAGGTGCTTCTAAAGGTCAGACAAGACAAGCCAAGGATGATTTTAATAGCTCCAGATTGGCCTCGGCAGCACTGGTACCCATTACTGAGGAGTCTGGTAAGGAAGCCTCCATGGCCTTTACCCTTGATTCCACACCTGTTGTCCCAGAGGGACGGTCATCTGCTCAATGTCAAGCTTCACTCTCTACATCTAACAGCCTGGCATATTCTGTTTTGAAAGACAGCAGGTCTCAGCTTCCTCAACAAGTTTTAAATGTGATTATGGAAGCCAGAAGACCTAGTACAAGGAAAGTGTACGCAGAAAAATGGAAGAGATTTTTGTTTTGGAGTGCAGCAAACAATTTGGAGATTACTGAGCCAAATTTGAGTGTGGCTCTTCAATATCTTACTGAGTTACTGGACAAAGGTTTGTCTTTCTCTTCCATTAAGATTCATGCTGCAGCAATTTCAGCTCACTATGATTGTGACCCACCATTGTTTTCGCATCCTTTGTTCAAGCAATTTCTTAGAGGGGCAAAGAATATAAGACCCCCACGTAGAGCTCCTACTCCTGCTTGGGATCTCAATTTTGTGTTGGAGAAACTTACTCTACAACCTTTTGAGCCTGCGGCTACTGCTGAATTGAAATACTTGTCATGGAAGACTGCTTTTTTGTTGGCCATTACTTCTGCAAGAAGGGTTTCTGAGTTGCAGGCCCTTATGGCAGTGGAGCCTTTATTGATTTTTCATAAGGATAGGGTATCTTTACGTACTATTCCTTCCTTTATGCCTAAGGTGGTTTCTAGTGTGGCTTTAAGCCAAACTATTCATTTGCCTACCTTTTATGCAGATCCCCAAAATAAAGGGGAAAAGATTTTGCACACTTTAGATGTACACAGGCTATTGCGTTATTATTTGAGCAGGACTAAGGATTTTAGGCAGTCTCAGCAGTTGTTTGTTTCTTTTGCTTTGAGTTCAAAGGGCAAGCCTGTGTCAAAACAAACTATTTCAAGGTGGATTGGGTGTTGCATTACATTTTGTTATTCCCATCATGGCAAGGAGATTCCAGCTGGGATTAGGCCTCATTCCACTAGGGCTACTGCCACTTCCACAGCATTTCTAAGGGGTGGCAACTAAGGATATTTTGGAGGCAGCTACTTGGAGTTCAGTGCATACTTTCTCTAAGCATTATCACCTTCCTCTCTACTCTAAGTCTAGGGCTGGTTTTGCCACAGCTATTTTGCAAGGCATGTTGTCAGTTCCTGCTTCCTTATGATTTGCCAGCCTCCCTTACCTCTGCTTTGGGATTCTACCCAATAGTTAGGACTGCAGCAATGTGGAATGAAGAACATAGTACAGTTTTGTACCTACCATAAATGTAGATGTTCGAGGATCCACATTGCTGCAGTCCAATTTACCCTCCCTCCTTTCCCTCTGTGTTTAGGGGTGGTTGTGTAGGTGAGGTTATATTCTGCTAATTGTGTATATATTGTATATATATTTTTTGGTGCAGGTATTTTGGGAGTTTTTGTTTTTGGCCTTATCTTTTCAGGGTCTTCTGACATCTGGGGCAAGAAAAGACTGAGGATATGACGTCGGTCATGCGCATTAGTACCCTGACGTACTGACGTCAGTCTAATGCGCCCTGACCGACGTCAGCCATATACTTTGGTATTCGGGCCGACTGGACAGCGGACTACCCAATAGTTAGGACTGCAGCAATGTGGATCCTCGAACATCTACATTTATGGTAGGTACAAAACTGTACTTTCCTGCAGCTCCTTCAGTGTTGCTGTAGGTCTCTTTGACAGCCTCCCTGACCAGTTTTCGTCTTGTCTTTTCATCAATTTTGGAGGGATGCCTAGTTCTTTACAGCATCACTGTTGTCCCATATTTTCTCCACTTTTTGATAACTGTCTTTACTGTGTTCCATGGTATATCCAATGTTATGGAAAATTTTTTTGTACACTTCTCCTGACTGATGCCTTTCAACAATGAGATTCCTTTGATGCTTTGTAAGCTCTCTGTGAACTATGGGATTTACTGTAGCAGGCAACTGAATAAACGCCAGGAAAATCCTACTGGGACAGCTGAACTTTATTTGGGGTTAACCAGATTCTCTTTAATTGATGGCAGGTGTGTACCCAAGAAGACTGAATGCTGTAATTAAATCAAAAGATGCTTCAACAAAGTATTAGTTTAAGGGTGTGCACACACAACAAAGTATTAGTTTAAGGTTGTGCACACTTATGCAGCCAGCGTATTATACTTTTTTTATTTTTTTATATATATTTTTTCCCCTAACAGATTTGTTTTTAATTGAATTGTACAGGTTATAGGCCACATTAAAGGTGGGAAAAGTTTTAAAATGATTTATTGTGGTTTCATTTTTTTATATCACAAAAAACTGGCATTTTAACTGGGGTGTGTACACTTTTTATATCCACTGTATATGAATAATGAGAGAATTGTAGCGAAAAAGATAATTTTATAAAAGTACATATATTTCAATTTGTGTTTATATAGCTATTTAAATATTTTGCTATTGGAGAAATCTTAAAAGATTTAGTATTTGTGGTATCAGAAGGAGATAGAATACAGTTAATATCACCTGCAAGAAGTATTTCCCCCATATAATATAAAGTCATAGTATCAAAGTGTTTTTTTTAACAGTTTTTGTGCCAATATCAGGTAACCAATATGTATTACTCAGGGTGTAAAGTATATTTTCCAGTTTTACTAATGCTGTTCCAAGCTTACTATAATTATCGGAGTAAATATCTACGAGCTCAGGCAGTCTTTAGGATTTTTCCATAAAATTAGGACACCTCTTCCTTTTTTGCTTGAATTGAGAGCTAACCAGTATTGTGTAGTTCTTTAACAATAATCTGTTGAAATCCTCTGTCAAGAAATGAGTTTCTTGAAGAAAAACTATGTCATCTTTAAGTAAAAAATAAATATTTGTTTACATTTAATAAGAAAACTAGTCATTTTATAAAAGATGCTGCATCAGTATCAGTTTTATAATGTTTTCCTGTGTTATTTGTAAAACATTTCAGCATGACATTTGTTATGGACACAATTTCACTATCTAACTTCAAAACAATAGCAATGTACACTTCAAAAACCCTCAGCATGGAATGTAATATTCTAGGCTTGAACTGTTTTACACACAAGCCACAAACTAGCCTACCCCTGATATCTAGTGGCCAATTTCTGCAACTGCAGAAGGAAATAGCTAAAGAACTATTAACAAATATGTTGTTGTTTGTCTTTCGGCTTTTCCCAGTTAGGGGTCGCCACAGTGGAACTCTGGTCCGCTAATGATTGGCAGTAGGTTTTTACGGTGCCGAGTTGCCAACTCGACGCCCAACCTTTAACAAAGGCACGCCCATTCACGCATGTCTTTCAGAATGCCACTCGACCGCAGGGAGTACATGCAGACACCACACAGAAGGCACTCCCCGCACACCAGCCGAGAATCGAACAGGAGAACCTCTTGTTGTGAGGCAACAACGCTACCGCTGCACCACCACGGATATAACTATAACAAATATAATGAGGGTTAATAAAAAGGAAGCAACTTATTAAACTAGATATATATATATATATATATATATATATATATATATATATATATATATATAAGCCAAAATCATCAAGCATTTATAGTAATTCCACAGATATTAATTACTGTCTAATTATTAAACCAAAGTAAGGCAAAAATGAGGTGATTAAAACCAAACAAGGAAGCAGAGAACTACCTTGCAAAGTGAAACAATAAAGCCTCGGAGGGAATTAATGCAGCAAAACACTTTTATTGAAGTATAAAAAACACCATTAACGTAGTTAAAAATCCATTTTCGTTTCAACAACTTCATCAGATGTGGGCTGAAGCATAACTCATCATGTTAAATACTCAAAAATAAATGACATCATAAGTTAATTATCCAATGAAGATCCATTAAAATTCAGTCAAATGTTTTCCATCAGTCCTTTTGTATCACAGGATCGAACCTGACACAACCTGAGAACAGTACTGTGTAATGACAGTACGCTGACCGCACATCATCACCATATCGCTAACGTTTTCCATTAGCGATATGATGATGATGTGCGGTCAGCGTACTGTGATTACACAGTACTGTTCTCTAGTTGTGTCAGGTTCGATCCTGTGATACAAAAGGACTGATGGAAAACATTTGACAGAATTTTAATGGATCTTCACTGGATAATTAACTTATGATGTGATTTATTTTTGAGTATTTAACATGATGAGTTATGCTTCAGCCCACATCTGATGAAGTTGTTGAAATGAAAACGGATTTTTAACTACGTTAATGGTGCTTTTTATATACTTCAATAAAAGTGTTTTGCTGCATTAATTCCCTCCGTGGCTTTATTGTTTCACTTTGTGAGGTAGTTCTCTGCCTACTTTCTAATTATATAACAATCTAGGCTTAACACAGTAAAATAACATTTGATTTAAATGATCTCCATGTTAATCAGCAATTAGAAGTACATATGTGTAACATTTAATGGAGTCCCTGTTCAGAGATAAAATGTACACAGAAATTTTAAACATTTTAAACTTTGAACACAGTAATTTTAACTCATTTACAAATTAATAACATTTTGTTTACACATAAAACACTGATTTTGTAACAAGAAGAACATGTAAAAGTCCATTTTAAGCTCTGATTGGTCTGTAGTGTTTAGCATAAAGATTAAAGTTCAAGGGTCACAAATTACTTCCTGAATGATGTCATAAATGTTTTTTCATAAAGATGGAGGCTTTTAGAACATATAGAAGTTCAAGCTAACTTCAAAAAAAGGTCTCCAAAGTAAGTTGGCAGGCTTTTAAGCTGTAAATGAAAAGTTTTTAAACGCAAAATGGTCACAGATGCATTGTACAAGCCGCAAGTAGTCTAGAAAGTTGTTTCTCAGCCTTCTAACTTTATTTAAAGTAAAAAGAAATCATAAAGCATAAAATATTGTTTTATATGCTATTTATTTATTGCATTTATTAACCAGGAAAGTCTACTGGGCCTAGGTGAGCCCATTTTCAGTAGAGGCCCAGGGAGAAAAGCTTCACTTAACATTAATAGTTACATACAAGGAAAAGCACAATATACAGTGTGTATACAGTCTCAGTACATGGAAATAAATATTAAACACAGTGGTACAAGTTATTTGCAAACATTACACATCAACATTGTATACAATTTGATCATTGAGGATGGAATTAGGTAGGGTAGCAGTTTTGATTACATGTTGGAGTTTTGTAGGTATAAGCAGTTGAATTCAGCAAGTCAGAGAGCTCCTTAAGTAGTGATATTGTAGAGGGATATAGTAGTGGATCAGGTGTTAGGAGGTACTATTTTGGCACAAGTACATTGCCAGAGAGGGGAGGTGTAATCTGAGAGGCTTCTTAGAGAGCAGGATTACTGATTGTTCTGATAGAAGGTGGGAGGGCATTCCATAGTTTTGAGACATTAAAAGAGTACAGCATTTGACCAGCTGCAAGGTTAGGGTTTTCAGCTTTCAGTATCATTGTGTTTTTGGATCTTAGTGGCCTGTTAGGGTGGTATGTAGGCAATAAGGGGGAGAGGGAGGGGCATGCTGATGGCTTGTATACGAGTTTATTGCAGTGGTTAATTGGGAATAAGTGAGGTAGTGTGGGAGTTCAAGCCAGTTTAGCTGTTTTAGAGATGAGCAGTGGTGTGCTGAGTTTTTAGAATTTGTTACAAATTTGGCATTCTTGTTATAACATGAGTCCAGTTTTGTTTTCAGGGAGGACTGGACATTAGTGAGGTTTGGGACACCACATAGTAGAGGTGGAAGCAGGAAGGATGATGCTAGAGCTTTTTTTAGCAGTAATATTAAAGTAGTATTTGTGTCTATAGAGGGTACCTAATTTTTGATATTTTTTTTATGTTGCCATGGATATGGAGGTCAAATGTTAGATTTTCATCAATAATAACTCCTAGCAATTTGATACTTGGAACAACTTCACTGAGAGTATTATTATGGGATTGGACAGAAAAAACATTCTTGTACAGAGCTGTAGTTTTTTTTGTTTTTTTTTGGGGGGGGTGAGGTATTAGAAGTTTGGTTTTATTGGGATTTAGAGCAAGATGGTTGTTTGACATCCAAGTTTCAGTTGAAGTCAAAGCATTTTGGGTAAGGCATTGTAACTCAGATATAGATTTGGCAGTACAGATGTTTGTAGAATCATCTGCATATTGGATAACTGTGCCATGGGTCAAGGTAGTATGGACGTTGTTAATGAATATACTGAAAAGGAGGGGACCTAGTATAGATCCTTGAGGTACACCTGTGGTTGTGCTGAGAAAAGGTGTGAAGGAGTGTTGTCATTTGGTGGATTGTTGCTTGTTGGTGAGAACCAGTTTAAGTTATAGGGTGAGAGACCTAAGTTGGTCAGCAGAAGGGGATGTGAAACCATGTTGATGGCCTTTGAGAGATCTAGGAACAGTGAGGAGACTATGTAACTGATATCATGAGCCCTGTTTACTGTCCATAAAGGATATGAGAGCAGTGTAGGTACTATGACCTGGCCTGAAGCCGTGCTGTATCTGGGAAAGTATCTAATTTTGGATAAGATAAACAGCTTCATAATATCACAATGAAGTATGAAAAACTGCATATTAATAATAAAAATTACAACGGTTATTGTGTAAGAATTTTTGAGATTTAGAACCTTCATATTCGTTTTATAAATAACACATTTAGTAGATGGTTTTAACCCCTTGGACTAATGTAATGATGTAGAAAAATGAGAAGTGTCAGGATGAGTAAAACCACCATATTGTTTTATACTAACTAGAATATAGTTAAATACTGTGCTTTGCTATAAATTGTTAGAGTTGTTAGTTCACTTTTTAAATGTTTTATATAACTTATAATGATAAAGATGCAACTACTACTAACCTTTAACTTGGAGAGAAATAAAATGTATTGCCTTACTTTTAGTGGTCACAAGAAAACTGAAATTATGTTCACCAGTATATTGAGAAAAGGGATTTTAAGTTGTTTGTGTGTCTATTTTTTTTTCTTTTTCTTTAACAGACCATTGACTTTTGTTGTCTTTCTCATTAAAGTAAGCCTGGTATTGATATGTTCATCTGGGCTTAATAGATTCTTCTTTTGTACCAAAGAAGTAGCTTCCTCAATTGTTTCAAAAGTCTTCTTCCCATCAGGTAAACAAATTCTTAGTTTGGCAGGAAAGATCAGTTATGCTTTGATGCCAGCCCTTTGTAAAGATTTCATAAGGGGAATCCATGCTTTTCTTTTTGAAATTACAGTAGAAGAGAAGTCATTGTCAAATCTGATTAATTGATATCCTATTCTTAAGGGTGCAATACACCAGGCAGTTTTTAACACAAGGTCTTTATCTTGATTAGATGTGAGTTTCACAGTGATAGACTTAGGATAGGTTCATAGGTTCATAGGTTAGTACTAAGCTAACTGCCCTTGCGAGCCATTGTAAGCCTAGCCAGTTGTCCCTTGGGAGACTCAAACCCTGCACCTTGTGTTTGTAAGGCAAACACCTTAACCATTAGGCCACCCTCCCAACCCCTAGATTAGTACTAGGCTAACTGCCCTTGCAAGCCATTTTAAGCCTAGTCAATTATCCCTTGGGAGACTCGATCCCTGCACCTTGTGTTTGTAAGGCAAACAACCTTAACCATTAGGCCACTCCCAAGAGGTTTCTTGTTTGAAGGGACTGTAACTAAAGATATGTGTGCTCTTTCAGTACCGAAGGACAGGGCTTCCGGCAGACGTAGGGTTTTGGGAATCCAATTAGATAAAAAAAAATCACCATGTTGTCTCCTTGCATTTGCTCTGGCACGCCATGAATTCTAATAGTATTCCTTCTGGCTCTATTCTCCATGTCATCCAGTTTCTCAAAAAGTTTGTTGTTTTGCTGTAATAAGAATTCAGTATTTTCTCTTTCTGTCAATCTACAGTCTGAATCAGAGACAGAATATTCTAATGCTGCAAACTGGACCTTTTTATTGCTTAATGACATCATTCAGCAGTTTAATCTGTTTTGATGAGTCTTCCTTTATTTTATCAATTTTAGTGTCCGGTCTATTTATTTTAGTCACCAAGTCCTGGATATTTATAAGAATTGATTGCAACTCCTTTATCATGGAATTATCTTGTTGAATAGCTTTGGAATGATTCATCTTCCTTCAGAGTTGTTATCCTTTTCTTAAAATTTTAGAGGAAATGTAAAAAAAAAAAAATACTTGAAATTTACACCAATATGAAGCTTGAAGTTCCCAGATTTTGGATTCATCACCTTTAAGTAGCTGTTGGTGGAATTAAAGAAATCCTGTCAGAAATATTTGAAAACTGCAGAGCAGAAGATTTGTGCTGCTTTCAACTTACCATCCAGGCCATGCCCCCTTAAGCAGCATGCATTTATAAGGTTGATATTTGGTACATTAACAGGGTATTGTGCAATGGAGGAGAGTGTAGTGAATTTGTGAAGTGTAGTTCAGTAAAACTGTAATTTTGCCATTAGATTGTTTATATTTCAATTAATAATGAAAACCCCTAAAGAAATTTAACTTGCCTAAGGTGATTTGACCTTGGGAGAACATTTGAGAAGGCCAACCCACTTAGTTCTTAACCTTGAGTTATCTTCCGCTCCTCCTTACTCCCTTTCCATTTTACAAAAAAAAAAAAATAACATTTCTAAGCTTGTTTTCTGCCTTCCCTGTAAGTAATCTAGTCCAGATACAGATTTACTGTATCCAGGACTGTTTGTAAGCTTCTGAGCCCCCGCCGCTTAGCTAGGGTTAAAGTATTCCCGGCGCCATAAATTCTGCTCTTCAAATTTTCCCTTAGAACTAGCCAGTTCTTTTAGTTTTAGCACTCAAATCTGTTTATTTGAGCTCAGCACTTGTTCTGAACTTGTTGTAAGCACTAAATAAGCTACAAATTACTACAGCACTCAACTTCCCTCACTTGTCTAGAGGAAAACAGGTTTTAGTACTTAATAAACAAGCACTTATCCAGGCATGTATAAGGGTTAGCTCCCAGTGTTTTCTCCCATCTACCTGATGAATCTGGGCATCTTGGGGCAATGCAGCAGTTGCCTCATGTACACAGACAACCCTCTCCTCCTACCACCCAACACTACAACCTGTGAGAGATGCACTTGTATAGCCAAACTGGAAGCAAAGCGCTCTTCACCCACGACTGGACTAGACAGTCAAGAGGGAGAGGGTAAACACTTGCACCACACCACACTCATCACATAGTCCTTCAAAATCTACACCACCAAAACACACACATAGAAACACAAAACACACACCTACATTTGTGGAGGCTCTCAATAAAAATCTGGCCAAGCAACAGGGACCTCCAAAGCAGAAACGCAAGCAACCTCCACTCCCCCCAACACAACCCAAATGACACATAGTCCACAAACTCAGTGTGCTACTCAACCACAGTCCATAAGGCATACCAACATACCCAACACTCTAGTCATAGGTGACTGTATAGTCAGGCACACTGATGTTCCACTCACCAGGCTAAACAAGGAGAAAGTTACTGTCAGCTGCCTGTTGGGTGCCAGGATCCGACACATAATGCATGCACTCATGTCACTCCACAACAAGTACAAATATGACTCTGTCATTGTCCATGTTGGTGTGAATGACCTGAGATGTACCTCCTTGGACTAAATGAAAACGGACATGGAGGAGCTGTCCGATCTTGTAGCCCAGTCAGGTGTGACCCTAGCCTTGAGTAGCATCTTGCCATTACCCAGAATGATACCACAGTACAAGGACAAAGTGATTGACTTCAACAATTAGCTAAGCTACTGGTGTCATTCTAAGAGGATCCAGTATCTGTCTGCCTGGGATGACATGACTGACAGACCATGATGCTTTGCCAGAGATGGCCTGCACCTGTCACCCTTGGAATTCCGGATACTGGCTAAGGCTCTTGCCACCCCTATAGTGCCTTTTTTTAGGCAACGTTCAAATGACAAACTCACCGCCTTAACCGGTACAAACAAGCAAAATCTGAGAATAATGCTACTCAGTGCTAGAAGTTTAAACCTTAAAATGCACTCACTCGAGGCATTCCTTAAAATGAAGAACTTCGACATTTGTGCAGTGACAGAGACGTGGTTCAAGGCTCCAGAGAGCACCCCTGCATTACCAGGCTATAATTCATACCACACCTTTCGGCCACCTAACCTGGACCGAAACACTAAAGGCAGAGGTATGTCCATATTCATTAAGGATATCCACACCTCCAGGCTAGCTGCTCAGCTTAAGGCATCCGAGATTATCCAAGTGCAGCTAACCTGGGCAAGACCGCAATCCAAATTGTAGCTTACTACAGACCCCCCCCCCCACCATGCCCCAGGATTCCCACTCCACATTTCTCGATACACTGGAATATATTAGGGTACAACCTAACACCCTAATAATGGGTGATTTCAACTACCCCACAATTAACTGGGAAAACTACTCATGTACCAACACTTTTGCTCCACATTTTCTGGAATTCATAAATTCCAACACCTTGGATCAACTTATCCACACCCCCAACATGGGCAACTGGTGTTCCACACCAGAGGTCAATTCCTAGTTGGTCAGATCTGACCACAAGTAAATCACCCTAGACATCCACATCCCGCACTCACCCCCCATTAGGGAAACCACCATAAAAACATTTCTCCAAAGCCAACTTCACGCTTCTTAAGACAGAAGTGGCAAACTTCACAACACCCATGTAGATGGACAATAGAAGTACAACTGCTGAATCCTACACAAATGCACTTTATAAGCACTTACACAAGTGAATGGATCGTGCAATCCCTGACAGAACCAAGATTCTACCCTCCAAAAAAGGAAGCCAATCTGGTGGCCCCCTGTGATAAACAAACTCTACAACAGAAGAAAGAAACCGTTGCAAAAAAAGAGCAAAATCCCATGATTGGAGGAACTCCCTGGGC
Source organism: Protopterus annectens (assembly GCF_019279795.1). Classification (NCBI taxonomy): domain Eukaryota; kingdom Metazoa; phylum Chordata; order Ceratodontiformes; family Protopteridae; genus Protopterus; species Protopterus annectens. The sequence goes on from NC_056739.1 coordinate 1,141,654,088, forward strand.
AGCCTCAGTAAAAAGCTGAGCTCCCTCATAAAATCCTCCAAAGCTAGTTACGAAAACAAAATCACTACTGATTCTAAAGACAACCATAAAGCATTCTACAGCTATGTCAAGAATCTCAATGGCAGCACTCCGATCTGCTCTGAGTTGCAGCACAATGGCACTAAATATACAGAACCAACTGATATTGCCAGCATCCTGGCAGATAGGTTCAGTGCTAACTTTACCCCCCTCTCACCCCCTAAAGGGCCCATCTCTGTACCGGAAGAATACAAAGTTCCTGTAATCAAAGCTGCACAGGTAAAAAAAACACACTCTCCAAAGCCAAGAACACAGCATCCATGGGACCTGACAACATCCCAGGCTGAGTTCTACACAAACTACAGAACGAACTGGCATCCCACCCAAGTACCATGTTTAATCATAGCCTCACCTCAGGCTTTGTGCCCACTGAATGGTGCACAATGATGGTTATCCCACTCCACAGAGGGGAGCCACCACGGACCCCAGGAACTACTGCCCAATTAGTCTGACGAGCCTGGTCTGCAAGGCTATGGAACGTATCATCATGGAACTTGTAAACAATGACACTGGTAATCTCCAAACTCTGGACCCCACCCAGTTCGGGTTTATAAAAGGCAGGTCATGTTTCCTAAACCTGATAGACTTCTTTGAAGTGGTCACCAAAGCCGTAGATGAGGGTAAGGTGGTTCGCACAGCCTATCTAGATCTTGCCTAGGCTTTTGACATCATCCCCCACTTTGGAATTGTAGATAAACTCACTAAACTAGGTATAAATCCCTATGTCACAAGATGGGTTGCTAACTCCAAATCCAACTTCAGACAAATGGAGTACCACAGGGTTCAGTCCTGAGTCCTCTCCTGTTTGGTATCTTCTTCTGAGAGGTACAGGCTAACACAGAAGGTCTTTGTCAAACGAAGTTCGCAGATGACTGCAAACTAGGAGCCAAAATTGAAACACCTAACTATGTGGACGTCCTTCAAAATGGCCTCACTGAGACAGATGCCTGGTGGCAAAGCCATGACCTCAAGCTCAATGCCAAAAAGTGCATTGTCATCCCTTTTGGTAAAAACTCTGTACCCATGAACTACCACATAGGCGGTAGTCAACTTAACACCTAACGTTTGATGAGACCTTGGGACACAGGTGGACAGTAGTCTCTCCTTTGATAATCACATCACCACAGTAGTCAGGAAATCCTTCTATGTGGCACACATCATCACAAAAGGTTTTTCATCCAGGAAAAAAGAGGTCATTGTTCCCCCCTGCTTGTCACTCATTAGAACCATTATAGAGTACAACGCCCCTTTGGTATGTACCTCACAAGACATCTACAACAATAGAAAGGCCGCAGAAATACCTCACAAAGAGGATTACTGGCCTTAAATAGATGCCCTACGCAAACCATCTCAAAAAACTCCAGCTTTACTCTGTCGCATATCGCCTGCTCATAGGTGATCTTTGCCTAACATACAAAGCTATGTCAAACCCAGAGCTGTTGGAGATGCTCCACTTAAAGAAATCCCAATCCCTCCGAGCTACATGCTCTAGGGACCTAAACCTTGTCACCACAATAAAAAGAACATGCTGGAGGGATAGACTCCTGTCCCAGAGACTTCCCATACTCTGGAACAGACTACATATCTATATCAAACAAAGCTCCTCATTAGCACTCTTCAAGAAAAATCTTGATGATTGGATGGGAGATAGGAAATTCACCCCTGGGATCACTTCTGTGGCTGTGCTCGACAGGGGCACAGGAAAATAATTTTCTTGGGTGGCGAAAGCCAGGGTACCTTTTTGGCTAGGCTTATGTAGGCCCTTGGGCCAATAGCCTAGTACCTACTTATGAACCTATATGAATAGGATCCTTCATCATCCTGTCAGTCAGATCTAGCTGTTGGGTTTGGAGAAGTTTGGCATATTCAGTCCAGCAATCATAAAACTTTAAGCCTTGAGCTCCTTTAAGAACTTTCCTTTCTATAATCTTGTTGGACCCTTCTCCCCTCAGCTCTTGTTTGCTGCCGTCTTTAAAAGATGCTCAGTTTAGTTGTTGCTAAGTGCTCATTATATTTTTCTGTTTATTTGCTATTATCTGCCTATTAGCTGTTTTTCTTGATTAACCTGACTCTTTTGGGATCATAGTTTGTTAGTATATGGCTTGAGGGATTTGTGCCCTTATTTAAATATTTCTTCACGTATTCATTGTGGCTGAGGTCCAATGGTCTCTGTTTATTAAAAAAAAAAAAAAAAAAAAAAAGTTTGATGTTTAACATTAGATGAAGCTTACAGTAGCCTAAGCTGTGTGGGATTCATCCTGCCAAGGATCAGACATCAGACCAGCTTCCAAACCTTTTGGGTACCATCAATGTCTGTGTTAGAGCTTGAAACTGGTATAAAAGCAGACATATGGGCTTCAAAAATCAGTACTTTCTTACCATTGAAGCAACCAGCAAGTATCTCTCTGCAGCAACTTGTCAGGTTTGTCAGTCAACTAGTTTTCATCATATGAGCAGATAAGTACCCCATTTGGGAACTTCCTTCTATCATTTTGTGAGAAAATTGTATCTGTTCTTCACAGAATTTATGTCTAGGAGAAAGGGGAAGTATTTGTGTGGCCACCAGCTTCCCAGAAAGATCATCACACATCCTGCCTGTTTTGTTTGGGGAAGGAACGAGACATTTAGTCTTATCAGTTTGTACGCTCCTTATCTCTAAAAGTTATAGGATCAGATGTAGTTCTCTTCTCTTACATTTGTGAAACCAAAACTTGAAGACTGTGATCCATAGAGTCATTGAGCAGGGTTCCGGTTCTTCAGATGTTCCCCCTCCAGCCCTCAAGAAGAGAAAAGTTTCCAAAGAGGCTTCAGTTTCTTTTCAGACATTGTGTCTGCCTTCAGCAGATGATTATGCTGTGACCATATCTGAACAGTTAACCATCTGTTGGCTTCTCTTGACTCCTGTGAAATTGCTCCTCATGAAGCTTCTAAGAGCCAAGAGACAAGGCCGTACATATGTCCACTTTGGGCAGAGGAGAACTTTTCTTGCCAGCACTGTAAAGAGAATGGACCTTATACCTATATAGAGCTAGAATGATGAGTCAGATTCTAGGGGAGAGGATTGTATGCAAAATTACTTCTTTTCTACAGAGACCCCCAGGAAAAGGATGCGTAAACTCAAACATATATCCAGTCCTTCAACTCCTTGAGCTAAGGAAGTAAAGGAAGAATGGTTTGCTATTGCCAAAAGCTTAATCAAAGCCTTTCAATCATTATAATATGCATCTTCTGTTCACTCTAAATGGAAAAGGTCCTCTTACCCTTCATGTTTTAGTTAAGAGTCTGATGTGCAGAAAGTAAGTTTGAATTATGCCTGCCATATTTCTATAAAGGAAAATTAGGAATCTGAGTCCGAGTAAAACATGTCTTCAAATTCCTCACCTGAAAAGTTAACCTTTTTGTGACAACATTGACAGAATGAAGCAGGAACGAGGTTTAAGAGGCGGGATTTGAATGAAGTATATAATGCTTAACTGACAATGATGGGATGGTTTATAAGTGATTTATAATGTTTACAACTACAGTTGTTTGAATTGGGTCTCTGATGTAAACTGTCTCCAACTAAATTGATATCAGTTTGTATGTTTTTCATTTATATAAATGTAAGATTGCATTTGTCGTATGTGTAAATTTAATAAAGATGTTTGGGGGGGGGGGCATTGACACAATGAAGGAATTAGTTAAGTGGGAACAAAACAATAAATGTGTAAGACTCCACAGAGGTACTATGAGTAATTACAAGTAGAGGCTGCTAAACCAGTGGCTGCCCCAGTTTTAGCAACTTTAGAAGATGCTTTCAGTTCCTTCAACAGTTCTAAGCCACCAAGCCTCTAGGAAATATAAATTATACAATGTTTAGATACTTCCAAGCATCTCATTGCTTTTTCTTCAGACAAATATGGTAGAGCTTTTGATATGTTTTGAAAGAAGCTGCATACTTCTTCTATCTTGGCCTTCTGAAAGGTAAATTGTCGAGCACATATGTCAAAGTTTTTTTCTGGTTTCATTTGATAGTATGAAAAAAACACTGCTGGTCTACCTCCTTTTGTCATTAAGGCTTCTTTAAATTATTTACATTTCTCAGTAACTCAGGATACTAAACATTCTCTTAAATGTTAGCATGACACTGCTGATGCTGTTTCCAGAGCAGATGCTGCTGGGTCAGTTATTAGGAGATTTGCTTAGCTGCACATTCAGAATTTACCAGAGGATATCAAAGCAGAACATCTGAATGCACCTCTGGCTAAAGAAGGTTTATTTGGATTTTTTTCTGCAAACTTTCTCAAATTTGATGAAAAAGGAATGATGTAATGTGATCCTGTCTCGCCTACATTCTGTACTGATGGGTTCGGAGCCGATCCTTGGCTCCGACTCGGCACGCTCTACTATAGAACGAAGTCTCTTATTGGCTGAGCTATCCCACATCCCAGGATGCACCACCACTGCTTCCCCAGATCTCGTTTGCCGCTTCTACAGCAAAGACGTGGTCTCGGACTTGGCTGAGCCTAAGTGCTTATTTCTTAGAAATTTCTGTCAGGAATTTTGACTAATCTACCCACAAGCTGTTTTAACATCTATCGTTGTTGTGTGACTGTGAGATTGAGTTATTTTTGTGGTAAAATTGTCACCAGTTTGAGGGAAAGGATCCCGTTTAAGTTAGAGGGACCTTGCCCTCGCGCGTGGTTAAAACTACTTAGTGTTTGTCTTGTTGTGGTATTGTAGTCTAGATTTTGGTCAAGTAATCCCGTTTTCTGTTAGAGGGGTCTTGTCCTTAGTTACGTTTTTCTTTAAGCAAAATTTTGTTAAAAGAATTTTTTCTGTGGTAGTGATTGTGTGTCAACATGTCGAAAGAGCACAGACCATCTGGATTCAAAAAATGCTCTAAATGCAGTTACAAAAGGGCTTATCACCCCTTCTTTTGAGGAGGCTTTATCTTCTTCCTCTTCACCTTCTAAGAAAAAGAAATCATCGGCTCCGACCAGCCCGTCGGAGCCGGCTACAAAGAAATCTCGGCAGGCTTCTCCATCGGCTCCACGGACTTCCGAGGGCGGAACGGTCTGCCTCGATGCCTCCAGCCTCGACTCCTCTGGCTTCGGAGCCGACGGCTAGAGCTTCGAGAGGCGGGTCACCTTCATCGGCTCCACTGTCTTCGGAGCCGATGAAAGTTGCCCGCTCAGACTCTTCCCCTTCGGCGCCGAAGTCCACTTCGGCTCCGAGGGAAATTGCAATGGTTGTGGAGTCTCCCTCGGCACCGATATTTATCGAGACTATTCGGAGCCGGTCCCCCAGTCCTTCGGAACCGGTGGAGAAGTCGACTCGAACTCGTTCGATCTCTTCTCGGTCTTCGAGAATGTCGGATTCGGACATAGACAGGGTACTTCAAAGGCTGTTTCAGTCTCCTGTCTTCCAAAAGTTGGTTTCGGCTCCAGCCCAGTCGGCTCCGGAGCCGGTTGCCCACCCTGTTGTCTTGGTTCCTCCTCCAACAGCCTCGGCACCATTGGAGTCAGTGCTGGTGGAGCCGGTGGAGGTTTTCAGGTCGGCTCTGACCCTTACTCCAACCCCGCCCTTCGGGTCGGAGTTCGGTACACGGACCTCCTCTGTTGGCCCCGGGGGTGCCGCTTCGGGACCGATGTTTTCGGTTCCAAGCCTCCCTCTCGGTGCGTCTGCTGCGGGAGTGCCGTCTACTGTTGTGGCCTCGGGGGTCGGACCTTCCCAGGACTCTGGGGGTCCCGCCTTCAGGGCCATGAGGAGTGCTTTGGCCAAATCTTCCTTGGCCACCTCCACCGTCTCACCGTCACCTTCCCTTGGCACGGAGACTGGTTCCTTTGTAGTCCCCTGTCTCAAGACAGCAGAGCCCTGGGGCCTGAGGCCATCCCCATCGGGGGTTCCCTCCTTCCTGAAGGTCCCTCCGAAGCGTCTTCGGAGGAACCTCCAAGGAAGAGACAGTGCAAGAGGAAGCACGTCGACTCCCCTGACGAGTCTCTCACCTCTGACACCGACCTCGATGATGCGGAGGGGTCCCCCAAGTCGTCCTCGGATGATGTCTCCTTTGCGGACATTTTGGAAATCCTGAAGCAACAAGGCGACTGGCAGTCCAAACCCCCTTCCGCTGAGGAGTCGGTATTCCTCAAGGCCTTCTGGGCTCAGCCCTCCGCCTCCTGGGTGTCTCCGCCCTTCAATGAGCTTCTGGATTTGATCTCTCGAAGGGCGTGGGAACACCCGGATTCTGTGGAACCGGTGCCAGCTCACCCCAATAAATTTCTTTCAGCACCCCCGAAAAGGATTTTCTCTCCAAAGGTGTGGCTGTAGATACCCTGGTGGTGGCATCTGCTACCCAACAAGATGTGGCAGAGGCTTCAACGTCCGTCCATCCTCCTAATAAAGAGTCTAGGAGCATGGATCAGTACGGGAAGCGCACCCTTACTTCAGCAACCTTTACTTTAAGGTCTCTGAATTATCTGACGCACTTCACCAGACTTCAGAGGGACCTGGTCAAGGAACTTTCAGATACCCTCTCTGGTAACTTACCTGAGCAGTTGGCCCAGACGGTTAGCTCTCGGCTGGCTACCCTATCATCGTTGTCAAACTCGTCCATGAGGCTCATTTCATATGCAGCCAAGGGGGCGAGCAGAGCGGCGGGAACAGGTGTTGCTCTACGGAGACAAGTCTGGCTTCGCCTGTGTCATTTTGCGGAAGCCTTCAAGTCTTCCTTTGCCGACGCTCCCTTTGATGGGTCCTCTCTGTTTGGACCCAAGGTAAAGGACACCTTGACTTGCTGTGAACAAGAGGGTAAGACTTTAACTGCTGTAGGGGCATGGTTTTCCACTCCCTTCAGGCCTTATCCCAAGGCTAAAAGAGGGGGGAAAATGTGGTTCCGTAAATCTCAAAAGCCTTCCTCTTCACAGCAGAGCGATCCCCCTTCTAGAGGTAGAGGAGGGGGAAATTTTTCAGGAAGACGCCGTCCCAGAGGCGGCGGAGGCCCCCGCAACACTGGAGACTGCGAGTCCTTTCGTGGCTCCTCAACCTTCCAGCATCCCTGAAGGATTGTCCGACTGTGCAGCTCCGGAGCCAATCGGGGGTCGTTTTTCGAAGCACCTAAAGGCCTGGGAGAGTATCACTCAGGACCGATGGGTGCTCCGAATCATCGCCGAAGGTTACACCATCCCTTTTTCTCAACCCCCCCCTCCATCCCAAAAAATCCCTGACCCGCCACCCAGTCAACGGGATCTTGCAGCCAACGAAATCTCAAAGCTGCTTCAAAAAGGAGTCATCCAACCTGTCCCCGCAGGCCAGACCGGATTAGGGACTTACTCAAGATTCTTTTTGGTGCCAAAAAAGACCGGGGACTTGAGGCCCATTTTGGATCTCAGCAAGCTAAATCGATCAGTGAAGAAGTCCAAGTTCCGGATGGTCACCTTGCAATCCATTCTCCCGCTGCTGGAGAAAGGTGTTTGGATGTGCTCCATAGATCTCAAGGACGCCTATTATCACATCCTGATAGATCAGGCGTCCAGGAGACACTTGCGCTTGAGCCTGGGAGACAGTCATTTCCAGTTCCGTGCACTGCCCTTTGGTCTCACCACAGCCCCCAGGGTGTTCACCAAATGTTTGGCGGTGGTGACTGCTCACCTGAGAAGTCTAGGATTCCAGGTGTTTCCATACCTAGACGACTGGCTCCTAACTGCCACCTCCAGGCGTCTACTCTTGCAAAACCTAGCAGCCACCATATCTCTAGGCAACTCCCTAGGAATCACCTTCAATTGGACAAAGTCCGTGTTGCTGCCATCTCAGCGCATTCGGTTTATCGGAGTAGAGATAGACTCAAAGCAAATGCGGGTCTATCTTCCTACAGAGAGGATACAAAACACTACAGTCTCAAGTTCGAGCCTTGCTCCTCAAACGTCGAGCCCCAGCCAGGATGGTCCTACAACTGTTAGGTTCCATGTCGGCCACCGTTCTCCTAGTCCCCTTGGCAAGGTTACATATGAGGATTCTCCAGTGGCTCCTGTCAGTCCAGTGGTCTTATCAGGATCTCCCTCTCAGTCACCACATTCTGATCACAGAGACGTGCAAACAGGACCTTCGTTGGTGGCTTCTTTCCTCCAACCTGGATCAGGGGCGACCCTTCGTTCCACCACCTCCAGTGGCCACATTGACTACGAACGCCTCCCAGACAGGGTGGGGGGGACGTTACCTGGGCAGGTCAGTCCAAGGCAAGTGGCACTCCGATGAGAGTCTCTTCCACATCAACATACTAGAAATGAGGGCGGTGCTTCTATCGCTGCAAGCACTACACAGTTACCTCCCCCAGGGCATGATTGCCATTCAGTCTGACAACATGTCAGTAGTCTGGTACCTGAACAAGCAGGGAGGGACCAGATCCTACCCCCTTTGCAGAGAGGCCATGAAGATATGAGATTGGGCGATTGCAACCAAACGTTTTCTGGTAGCAACACACATTCCAGGGAGATCCAATGTGATAGCCGACAAACTGAGCAGAACTATTCTCTCCCCTCACGAGTGGTCTCTGAACGACAGAGTGGCAACTCAGATTTTCAGAAGATGGGGAACTCCTTGTTGCGACCTTTTCGCAACCCCCCTCAACACGAAATGCCAACAGTTCTTCTCTCTCACCCTAGTTCCAGGGGAGATTCCCAAGGATGCCCTAGTCCAAGCTTGGCCCACCGGTCTGCTATACGCCTTTCCACCGGTTCCCCTTCTTCCCAAGGTGATCCAGAAGGCGATTCGCTTGGAGAGCAAAATGATTTTAGTTGCCCCATACTGGCCTCGTCAAGTCCGGTTTCCCTTTCTTTGGAAATATGCACTGGAAGGTCCATGGTTCCTGGACCAAGTTCCGGATCTCTTGACCCATCAGTTGGGACAGCTTCATCAGTCCCTCCACTCGTTGAAGTTAACAGCTTGGCTCCTCCTCTTCCGACCATAGTCAGGAACCATGCTTTGGACCCGGAAGTCATACATATCTTGTCCTCGGCCCACAAAACTTCTAAGAAAATGTATAGCAGCAAATGGAAGAGATTTGCTATTTGGGCCCAACTCCGGGGATTAGACCCCATAACAGTCCCGGTTTCAGAGGTTCTGAAGTTTTTAGCTTCTCTGTTCAATCAAGGTTGTTCGGTCTCTACCATCAAGGTTCAATTGGCAGCTATTTCCAATTTTCATGAGAGCATAGAACCACCTTTGATGAGCAACAAGCTGTGTAAAGCCTTCATGAAAGGTGCTGGGCTGCTACGTCCCCCGATATCTCATCCCGCTCCACCGTGGGACCTTAATGTGGTGTTAGGTGCTTTGACCTCTTCCCCCTTTGAACCGGCAGCAACTTGTGACTTAAAATTTCTTTCTTGGAAGACTGCTTTATTAGTTGCAATTACATCAGCCAGGAGAGTTTTGGAACTTCAAGCCCTATGTGTCAAACCACCATACCTGGTTTTTCACAAGGATAGATTATCCCTCAGACCGAACCCATCCTTTGTTCCTAAGGTTTGTTCTAGTTTTTGTCTGCAACAATCATTGGAACTTCCAGTTTTCTTCCCAAAGTACTCAAACAGAGCAGAATACATCTTTCACACCTTGGATGTTCACAGACAATGCTTCTATTTGGATAGGACGCACCAAGCACGGAAAACAGATCAGTTGTTTGTGTCCTTTTCGGACAATAAATTGGGCAAAGCCGTCACGAAAGTCACTATTGCCAAGTGGATCAGAGACTGTATCAGTCATACTTACTTCATTTCTAATAAAGAGCTTACAGCTACAGTGAAAGCTCATTCTACCAGGGCTATGGCTACTTCGGCAGCTTTTCATTCCAAGCTTGCCATTAGTGACATTTGTGCTGCGGCTACGTGGTCTTCTCCTCACACCTTCATTTCTCATTACAAATTGGACGTGGCATCTCGGGGGCGAGCTTCCTTCGGTTCCACACTTCTCAGGAGTGTTTTCCAGTGAGCCACCCAGGAATCAGGTGCTAGGGACGCTGTCCCATCAGTACAGAATGTAAGCGAGATAGGATCACATTACATCTTTTAGTTATGTACTTACCATAACTTTAGATGTATGGGATCCATCTCGCCTACATTCCTAATAACCCACCCTCCTTCCCCCTGCCTTGGAGATCAGAAGAGACCGGACGGTTCGAGTTCAGCTGTTTCATCTTGAAACACCTGGCAATATTATATCAACAGTCTATGTGTGTGTGCATGTGTGCGGACAAACAAGATCTGGGGAAGCAGTGGTGATGCATCCTGGGATGTGGGATAGCTCAGCCAATAAGAGACTTCATTCTATAGTAGAGCGTGCCGAGTCGGAGCCGAGGATCGGCTCCGAACCCATCAGTACAGAATGTAGGCGAGATGGATCCCATACATCTAAAGTTATGGTAAGTACATAACTAAAAGTTAATTTGATGGGTTTCTGAGATTTTCACTCCCCTATCCCCAGTGTAATAGAAACTTTTCTTCTAGCTCAGGACTCTTTTAAAGGAAAGATTTCAAACAATTTCCTAGGCAGACAAATTTTGAAGAAGCAGTAGCAAGAAGAAAGGAAGGTTTTCGCAATCTCAGGGACAATGTAAAAAAAGCAGACTGACTATACTATTCTTCAGTCTTCTTCACTTCCTCACCCTGGAACTCGTTTAAAACTTTCTATATTTTTACATTAAAAAAGGATAGTCAGTAGAGCATAGAAAATATTGCATGATAAACATGTCAATCCAAAGATGTTAGACTGGAAAAAGAAACTGAAAAGGCCATTTACAAAGAAACAATGTGAGGACATCTGTATGGCTCCCAAGTATTCGACATTGTCCAGAAGATGTAGGATTTTTGCTTGAAAGGGTTTGTATGTGTATTTTTACACCTCAAGCAGATTTCACTGAGTTTTTCCTTGAGCAGACCACAAATGCTGGAGATATGTTAGAAAAGAGAAGGTAACTTGGAACATTTTTGGAGGGAGTGTAACAAGTTGGCAGATTTTAAAAATTCCCTACAGAGTACACGGTCAGAAATGTTGGGGGGAGGAAATAACTGTAATCAAGGAAAGTCTTCTTTTGAGCTGTTTCACAGGATTCACATTGCCTTTAGATAGTAAGGCCTTATTAAGATTAATGTTATTGGCTGCCAAAAAAAAATTAGAACATGGAAATCAAAATCTAAACCGATTTTATTTGAAGTATTACATATTGTGAAAGAGAGAAAAGAACTGGAAATGTGATCATTAGAATGAGGAAGGGGCAAATTACATAGAAATGGAATCTATGAGACCAATACATGCAGAATAATGTTCATGAGGAACAGTGAGGTTTAAGGGAATGCAGGAATTAAGTGATTCATGTAATGTTGAAGTGAATAATTGTTAAAAAGAAAATGTGTGTGTAATGTATAATGCATGAATATGGCAAATGTTAATATGGTATGTTTTCTTTTCTATTAATGTATGTGTACCTATGTCTTAACTGATAATTCAGTAAAGGTGTTTAAATGTAAAAAAAAAAAAAATCTTCACCTCATTTGCACCAGTTTACATCAGACACTTTGGTCCTAAGCAGCTGGCATTGAGACTCTGCCCTTATTTTAAGGGATTCTTTCCCATCCAATCAATCAAACCTCCCCATTTCTCCTATTCTAGATCAAAAGCAGACTCTGGTAGTAATAAAGCCGGGCCCACCAAATCAAAGAGAAATATGTTTTTTTCTGATGGCAAAGAAAGAAAGAATGAAACTGGAGCCCTGTGGTGGATGTCTTATTTTAAATGTTCATATCAAGATTCCAAAATTCAGGATGCTTTCTCTACAGCTTCTGTTACCTCTCATGCCTCCTTTCAGTTTCATAGTAACTCTAAACTTAAAAGATGCCTATCATCACATTCCAATTAAGAAGGACTTGGGTTCACAAGTTAATATGCTATCAGCCTAACAGCCATTTTAAACATAGCCAAGCTTGTCCCAGATTTACCAAAATGTTGCTTGTACACATCAAGCGTTCACAGGGTGCTCCTGTCTTTTAGGGACTTAAGTGCCAAACCAGGGTCAAATTTGTGATCTCTTGTCTGTTGGTCCAAGTTATGTTTGAAAAGATTCAGAGATGAGCCTTTATTAACATGGATGGGAAGCATGTTCCAGAAAAGAGATAATCTTTGAAATGCATACCCATCCCTCCAACATGTCCTGTTTATGTTGTAGAAGTGGTTTAGGCCCTTAGATCAGGTATTTCTGATGCTATTTATTTTGCAGATGTGCAACAGATCCATTAGTGTGGGATCAAAGGATACCTTGTAGGCCACACAGCAGTCTGTAGGAGACCGAGTACAGAGATAGGGCTTTGAGACAGGATATGTTTTCTTCCAGTATTCTTTTTCTGAGGAGCTTCTGTGGTCTCTCAAGCTGTTGCAAGTGCCTGGTCAGTACATGCAGAAGGGTGCGTTGTACATGATTGGTCCGATAAGAAAAGAGTATGATGGAACAGTGACGTCCTTGGACATGAGTACCATGCCCTAAGTTTTAAGCTGTGCAACACAGAATGATTTTCTAACCACAGTAGACACATGGTGGTCAAAGATCTGGTTACTGTCAATATGCATTCCCAGATACCTAACCACTGTGTCTAGTTTTAGGGGTGTATTATCAATGTAGTAATTTCCAGGTTTGGCTTCTTTATAAAGGGTACTATAATACATTTGTTTACATTTTGTTTTAGTCCATGGCTCAGGCACCAGTTGTTTGTGTCAGGCCATCTTGAATTGTGTCTGTGTCTTTAGGGGATTCAGTGACCACACCTAATTTACAGTCTTCTGCAAACTTGGTCAGCCAGGGGCCTTTGACATGTGCCTTGACTTCAGCCAAGTAGGTGCTAAAAAGGAGATGACCCAGCACCAATCCTTGTGGGATTGCACTAGTGACTGGCCTGTCTGTGGTGGTGGATTTCCCTATCCTAACTTCTCAAATCCTGTCACTGAGCCAGCTGGCTGTCCATGAGATGACAAATGGGTTTATCTACAGTGCTTAAGTAAGGTATTGGGTCTAGCGCCTTGGCCAGGTTGAAGTAGGCAGTGTGCAATGTTTGCTCTCACTCACAGCTTTAGTGATCTTCTCAAAGAAGTCCACCAGGTTAAGTAAGCATGATCTACTTTAGACAAAACTGAACTCAGTAGGATCTAATGTCTGTAAGTTTCCTATTGATTGTTGGTCAGATCCATGATTTTTTCCATGGTTTGTATATGAAACTAGTCAGATGTATTAGTGTGTAGTTCCTTGGTAGGCCTCCTCCCACTTTGTGTAGAGGGAGAACCATTGTAGTCCACCATTCACTCGGCATGAAGCCTATCCAGGGGCTATAGTTGAACAGAGATTCTGTTAGGCCTGACAGGTCATGTTTCTTGCTATTCAGGAGGCATTCAGAAGATCATGTGACATATGAAGAAGAAATCTGGACATGGGAAAGAAAAAGATTTAATATGGTGTAATATTTATGCAAAGAAGAAAGCAAAACTAATCAATATAAAAAGAGCAACACCAAAGATATTTGAAGAGAAATACAGGCAAAGGAATCTGGACATGGAAAACTTTACAATTCAGAAAATAAGAAGACAAAGAGGAAAAGCAGAAAAGAAACTCAGTAATGGAGAAGTTAAAGAAATAGAAACTGAGGTTATGAAGTACCTGCGAAGTGAAGGATTCAGCGTAGAAAATCTAACTCAGAAAACACCATAGCAGGATAGAGCAATGGACATCCAAATTAAGGAGTAACCAGTGGAATGGGAAGCAACAGGTCAGTTGCCATATGAATATATTTTGAAGCCTTTTACAGGAAAACAATATAAACATTCATTTGAAGCTGGACAGCAAGGGAAGGAACAGGAAACTGTGGCAACTCTGACGCAGTCGGTGTTAAGGAGTGATAGGCCAGGGAGTTCCCATGTGACAGAGCAACGGATAATACAGGATGAAATTGAAGAGAATGTGCCACCAGAAGATGCTATAGAACTTTCTACAGAATGCCCACAGGAAGTGGAGAACAAAAAATGTGGCCTCAGTTTAGAAGAAAATGATCTAAGAGAAGAGTTACTTAATTTAATAACGCTAGATAGACATATTAAGATCAATGAAGGAAATAGACTGCAGAAGGTCAATAAAACCCAAAAAGTTAGAAGTCTGATAAAACAAATGAACACAGTAATTAGGACTGTTCTTAGAGATCCATGCGATATAACAGAAGTAAACAGGATATATCGTTCTGCAGCTAAATTAATAGATAAAATTCTACCACAACAACAGAGGGTAGTAAGAGAAAGGAAGAGGAGAAATCAAATACCATCATGGAAGTATCAAATAGAGAAAACTATAAAGCAATTAAGATGAAGAAGTGTCACTGTTAGAAGAGTATAGAGGAGGGAATAGATCAACAAAAGTACTCAGAAAGGTAGACGTGATAAAAGCATTGTGCAATATTATAACAGATCAGGATTTATAATGCACTATTGTAAGTAATAAACTAAAAATTTCAGCGCAGGCAGAAAAAACTTAGAAGATACACAGATAAATATAAAGGAAAGGTACAAAAATAAGCAATTTATTGATGACCCATAACATTTTTACAGAGAAATGGGAAGCAAGGTAAAAGGAATTGAAAGACCTCCAAAAAAGGAAATAGATATATTTTGGAGAAGTATTTATGAAAATCCTGTGGAATGTAACAAAGATGCTAAATGGATAGAAGAAGTAAAAGAAAGAATAAGAAGTTTAAAGGTACAGGATATGAAAATGGGATGAAGCAACAGCCAGAGAGATTGAAACAGATGCAGTACCTAACATTTGGTTGAAAGTGTTAACATTTTGCACGAAGATTTAGCCATGAGTAAAAACTGTTAATATGGACATTCCAAACGGACACCAGCCTGGTCAACAACAGGAAAAACAATGCTCCTACTTAAGAGTGAACCTGCAAGCTACGTTAAAAATTATAGACCAATAACTTGCTTTCCGATGACATATAAACTATACACCGAAATAGATGCCGATAGAGTTTATAGTCATTTAGAAGAAAACTCACTTATGGCAGTAGAACAAAAGGGCAATAAAAGAAAGTCATATGGAACAAAGGATCATTTGTTAAATAGTCATACTGGAGAACTGTAAAAAAGGGAAGAATCTAAGTATGGCATGGATTGACTACAAAAAAGCATTTGACAGTATCCCACAATCATGGATAAGAGTGCCAAACCAGGGTCATATTTGTGATTTCTTGTCTGTTGGTCCAAGTTAAGATACACTCTACACTGATCGATTACATTACAGTGGCAAACCACTTTGCAATTAAGCCACGGTAAAGGACAAATTATTATTCTAGGGCTAAAAATTCAAAGAGGGATATTCCAGGGTGACTCTGTCATCACTGCTATTCTGTTTTCCCTTACCCCATTAAAGATGTCTACTTAACAGATTAGGCCATGACTATAATTTGGCACCTAGAAAACAACAAAGTGTAAAGACTTCTCATCTTCTCTTTGTCGATGATTTAAAACTGCATAGACCATCAGATGAACTGAAAGAACAACTGCAAGTTGTCAAAACGTTTTCAGATGATATAAGAATGTCATTTGGTCTTGATAAATGTTCAAAAGCGACCTTTAAAGCAGGAAAGCTGCAGCACCAAGAAAAAAATCAGTTTGGGACAAGAATGTGATGCAAAAGAAATTGAGCAAGATGGAATGTATAATTATGTGGAAATTGATGAAGGATCGATATTAAAACATGAACAAATATGTCTAAAACTTAGTAAGGAATATTTTACAAGACTTAAATTAATTCTTAAAACAGCATTGACATCTAGGAACAAAATTCAAGCTATAAACCAATTTGCTCTTCCTGTCATAACTTACAGTTTTGGAGAGATTGACTGGCCCCAAAAGGTGCTGGATAGATTAGATAGGAAAACAAGGATGATGCTTCATGCTCATCAGATGATTTGTAATCATTGCATACCAAGATTATATAGTCTCCTTTCCAAAGGAGGTATGGGCCTCCTTGAAATTAATTACATGTATAGATCTGCAGTCGTGGGACTGCACACATCTGCTGACCTCACATGACCCAAATCTGGCGAGTTTTGAAACATGAGGAGAATAAATCTAAGATGACTTCCCTACTTAGTCTAGCAGAAGCATATCGGCATCAAGCGGGAATGGAAATCAAACCAGAAGTAGATAAAAAATCAGGCAACAACTGAATGTGCCAAAAAACAAAAGGAAGAGTAGAGTATAAGGTGAAGGATCAGATGAGAAGGCAAAAATGTGGAAAATGCTTAAATATAGTTGCAAGTATAGAAGACTCCTGGATGAACCTCATGTTGATCAGGATTGAACACAGAAATGGTTAAGGAAAGGCAAATTCAAACCAAAAAATGAATGATATTGGCAGCCCAAGACCGTGGGCTATGTGCACATTGATTTACAAAGTCATTGGAACATGTGGGAGAAACAGATAAATGTAGGTTTTTTTTAAACAGAATTGGAAACAAGTTGCACACCTTGTTGCTGGCTGTGACATGCTAATGGCAGAAGGACTGTATACTGAAAGGCATAATAATGTGGCAAGACTTGCACTGGGGATTGTGCAAACATTATGGTACTGAAGTGGCTGAAAAACACTAGAAACATGAGCCACAAAGCATCATAGAAAATAATCTATGGGATCACTCATTGCCAACAGTTCAAAAGATAGATGAGAGAAAACCAGATATAGTGCTCCATGAAAAGAAGACAAAAGTAGCATTGAAAGTTGAATAACTACACCCAGTGACTACATTGTCTTGCGTACAGAGAGAGACAAAGTCATGTAATATCAGGATTTGTAGGGAAAAACAAGAGCAATGTGGAAGAAAGATACTCAGGCAGTCCCAATATAGTAGGAGCAACAAGTCTTATAAAGAAAAAGCTACAATCTCATTTAGATATGTTACTAATACATGTAACTCCATAGGAATTGCAGAAGGAGTTATTACTGGGCACATTCCGGGTGCTGCGAAGAGCACTTCTGGCTGACATCAAAGATCAAAACAAAACTAATTTCATGAACTTTAATCATACTTTGACTTAGGAATAGGGTCCAGATATAGTGCTCCATGAAAAGAAGGACGGATCATGGTATTAGAAACCCAAAAGAGTTGGAGAAAATAAAAAAAAAAGGGGAGAGGCATCCTGGAATATTATCAGGGCACATCAAAGCAATATTCTTGGCCTTAGAGAGTGAGCACAATGAGGACCTACTCCCTAATGATTGTTGGTGGAGAAATAGTGAAGGGTATTTGCTTGGAAGTGATGGAGGGTAAAACTGGAGATTAATTTATCAGCCAGCAGATTTGCTAATATCCTCTGGTTCCACTCACCTTTAGTTTGGCACCTTGAGTGTTGCCTTGCCTTTAATGTTATGGATATATCCAAAGATTGCCTTACGGTTGTCCTTAGCTTGGGAAGCAGTTTTGTATCTCAAATTTGGTGTTGCTGGACTGAGTCTTGTGAGTTGCTTGTTCAAATTGAGTTTTTACCTTGCTGGGCAGTATTTTGTACATGATTTTATTTTGTTTGTTGTATAACTTATTTATACTGTTATACTGGGATTCCATCAGGATGGATGGTTTATGGAGGTTGTCCTATGTTTATTATTGATAGGTAGAACTGTCTTTGTGCAGTTATTTACATGATTGTACACAGTTTATGTGAACAATTCTGCATAGGCAGCTCTGTTCTCCGGGTTTGGAGGAGCTTAGAATTTTGCTTGATTGTTGCTTAGTAGGAGGTAGCCTTGGAGTAGTTTTCAAAGTGTGCCAGGGTTAGATAGGTCCTGGACTTAATATTTATTTCAAAGAAGAGAGCTTTGTGGTCCAACCTGAACAATGAGACTTTACACTAGGGGGAGTCCATCACTTCACTGTGAATGTGAGGACCAGGTCAAGCATATTTGCACCACTTGTGGGCTTGCTGGCTAGCTAATGTCGCCCATGAATACTGTGTTAAGTTGAATGTGGAGTGCCTCTAGTACATGGTATGGGCTTCCTGGGTCATGCAGTAGGATCTGTAGTTTGCAAAGATAGTATGGAGCTTTACTTGTGGTAATTTGGATATGGAGAAGCTAAAGTGTGTCAGGACACTCTTCAAAATTTTCTGTCTGGTTCATATTTTCAGTTTTCTGCTTTACCCTTTTGGTTGTCAGCCATGTTTTCAAATTATCTGGTTTCAGAAATAGCTTATTGCAGATTACAGAGCACAGATGATGATGATCTTCGTGTTTCACTGTTGCAGTCATCATATTTGGGTTATCTGCTTGCAGTAAACCTCAGTCGACCTGATTATCAAAGTCTTGGGTCCTGCGTTGGTTGCTGTCTCATCTTCCGTGATGTCAGGTAGTCATGGGTATAAAGCATGCAGCCAAATCCATTACATCAGTCTTTCTTGCCTGGCGGTGCCCAAAGCAGTAGTAGTTCACAAGTGCCGGTCGGACGACTCCTGAAATTTTCATTTGAGTTTCACTACCGAAGTCTTCAACTAAAGCTAAGTACCCCATTGGGGAAACTTTTTCTTGCTCTAAGCCGATGTCAGTAAAAGTAAATAATTGTATTTCTTGTGGAAAGCAAATACCTCATAAAGATTTTCATTCGTACTGTATTCCTTGCCTAGGCCCTGACCACGACGTACCTCGCTGTCAGTTTTGTACCTTATTTAAACAATGAACTATTCGACGTCTGTATATTTATGCTTCTAAATATTTTGGTACTCAGTTCAGTTATCCAGATATGTCTACGGTAAGCCACCTGACTACCGACATTCCAAAAAAATGCAAAGATAAAGACAGAGACAGGCCACCTAGGTCCAAAGCTGCCGACAATGCTTCTCCTAAGCTAGTCACCAGTTCGCCGGTACTCAGTGAGGTGCTTTTGCAGCCCCTGATACCCGCTACTTCAGATTTGCAGGCCTCTACTGAGACCCATTCGGAGTCTGGTATGCCACAAGATGCTTCAACTGTGGAACCTGCGGATGTCTCTACCTTGGATGGGTCCGGAGCCATTGTGCAGGCACCAGCTTCTGAGGGTGTATTCAGGCCTACTGACTTGCGTATTAAACCAACACCATCTTCTTCTTCAAGGCCTAAAACTCGAACCATGCCTAGAAAACTGACACCCAGACTGCATGGTCAGGCCTCTATGCCTAAAAAACAAACGATAAGAATGGCTGAAGACCTTATTACTTTAATCAGGGGAAGTCAACCTTCCCCTCTGAGAGACCTAGAACTGAATTTGCTTATGATACTTCTGATCAGGATTCTGAAATTTCTGTTTCCTCTGATGACCAGCATTTACCCTTATCTACCTATGAGGATTTTGAAGCAGAGGACTGTATTCTCTCTGCCCCCCCCCCCCAGAGAATTTCTCTTTTGGTGAAACCTTGCATACTCTTAGGGAGCATTTTCGCTGGGAAAGCCAGGATTACTCTGATTCTAAAAAGAGGCTTATGGATTTCTTACTCCTGCCCCAACACAAGCCTTTAGCTATCCTTCCTGTACTAGACATTGTTGATGATGCCTTTTCGGAATCTAGCTTGGCCCCTGACTCTTTACCTCCTGCTCCCAGAAAACCTGATAGATATTACAGGGTTCCTGACTCTCACAAGTTCCTTTTTAAAAATCCTACTGCAGATCCTGAGACCATTTCACAGGGACCCAAGGGCATTAAGGCTACTACTGCCAAAAATCATATCCCCTCTGATAGAGATTCCACGGTGCTGGATAGATGGGGTAAGCAGGTGTACACTTCTGCAACCTTGGCCATTAGGGCCTTAAACTGACAGTTTCATATGTTAAAGTATCAGCAGCATATTATTGGATTGCTTAAACAAAAAATGATGTTGATTCCTGACTGCTGAAAATAAGGATTTACAGGATTTAATGCATTCTGCTGAACAAGTTGGAAAACATACTTTGCAATGTGGTTTTGATTCACTAGAGGCATCTTGCAGGGCTGCTGTCACTGGGTCTGTACTTAGAAGGCATGCTTGGCTTAAGGAGCAATCCTTGCCAGATCATGTTAAAGCTAGATTGCTGGATGCTCCCTTAAATCAGGACCGCCTGTTTGGCAACAAAGCAGAAGAAGTACTTAAAAAAGTGGAGGAAAAAGCTAAATCTATGCAGACTGTTAAAGATTTCGTACAAGTACAGCCTCCCAAGATTTAGTAGGCATTGGCCATCTAAGAACTGGCCCTTTCCTGCCTCTTCCAGGCCTTCTCAGTCCAAACCCAGAACCAGCCGAACACCCAGGCTTCAGTCCCAGGGTATGCACAGGACTAAGCAGTGGGGGGCTCCCAGTTCCAAATCAGGGAGTAGTAAGACTCCCCCCTATGATAAGCTGTCTCAGTGACTTAACTTTAACACTTCCAAGCACTTCTCAACTGACTGCTCCTTTAGGGGGAAAGATTGCTCTGCAGGCAAAAAACTGGAAACTCATTACCCAGGACAAATGGGTTTTAAATATAGTTTCCCAAGGATACAGATTTCACTTCCACACATTACCAACCCCAAACAGATGGCCAGATCTACCCCCAAATCCAACCCCAAACGGTTGGCCAGACCTACCCCCAAATCAGTAGGCAGAGGCTCAAAAGCAAGTACTCTCTCTCTTAAGCATAAGGGCCATTCAAACTGTACCAGAAGAGGAAAAGGGACAAGATTTCTACTCAAGACTTTTCCTGGTACCCAGAAAAGACAACTTATGGCATCCAATCCTGGACCTTTCTGTCCTAAACACCTTTTTGGTGATCCAAAAATTCAAGATGTTAACTCTTCACCAGTTGCTTCCTATACTAGGCAAGGATGCCTGGTTGGCAACACTGGATTTAAAGGAAGCCTACCTGCACATACCCATCAGGGAATCTTGCAGAAGATACCTATGCTTCAAAGCAGGCTACATGCACTATCAGTTCTCTGCAATGCCCTTTGGTTTTTCTACTGCGCCCAGGGTATTCACAAAGTGCCTAGCTCCAGTCATTGTATTTTGCAGGCAAAGAAATATTCAAATATACCCATACCTGGACGATTGTCTAATTCAGGCAGAAAGTCAGGACATACTTTTGAATCATCTGGCATTTGTACAAAAGGTGCTAACTTGTCTGGGTACACCATAAATGAAAGGAAATCACATCTTGTACCCTGTCAACAAATTATATTCCTGTGAGCAAGCTTGAACACAACTTCCCAGATGGCTTTCCTCACGCCAGAGAAACAAATTAATTTTGACAACTTACTTCAAACTAATGGCCACAAAAACCCTGCTATCTGCAAGGCAAATACTGCAAGCCTTGGGGTTTATAGCCTCCTGCATTCTACTAATTCCATATGCAAGACTGCATATGAGGAAACTACAATGGTATCTAAAAAGCCTATGGTGTCAACATTCTCAGGATCTAGAAGCAATGATTCCTATCATACTTTGCCTACAGTTAGAATTCCTTTGGTGGGCAGAGGCATGCCACCAAAACAAGGGACTACCATTCACTGTACCCCCTGCCTCCCAAACCCTAACAGACGCATCAGACTATGCATGGGGGTCTCACCTGGCAGGGAAGTGCATTCAAGGCAAATGGAACCCAAGTCAAATGCACCTGAATATCAATCAAAAAGAAATGTTAGCTGTACAGAATGCACTGACAGCCTTCAAGGACCACATTCTTCCAGGACAATTAATGGTAAAAATGGACAACACCACTGTTATGTGATGCATAAACAGACAAGGGGGTACCCATTCATAGCCCCTCTACCGACTAACCATGGCTCTGCGGAACACAGCTTTGAGCTGCCAAGTGCATCTACAGGCTCAATTCCTGCCAGAAAAACTAAATACACTGGCAGACGAACTAAGCAGAAATATCATGGACTCACACGAGCGGAAACTGGAACCAAAGACTTTCAACATGTTGATAAACAAATGGGGGAGCCCAGATATAGACTTGTTTGCTCCCCCACCAGAACTACCAATTGGACAAATTCTGCACAAGGACTCCCCACAAAGAAGCTTGGAAAGTGGGCGCCCTATCCTTCAGCTGGAAAAGTCTATCAGTTTATGCCTTTCCTCTCCAAAGTACTACTAAAGATCAAACAGGACAAACCAAGGACTATACTGATTGCACCAGACTGACCATGCCAGCACTGGTACCCCCTCTTGCGCAGTGTGTCACTGCTGGTTCCATGGCACCTGCCTCAGACCCCTACCCTGCTGTCACAGCAGGAGGGCCAGATTCTGCATCCACAGCTTCAAACCCTGAACCTGGCATCCTGGCTAATTACCTAATCTCTCCGTTACCATCCCTCAATAAACAAGTGTTGGATGTCATTTTGGAGGCAAGGAGGCCTAGTACTAGAAAATCTTATGCTGAAAAATGGAAAAGATTCTGTGCCTGGAACCAAACTCAAGGGATGGGCACAGCAGCGCCCAGTTTACCTCAGATTCTTCAATACTTGACTGAGAATGTTCACAGTGGCCTTTCTTTTTCCTTCATTAAAATTCATGCCTCAGCCATTTCAGCTCATTACAACACAGAACCACCCCTCTTCTCTCATCCACTGCTCAAGCAGTTCATCAGAGGGGCCAAAAACTTAAGACCACTCAGGAGAGCCCCTACTCTAGCCTGGGACCTTAACTTTGTATTGGAAAAGCTCACTCTACCTCCTTTTGAGCCAGCTGCAAGTGCAGAGTTAAAATTCCTTTCTTGGAAAACAGCCTTCCTTTTAGCAATCACTTCAGCAAGAAGGGTACCTGAATTACAGGCCCTTATGGTAGTGGAGCCTTTTATCATCTTTCATGTGGACAGGGTTGTCCCTCAGGACCAATCCCTCCTTCATGTCCAATGTAGTATCCAGTATGGCTCTTAATCAGTCCATTCATTTGCCAACCTTCTTTTCTAATCCACAGAACAAAGGGGAACGGATACTGCACTCCTTAAATGTGCACAGACAACTTAGATTTTACTTGGACAGGACTAAACCTTAAAGGAAATCTGAACAACTGCTGGTAGCACTTGGTGCAGGGGCAAAGGGGAAGGCCATTTCAAAGCAAACCATTTCTAAATGGATAGGCCATTGCATCATTTCTGCTATAAGCACCATGGAAAACCTATCCTACAGGAGATAAGACCACACTCAACCAGGGCTGCATCTACCTCTACAGCCTTTCTCAGAGGTGTCCCTACCAGGGACATCCTAGAAGCTGCTACCTGAAGTTCTGTACATACTTTCACCAAGCATTACCATTTGCCAATGTTCTCTAAATCCAGAGCTGGCTTTGCCACTGCAGTCTTGCAGGGCCTTATAGCTGGACCTAATACTGTCTAAATTCCTCCTCCCATCCTTAGCTTTGGGAGTCTACCCAAATGTGATAACTGTGACAGTGAATCATGAAGAACATAGTACAGTTGTGTACACCTACCATAAATGTAGATGTTCGAGTGTATTCACTGTTGCAGTCCTGGTTACCCTCCCTCCAGCCCCCTGACTTCTTTTGTCTATACCTCTATTCTCCTTTACTATGCTTCAAAGCTTTTTTGTGTATTTGCTTTTTTGTTGGAGGTATAACATTGCATATATATTTATGTATGTGTGTGTATATATATATATATATATATATATATATATATATATATATATATATATATAAAATGTATAATTGCTTCCCATTAGGGGGCACCTGAAACCTGGGGCAAGCAAAACTGATGTAATGGCAAAGGCTGCATGCTTTATACCCCCTGACTACCTGACGTCACGGAAAATGAGACAGCAACCGACACAGGACCCATGCATGACTTTGATAATCAGGCTGACTGAGGGGTACTGCAAGCAGATAACCCAAATGTGATGACTGCAACAGTGAATACACTTGAACATCTACATTTATGGTAAGTGTACACAACTGTACTTTCACTGTTGCAGTCATCACATTTGGGTTATCTGCCTGCAGGTAGCCCTCAGCTGGCCTGAATACTAGAGTCTTGGGATTTCTGCATCGGATGCTGTCGCTTCTTCCATGACGTCAGGTCGTCAGGGGTATAAAACATGCAGCCGACACCATTACATCAGTCTGTCTTGCCGTGCGGTGCCCGAAGCAGTTCGCAAGTGCCGGTCGTCCGACTCCTGAAATTTTCGTTTTCGAGTTTCAGACCTGAAGTCTTCTGAAAGATAAGTACCCCGTTGGGGATCCTTTTTTCATGCTCTAACTGATGTCAGAAAAAATTAATAATGGTCTTTCCTGTGGAAAGCAAATACCTCATAGAGATTTTCATTGTTACTGCGTCACCCAGACCACGACATCCTTTGCTGTTGGTTTTGTGCCTTGTTCAATGCCTGAACTATTCGTCGTCGGGCTATTTTTGTAGCTAAATACTTTCGATCTCGATCTCCGTACTCCGAAATTGCTTCATTAAGCCATCCGACTACCGATCTTCCGAAAAAAATGTAAGGATAAAGGCAGAGACAGACCGCATAGGTCCAAAACTGCATACTACGCTACCGTTAAGCTAGTCGCCAGTTTGCTGGTACTCAGTGAGGCGCTTTTTCAGCCCCTGATACCAACTTCTACAGATTCGCAGGCCTCTACTGAGACCCATTTGGAATCCGGTATGCCATGAGATGCTTTTTCGACTATGGAACCCTGCGGATGTCTCTACCTTGGATGGATCCGGAGCCACTGTGCAGGCACCAGCTTCTGAGGGTGTATTCAGGCCTACCGATTTTCATATTAAACCGACGACTTTGTGTCAAGCCAAAAATACTGAATGCCTCAGGCCTAAAGTTCGCACTATGCCTATGAAACCGATGACCAAAGCGCATTCTCAGGCCCACATGCCTCACAAACAAATGACTAGAATGGCTGAAGACCTTATTACCTTAATTAGGGGAAGCCAGCCTTCCCCTTCTAAGAGACCTAGAACTGATTTTCCTGCTGAATCTTCTGATCAGGAATCTGATATCTCTTTTCCTTTCGACTACAAGGAACATACCCTTATCTACTTATGAGGATTCTGATGCATAGGATTTCATTCCCTCTGCTTCCCCTCCAGAAGATTTTTCTTTTGGTGAAACCTTGCATACCCTTAGGGAACATTTCCACTGGGAAAGCCAGGACTATTCTCAGTCCAAAAAGAGACTCGGGGAATTTTTAAACTTGCCTCAGCACAGGCCTCTAGCTATCTCTCCTGTTCTGGAGATTGCAGATGATGTTTTCTTGGAATCCAGTCTTACCCCGGACACTTTGCCTCCAGCTCCCAGGAAACCTGACAGGTACTATAGAGTTCCTGACTCTCACAAATTCCTTTTCAAGAATCCTACTGCGGATCCAGAGACCATTTCCCAAGGGCCAAAAGGCATTAAAGCTACTACTGCCAAAAATCTTACCCCTTCTGACAGGGATTCTAGGGCCTTAGACAGATGGGGTAAGAAGGTATACACCTCTGGCCATTAGGGCTTCGAATTGCCAGTTTCATATGTTTAAAGTATCAGCAGCATATTATGGTGCTAATTAAACAGAAAATGATGTTGATTCCTGACTGTGCAGGACACAAAGATTTACAGGAGTTAATGCTTTCTACTAACCAAGTTGGTAAACATACTTTGCAATGTGGATTTGATGCTTTAGAAGCATCTTGCATGGCTGCTGTCACTGGGTCTGTACTTAGAAGGCATGCTTGGCTTAAGGAACAAAACTTGCCAGATCATGTAAAAGCAAAATTACTGGATGCGCCCTTAAACCAAGAGCACCTGTTTGGCAATAAAGCAGAAGTAGTCCTCAAAAGGATGGAGGAAAAAGCTAAATCTATGCAAACTGTTAAAGATTTCTTACAAGTACAGCCACCTAGATTCAGTAGGCATTGGCCTTCAAAGAACTGGTCCTTTCCAGTCCCTTTCAGGCCTTCTCAGTCCAAACCGAGGGACAGCAGACCACCAAGACTTCAGTTTCAGGTTATGCACAGATCTAAGCGGTGGGGTGCTCCCACGTCCAAAACAGGGAGTAATAAGCCACCCTCCTATGGTAAAATTGCACAATGACTTATCCTTAACTTCCCCAAGCCTTGCTCAACTGCTTGCACCTTTAGGAGGAAAACTCACCCTGCATGCAAAAAACTGGGACTACATTACCCAAGACAAATGGGTTTTAAACATTGTTTCCCTAGGATACATATTCCACTTCCACTCTCTCCCAACCCTAAGTGGATGGCCAGACTTCCCCCCCCCAAAACCAGTGGGCGGATGCCCAAAAGCAATTACTTTCTCTCCTCAGTGTCAAGGCTATTCAACCTGTCCCAGCAGAACAAAGGGGAGAAGGTTTTTATTCCAGACTGTTCCTGGTTCCCAGAAAAGAAAACACCTGGCGTCCTATCTGTCTATTCTCAACACCTTCCTGGTGGTTCCAAAATTCAAACTGCTAACTCTCCAACAGCTGCTGCCTATGCTAGCCAAGGATGCCTGGCTGGCAACCCTAGACTTAAAAGAAGCTTACCTGCATATCCCCATAAGGGAATCTTGCAGGAAATACCTATGCTTCAGGGCAGGCTCTATGCACTATCAGTTCTCTGCACTCCCTTTGGCCTATCTACTGCACCCAGGGTATTCACAAAGTGCCTAGCTCCAGCCATTGCATTTTGCAGGCAGAGAAGTATCGAGATTTACCAAACTTGGATGATTGCCTGATTCAGGCGGAAAGTCAGGACTTGCTATTACAGCACCTGGCATTTGTAAAGAGACTTCTAACTTCATTGGGGTACACCATCAACAAAAAGAAATCACAACTAGGACCCTGCCAACAGATTGTATTCCTGGGAGCAAGCTTGAACACAACTTCCCAGATGGCATTCCTCACTCCAGAGAAACAAATTTATTTGACAACCTACTTCATCCTACTGGCCACAAAAACCCATCTATCTGCAAGGTAAATACTGCAAGCTGTGGCGTTCATGGCCTCTTGCATTCTGTTAATTTCATATGCAAGACTGCATATGAGGAAACTTCAATAGTATCTAAAACGTCTATGGTGTCAACATTTTCAGGACCTGGAAACAATAATTCCTTTCATTCCTTGTCTAAGGGTAGAGTTCCTTTGGTGGGCAGAGGCCTGCAACCACAACAAGGGACTCTCTTTCACTTTACCCCCTGCTGCCCAAACCCTAACAACAGATGCATCGAACTATGCATGGGGGCCCACATGGCAGGGCATTGCATTCAGGGCAATGGAACCCAAAACAGATGCACCTGCATATCAATCAAAAAGAAATGTTAACTGTACAGAATGCTCTGACAGCCTTCAAAGACCTTATTTTTCCAGGACAACTATTGGTAAAGACAGGCAACACCACAGTTATGTGGTACATAAACAAGCAGGGGGGAACCCATTCCTACCCATTCTGCAGACTAGCCATGGCTCTGTGGAACACCGCCTTGAGCAACCAGGTACACCTACAAGCTCAATTCCTGCCAGGCAAACTAAATTCACTGGCAGACGACAACAGAAATCTCATGGACCCACACAAATGGAAACTGGAACCCAAAATATTTAAGCTTTTGAGGAACAGATGGGGGACAGCAGAGGTGGTGGACCTGTTTGCTTCCCCTCAGAACCATCAACTGAACAAATACTGCACCAGAACTCCCCACAGTTAAGCTTGGAAAGTGGATGCCCTGTCCTTTACTTGGGAAAGCCTCTCAGTCTATGCTTTTCCCCCTTTGCCTCTCCTCTCGAAGGTTCTACTAAAGATCAAACAGGACAAGCCAAGGACAATCCTGATTGCACCAGACTGGCCATGCCAGCGCACTGGTAGCCTCTTTTGCGCAGTCTGACAGCACTACAACCATGGCACCTGCCTCAGACCCCTTCCCTGCATTCCCAGCAGGCAGGGCCAGATTATGCACCCTCAGCTTCAGACCCTGAACCTTGCAGTCTGGCTAATCTCCTGTGCTCACGTCTAGCAAACCTCAGTAAGCAGGTGCAGGAAGTCATTCTTGAGGCAAGGAGGCCCAGTACTAGAAAATCATATTCAGAAAAGTGGAAAAGATACTGTTCCTGGAGCCAGTCTCAGGGGATGGGCACAACTGTGCCCAGCTTACCTCATATACTAGATTACTTAACAGAAATGCTCCACAAGGGCCTATTCTTCTCTTCAATTAAGATTCATGCCTCAGCCATCTCAGCTCATTATAATACTGAGCCCACCCCTCTTCTCTCATCCCCTGGTAAAACAGTTCCTTAGAGGGGCCAAAAATTTAAGACCCCCCCAGAAGAGCTCCCACTCCAGCCTGGGATCTTAACTTACTCTTCCGCCCTTTGAACCAGCTGCTACAGCGGAGTTGAAATTCCTCTCTTGGAAAACAGCTTTACTTCTAGCCATCACTTCAGTAAGAAGAGTGTCTGAATTGCAGGCCCTTATGGTAGTGGAACCCTTCATTATCTTCCATGCGGACAGGATTTCCCTCAGGACTAACCCATCTTTTATGTCCAAGGTGGTGTCTAGTGTGGCTTTAAACCAGTCCATTAATTTGCGTACTTTTTTCCCCTAATCCTCAGAATAAAGGGGAAAGGATACTGCATTCTCTGGATGTACACAGACAGCTTAGATTCTTTTTGGACAGGACTTAGCCACTCAGAAAATCTGACCAACTGCTAGTCAGCTTTGCAGCAGGGACAAAGTGGAAGGCCATTTCCAAATGGATAGCACACTGCATCCGTTTCTGCTACAAGCACCATGGAAAACCTACCCCACAGAGGATAAAAACACATTCCTCTAGGGCTATATCTACATGTACTGCATTTCTCAGAGGAGTCCCTACCAGGGACATCCTGGAAGCTGCAACCTGGAACTCTGTACACACTTTCACCAAGCATTACCACTTGCCTATTTTTTCTAAATCCAGAGCTGGATTTGCCACAGCAGTCTTACAGGGCCTGATTGCTAGCCCCAATGCTTCTTAATCTACCTCCACCCTTCCTTAGCTTTGGGAGTCAAC
Source organism: Protopterus annectens (assembly GCF_019279795.1). Lineage (NCBI taxonomy): Eukaryota > Metazoa > Chordata > Ceratodontiformes > Protopteridae > Protopterus > Protopterus annectens. Next base: position 1,141,683,201 of record NC_056739.1, read on the forward strand.
CCAAATGTGATGACTGCAACAGTGAAACACGAAGAACGTAGTACAGTTGTGTACACTTACCATAAATATAGATGTTCGAGTGTATTCATTCTTGCAGTCCTGGTTACCCTCCCTCCAGCCCCCTGATTGTCTTTGCTTTCACTTATCCTTTTTGGTTTGGCATATCTTATACTAGGTGTATTTTTTTTGCTGTGAGTGTTTCACACCATATAATTGCTTCCTATTGTAGGGGCACCTGACATCTGGGGCAAGAAAAACTGATGTAATGGCATCAGCTGCATGTTTTATACCCCTGACAACCTGACATCATGAAATAAGCAACAGTATCCGACGCAAAAATCCCAAGACTCTGGTATTCAGGCCAGCTGAGGGCTACCTGCAGGCAGATAACCTAAATGTGATGACTGCAACAGTGAATACACTCAAACAACTACATTTATGGAAAGTGTACACAACTGTACTTTTTTTTTTACTCATTTAAATGACTTCTTTATTTTTGCAGACTCTCTTCTATGCTATTAGGAATCTCATCTTTTTGTCAAGACCCATCTTGTCAACCTCTTTTTCAAGGGAATCGAAGGTTACCCTTTGGGTTGTTAGACGTGTTTACAAATTATCTGGTTTCAGAAATAGCTTATTGCAGATTACAGAACACAGATGGGTTTTTTTCCTCATTTAGATGACTTTTTTATTTTAGCAGACTCTCTTCTATGCTATTAGGAATCTCATCTTTTTGTCAAGAACCATATTCTCAACCTCTTTTTCAAGGGAACCCAGAAAAATTATCTTTCATTCCTTCTCCCCAGATAGCATTTTTAGGCTGCCTCCTTGATACTGCCCTCATGATGGTCTTTCTTTCTGAGGACAAAGTGGACTTTTGCAAGGAACAATTTCTGATAATTTCTAGCCAAATTCTCAGCAGCTAGGAAATTATTTATTTGATATTTGTCAACCAGATTAGTCAGCAGTCCTTTTTCAGCGGAGGCCCATGGAGAAAACTTCCAGTTTTAAAAGTAAAAAAAGATACATACATGCATGAAATATGTCAAATATAACGGAGTAAAAAAGTTACATACAATAAGTGTAAGGGCCAGGTTAAACAGGGTAAAAAAAAAAAGTTACAAGCATGTAATACAAGGTGAACAAATGAGTGATAATACAGAATATATACAAGAAATTATCAAAAATCAACTCCGGGTGCATTACCCAAGGATACAGCAGTGAAAGCTGTATGTAATAACTGCCTATAGTAGGATTTTAAAAGCAGGTAACAGAAAAGGACGCTGAAGTTTGGAGGTACCAGCAGTAGCATTAAAAGGAGAGGAGCTTAGTTTAAGTTGGGTGATTGCATAATCACAACCATAATTTTAAGAGACTTCTTTTGGGGATGTTTTAAAGGAGTTAGTGTTAGGGATAGATCTTACATCTAGTGGCAGTTTATTCCAAGCATTTGGCACAGAGTAGTTGAAGAGAAGTTTGCCAATATTTTTATTGGACACAGAAACTTCTAGTAGATGCTGTTAAGAGCTTTGAATTGAATGGTTGGGAGTGTAAGGTTGAATGAGGGTAGTGAGAGATATCTCAGGATATTAGTATTCATGGTCTTTACAATTTCTTATCAGTCTGGACCAGCACTCCCTCTCCTTTCAGATCCCAATGCTACATTTTATAAAGAGGGAAGTTTCTTTTTATCCCACCAGTCCCTACTCTGTCTGTAACCACAGATGCTTCAGATTTTGCATAGGGAGCTGTTACCAAAACGGTGAAAGTGCAAGGCATGTGGAACCATCAGGACAAAAAGAAGCACATAAACATAAAAAAAAATGGCATTTAAGGAACCAGGAAGGAGCGTCCTGTCTCCTCTTTATTTGCATTCTGTTTAGAAGCATTGGTAAAGAAAACAAGGGACTCAGAAATTCAAGGATATAGTTAGTATGATAGTCAAGAAAAGCTGGCTCTGTTTGCAGATGGCATTATTTTATACCTGACAAAACCAGAAAGAGATGCTGTGGAACATATTGAGACAGTTTCAGACCTTTTTTGGGATAGAAAATTAATGAAGCTAAAAAAAAAGCAGTAGCAGTAAATTATGTACCCATATACAATTTGGTTTAGCAATATCCATACTTGCAGGGACATAATAAAATGAAGTATATAGGAGTATGGATTACAAATGGTACAGGTGTGGCAGCTAAGGATATCTGGGAAGAGATTTGGCATGGTGACATGAATGTTTGTGTGTGTGTGTGTGTGTCTGTGTGTGTGTGTGTGTGTGTGTGTGTGTGTGTCTGTGTCTGTGTCTGTGTGTGTGTGTGTGTGTGTGTGTGGAAAGTTTAGGACATAGCCCTTTAAGATGTTAATTTTTTAATTGTTTAACATCAACAGCATGCTGGGTATAAAAGATGGAGCTGTGTGTGTTTTCAGTATTCTGATGAAGTTCTTTTTCTAAGGACAAAAGCACTAAATAAACGGATTTTCTACAAAGTGGTCAGCTGCCTCCTCTCATCCTGGTGGTATTCTTTACAAGTTTGTGGTTCCTGTTTTTTATTAGTCATTGTGGAGTGATGGATGGAAGTGAGGTGACCGGTTGCCTATCCCCATGGGGATTGTTATTTGCCTACACTGAGTTAAATAAGTCAGTGGGGAACTTGACTCTTTTAGTGGAGCAGCTTAACCAGCAGTCTATTAATTTACGTGGAAATGGACTGAATTTTTCTCCTCATTTATTTCGTGAGGGAACTCAATTCTGCACTCAACCTTATTACTCCAGCTCAAAGGCAACCTGAAGTATGTGTTAACCAATCACAAAGCAACAATTTGCATAGAGGATCAAATCATAGGGGGAGAAGCTTCATACAATGGCAACTTTACACTGAAGCAGTGGTTGGAAAAGGCTTCATAAAATCATTTTGACTTTCATTGTGTTAATTTGGACATAGGAATAGTTGATAACTCAAAACACTAGAAGATACTATGCTAAAATTCAAGAAACTGCAACTACAAAACAGCTATTTTCGCGAATGTATTCACACTGAGTGAATACTAAAAGTATTAAGAATATGGAAGTACCGCACTGGCCTACAGAGAGGCTCAGATTTGCACACTGAACTCCTCAACTTATTCACCAAGCATGGCTGTGAATTATTACAAGTACTGTTGAAGGACAATGAAAGACAAATGTCTATTTTATCTGATACTATAATTAGGCTTGATAACAGTTTACAGTGTGACTTGTTTGAGAGTAAAATAGGGGAATATTTTGCTTTGTTTGTTAGGGTTGACTGTTTAGTGGATGATTTAAAGGCTAAAAAAAAACAAAGAAATTACTAAGAGATCAAAGACAAAATGAAAATGGTACAGCATATCCATTACCTCCATTAAACAAGCATGTGAACAATAATAACCACCATATGAGTAATGAACAGCCTAACAACAATTTTTCTCATGCCTCTGAACCAGTTATATCTGATAGCTCTGACCCTTTAGAATATCCTGCTTTGAGGAGGTCTGGTAGACTGATGAACCAGAAGAGGAATCAAACAAACCCACTGAACCAGAATTTTTATGGGACCCGTGGTGGGGTCCGTCAGGGGAGGGGGGAGAGGCAACATGAAAGAAAGAGGCAGTTATCACTGGAACAACTGAGTAAATACAATGGTTGTGACAATGATTCGTGTGTTATTAACAAAAACTGTGATTTTTAAAGTGTACAATTATAGGGATGTAAACATTTATTCTTTTTATGCTCATGTTTTTGAGAAACGTTTGACTTTTGTTCCAGTTAGGAAGGCAAGGACTGATGAAGTCTTAGTTAATTTGAAACTGTTTACAAAGAAATTGAACCTGGGTTTTTATTTTAAAAATTCCAGGGCACCTATGGATATGAATAGTGGCTTTGTTCAGCCCAGTACTTTTAACCCACACACACACACACACACACACACACCCAGTGGTCAGTACTTTTGAAAAATTATCTGAATGGGAAATCATAGAATTATTAAAACATAATGGGCAAAAGAAGATAAGGCTTAACACCCTAACATCTGAAGAAAGAAATATACCAAGACAGATTTGTGAAAACCATGAATTAAGGGTGATGAAACCTGACAAAGGTGGGGGACTAGTCATTATGAATACTAATGACTATAACAACAAAATGTTCTCTATCCTTTACAGTGAAACGTGAAGAAGCAAGTACAAGCAAATTAAATATAGCCTATCACAAGATAGACCTAGTATTGGAGGATTTATTATTGAATAACCAGTTAACGCCACTTGAATACAATTACCTTAAAGTTACAAGTCCTAGGACCTCTACAATATTTGGAATACCAAAGATTCACAAGGGTCTTAGTAACCCCCCCCCCCCCCTCTTAGACCCATTGTGGACGCCAAGGCTTCCAAAACCTTTACAATAGCAAAGTACATAGATTATCATGCAAAAGCAGTTTTGGAAGACTATATATACAGTTTCAAAGACACTCGGGGTTTTTCTGACTGAGGTTTCCGATGACAAATTCAAAGTAGACACAATCTTTGTAACGACAGACAAAGATTTGTTTTCACTGATGCCACACACAATAGGAATAGAATAGTTCTGTACTTATGTCAATATACCAATCTAGAACATGATCAGATTCTGACCCTAAGGACTTTAATGAAAGTGGTGTTAGACAACAACTTTATCACCTTTGAACACCAGCTATTCAGGCAAAAGAAGGGGGTGGCCATGGGGGCCGCTTCTGCTCCCATTTTTTCCAATATTGTATTAGCCTTTTGGCAAATTAATTATGTCATCAATTCTGAATTTCAAAAAGTTGGACCTTATATGGTCGCTTTTTGGATGACGACATTATTTTTTGGAATGATACATGTGAAAAATTAGACCAGTTTTTTGAGTATGTACACAACACCACCACCAGCTTCTTAAAGTTCACTATGACTATATGTGAAGAAAAGGTTAACTATCTTGATGTCACTATTAGGAAAAACAAAACTAGGACCAAATTTGAATCTACTATCTACAGGAAACCTACATATTCCAATACATTACTATACTTCAGCAGTTAGCATCCCATCCACCAGAAAAAATCTTTAGTGAAAGGGCAGTGTGTACCCCTGGCACACATGGTGTCTGAACATAGTGAATTTTGAGGTTCAGTGCAACATTTTACATGACATGTTAATTAAAAGAGGGCACCCCACCGCCTTCCTGAATCATATATTCAATGAGGTAAAAGAGAAGAGGACTGGGGGTTACTATATACCTTTATTAGGGATGCGTAGGGAACAAATGTCTACAAACAATACAACTGTTATTAATGAAAACAAAATGTGTAAGGCACTAATTTTAACATACAATAGTGATTTCACTGGCATCAAAAAAGTGATATGTAAAAATTGGAGAGTCTTTGACACTGAACCAGAATATAAGGAAATAGTTGGGAAAAGCCCACTCATTGTATGCAAAAAAGACATCTGTATAAAAAATATGCAAGAGAGAGTGATTAGCTGTGAGCAACAGGGGGTGATGAAAAAATGTGGACTTTGTACACAGTGTAAATGTATACTGGAAGGTAGCAAAGTAAGATTAGAACATTATGGGACTATCAAAGTTCAAAAGAAGTTTAACCGTAATAGTAGAAGCATTGTTTACCTAGCAGCATGTCAGAAATGCATCTGTTTTTATATTGGAAAAACGAAGAATTGTCTAAAAAGCAGAATTTATCAACATAATTATGACATAGCGAAGAAAGAAATGAACACTGCACTGTCATTGCACATTCAAGTTTACTGACCATTTTTTTAAAATTCATTATTATTGACCAGGTGGATGGAGGCAGAGAGGTGGCCCATATATGACTACCTTGAATACAAGGAACTTCAGTGGCAGTTGTGAACAAACACCACTACCTACCCTGGGTTAAATGAAACTATATCCATCAGTCCTGTCTTAAGATTAAAAGCAGCCTTAGCTTTATAATTATTTCGTGTTTTTAATAATTTGGCATGGTACAATGAATGTTTGTATGTATGTATATGTATATATATATATATATATATATACATATATATATATATATATATATATATATATATATATGTCTGTGTGTGTGTGTGTGTGTGTGAAAAGTTTGGGACATAGCCCTTTAAGATGTTCATTTTTTAATTGTTTAACATCAACTGCATGGTGGGTATAAGATATGGAGCTATGTGTGTTTTCAGTATTCTGTTGAAGTCCTTTTAGTAAGGACGAAAGCACTAAATAAACAGATTTTCGACAAAGTGAACAGCTGCCTCCTTTCATCCTGGTAGTATTCTTTATAAATATGTGGGAAGAGACTAAAAAGATAATACAAAAACTGAGAAAATGGAAGCTCTGTTATATGAATATCGATAATAAGAAACAAGCAGTTAAAATGTTTTTAGTCTTATTAGTAAGATACAAACATTTAAAATGAACTGAACCCATGTGTCAAGGATTAAATGAAGATTGACAACATCAGTTCAAAAGATAATACAAAAACTGAGAAACAGGAAACTCTGTTTTTTGGATATGGATAGCAAGGATACATTCATTGAAGATATTTTTAGTCCCTTTAGTCTTATACACAGGCCAAGCATATTTTTGGCAACCAGAGGAGAAGTTGTGGATAGCAATTAATAAAGAGCTGAAGGATTTTATCTGGGAGGGGAAGACTGCAAATAAATTTCTAGTCTCCCACCAGGATACAAGTGCTCTTCAGCAATTACATTCTTCTTGCTGAGCACACTCAAGCAAATCTGTAGTCTGTGGCTACCACTCCACCCATACAGTATAAGAAGGAATCAGTACTGCAAACTAAACAAGGATATACATTTTGAGCCTGAAGAGCAGGAGCACACTCAAGCAAATCTGCAGTCTGCGGCTACCACTCCACCCATATAGTATAAGAAGGAATCAGTACTGCAAACTAAACAAGGATATACATTTCGAGCCTCGAGCAGGGGCAGTCCACCCAGGCATTCTACTTGTATGTTTTATGAGAGTAAAGCTATTACATTAGCAGTATTTCTTAATAGTTCTCAGCGTGCTAATAAAACTGACTGTTGTAGCCTTGTGACCACCCCCCAGCTAGTGCAGTAATCCTAACTGTCCAATAGACAGTATACATTTAATTCAGATCCCTGTGACTAAATTAACCATCAAGCAGCCCTGTCAGTGCTGTCTGCCTTAGTTTGTATCACTTGGAGGCGCACCTGTTTATTTGCATCTCTATACATTCCCCTTCATTGCTAATGTATCTCCCTAATCTAATCTGTGCACAAACTGGTTACTAATCAGCAAGTCAATGTGAAGACACACTCCCAACCTTAATAAACTTTGCTGTCTTCTCTCCTTCACTTTACAGGTAGTTTGAATTATTACTTACCCCCTCTGAGGCCTTCACTGATTTCCACTGATTGCGCCTCTGGTTTTTTTGCATTCCACCTGGTTTACACCCCTTGTGTTATCTCCCTCCCCCAATACTAAGTCTATAACAGTCTCCTGCTGAGCATGGCGCCATCTTTAAATTTCTAGTCTCCCACCGGGACACAAGTGCTCTTCAGCAATTACATTCTGCTTGCTGCTAAGCCATTAGACCTCAGGAATTTGTTTAAAGTGTTCAGATTTGTAAAGTAATACTTTTTTCTCTTGTCTTGGTGGGCTCTGCCCCGCTCTGTTCGCCCTTGCTAACGCTTGAGCGCTCTCTGCTCCTCTGCCATGACCCCGTATTCCCTCCCGTCCCCATTACTTCTTCATTTATAGTAATCACAGCCACACCCACAGCTTACCCTCACATCCCCTCCACCAATCACAACTCCTCAAGTCATATCACATTATACCACAGCAACTTGCTCCACACAAAATACTCCCAATCACTCTCATTCCCACTAGGCATTTTTTACATCACCCACACTACTTCCCCATCCACGTATAGTAGTGCAACCCTATAATTCCTATTCAGACTCCCCACCTAGAACCAACTTAAACTTTATGACCATGACTATCACACAAATAAGTCTAGTCTGTCTTCTCATAATTTTTTATTTTTTTTTATTTATTTTCTTATTTATTTATTTATTTATTCCAAAGACATGCATCTGGAGTGTTTCTCCACGGGCCTCCGCTGAAAACAGGCTCTGTGGGACCTAGTCGGACATTCCCGGTCAACAAATGTTAAATAAATAAATTAAATAAATAAATAAATAAAAATAAAAATAAATAAAAAAAATAAACACATATGTTCTCATTCCTACTCCAAAAAAATACAATACTTTCTCACACTCCTCACCAAGCTCCAACATCTGTATCACCATTTTAAAAGCAGGCTCACCATAAGTGGGGATATCCACCCCAACCCAGGCCCAAATCCATCCTGTCCAACACAAACTGCTCCAACACAAATGTCAGAACATAACACCCCCACTTTCTTCATCCCTGGGCAAATCAACAGCAGCAGCAAAACCAACCATCTTTTAATGCTAAATATTAAAAGTATCAAAAATAAAATATCTGAACTCCAGGCCACAGTGGCACACTACTCCCCAGACATAGTTGCTTTAACATAAACCTGGCTAAATAAAAACATAGCTAACTCAAAAGTTCTCCCTACCGGCTACAATATCATTAGACAAGACAGACCACTTTGTAAAGTGGGTGGAACTGCCTTACTGTACAAGTCCAACTTAACTGTCCGTCAGTTACCAAACAACTACCCCTCCCCCAATAATTGGGATATACTTGTCTCACAACTTCAGCTTCACCCTAAAAAGGTCATCACCACAATTGTGATCTGTATTCCACCTGGTAATACACCTGCTAGCCTTGAAGACTTCTTATCCTGTTCTTACACATACTCACAAGAAACCCTTATTCTGGGGGACATCAACCTAGATTGGTTCACCTGTATGTCAGAATCACCAAGTAATCTAATAAATCTCCATGGCTACCAGCAGCTAGTCCAAATCCAACTAGATGTGATAAAAAATCTAAAAAGGAATCCGTCCTTGACTGAGTCCTAACTAACAACCCCATATTGTACACTCACACAGGCAGTCTACCAGACACCTTAAGTGACCACAACATAATATACTTTATACGTAGTATAACAAACATATGCAAAACCACTAACTATATATCCACTAGAAACACAAAAACATTCGCTCCTGAGGTCCTCAGCACTTTACTCTGTAACTGTGACTGGACCCCCCTAAAAACCCTCCCACTTGACCAGGCTGTAGCATATTTCAACAAAACATTTCTACAACACCTAGACACTGTCGCTCCATTGTGCAAAATCAAGGTTAGAACTTCTCCAAACCCCTGGCTCAGTAAAGAAACCAAGAAAATCCTCAAGTCCAGAGACACCGCCTGGCTTTACTATAAAAAAAAAACAAAGAAACACAAAGCCTAAGTACCAAGAACTGCGCAACTGTGCAAAAAAATGCATTAGGCTGGACAAAAAAATCCTACTACACAACATTACAAACTAAATACCAACCTAACCCCCAAAAATTTTGGAAAAGTGTAAACCAGCTACTAAAATCCACCCAAAAGGCTACCCCCAAACCAACCACCCCTGACACTAAAATTCCCATTGAAACACAATTCAACTCCCACTTTGTGAACTCAGTTCTGTCCTTAATATCACAGGACATTTCCTTCCTCACTATCCCCCCAACACAAATAACACTAATACAAGCTTTACCCTCAAAACAGTTTCCACCACTTCAATCAAAAGCATGCTCTCCAAACTAAAAACCTCATCAACAGCAGCCGATCTGCTCCCCAGCTATTTCTTGAAACTCACAGCAGATGCTATTGCTATCCCAGTCTCCACTCTCATAAACAGATCAATTGTTGAAAACTATGTGCCCAAACTCTGGAAAACATTCTATGTTACACCCATACATAAAGGCGGGACCTCCACTGAACTTAATAACTACAGACCCATTGCTTTACTCTCCCCCCTGACCAAAATCCTAGAAAAATACATCCATACCCAGATGCTAAACTATCTCCTAGACAGCAACATCCTGTCACCTACTCAGCATGGTTTCAAACCTGCCCATAGTACCACTACAGCCCTCCTCTGCTTCACAGACACAGTAAACTGTCTCAAAAATGAAGGCCTACAGGTGTCAACTCTTTTTTTGGATATGTCCAAAGTATTTGACACAGTCTCACACCAAATCCTGCTAAACAAACTAAACCAATATCGCCTTTCAAATTCCACTCTTACCTGGTTCCAAAGCTACTTAACTGACAGGTACCAAGCTGTGAAATGGAAACATTCTCTCTCTCTCCTCAGCTGCCCATAACTATAGGAGTCCCACAGGGTTCTGTCTTAGGACCACTACTATTCACAGTCTTCACAAATTACCTCCATACCTCCACACAGCATGCATCTATCATTCAGTATGCAGATGATACTACCTTAGTCTGTGCTGCACAAAACATTCCCACCCTCCTGCAAACAACTCAACTAGCATTCTCTGACGTTGAAAACTACTTTACTAAAGCCCAACTTATCCTCAATCCAAAGAAAACTCCGCTTATGATTATAACCAGTTCTAACAAAAACACTGATAACAGTCGATTCACCATCTACTCCACAAATGCTACTCCAATCACTCCAGTGGCACAGGATAAGCTATTGGGAATAACCATAGACTCCCACCTAAAATGTGATAGTCATCTCAACTTAACTATTAAAAAAGTACATGCTAAACTGGGATCACTCTACTGTATCAAACCATTTCTTACCAACAACACAAGATCAGCCATTGCTCGCTCCCAACTTCTATCCACCCTACTCTATGCATCTCCCATTCTGACTAATCTCAACAAAACTGAACTAAGCAAAATGGAAGCCTGCTATAACATAATTGCCTACTTTGCTGCAAATTGCTCATATAGAACTCATCACTGTACTGCTTTGAGACAGCTCCAATGGCTTGAACTGCCCAACCTCCTAACTTACAATCAGCTCTGCCTCTGTCATTCTATTACCTCCCCAATAAGTGTCCTGCCCTCAAAAACCTAGTACAATATCACTCAGCCAAAAGGCCTCTTAGATCATCAAGCAAACTACTACTAGAAGTCACCAACAGCTACAATAGCTTTGGAGATGCGCTGTATAGTAGTTCATTGGCTAGAAAATGTAACTCTGTCCCCATTAGCATTCAAAACACATCATCCAAAGCATTCTTTAAAGACCTCATCAGGCAACATCTCAAGCAAAATTGGCAGTGCCATGATTGCTCCCCAGGCTAATGAAAGTGGATAAGGTATACATACTAAATCTAGAGTACTTGATAATAGTTTTCAGTCTTACTCACAAAGACTGGCTAATCTACAGTGTATGTACTGTACCTGTGTACTATGTATGTATTCTACCCATGTTCCAAATTTCAGCTGTACACCACAAATCTATTAATTACGTTTATTTTTAAATTAATATTATTTGTTTGTTCTCTCCACTGTAACTGTTGATGTGCCGCATACCACTGTAAAAACATGTCTTTTGTAATTTGTGTGTATACTGATCATGTCTAACTAAATTTATCTGTAATTTTTCTTTGTGAAGCTTTTCTCCCCGGGCCTCTGCTGAAAAAGGGCCTTTTCGGCTCAGTCAGACACCCCCTGTTAACAAATGTAAAATAAAATAAATAAAGTTGGATAAGCTTATTCTTCCAGTAGAACAGGGCAGATTGGGATAACCCGAATTGAAGGAATATTTCAGAGCAATACAGTTAAGGCTACTGTACATAGCATAAGCAGAAACCTATAATTCAAAGTGGAAAGAGATGATGATGAAGCAGTGGGGAAGCTCAAGAAACGGGGAGAGAGCGAGATTTTAGATGCAGATCTTTAAGGAGAAAAACAGTAGTCGTACAGAATATTATAATCATAAAGTAGCAGAAAGTATTCTAAGAACTTAGCCAACACGGGAATGGAGAAAGGAGATTCTGCTGATAGGGATAACTACAATTGGAGATATAGACAATAGGGAAGTGAGGTCTGGAATATATTGGAGAAAACTGGCAAAGGAACCAAGGTATTAGGAGCAAAGAACAAGAGAGGGAAAGGTAATAGGATGGAAATATGCCAAGAACTTATTTGGACTGCAGGTTAGAGTTTGCCTTTCCTATCAAGGATTGATATCTGAGTATAGGTATAGAGAAAGAAATAAGGGAGTCCTAAACGAAAGACCAGCACTGGTAGAGTTTTTAGTAGAATCTAGAACAGAAGTTGTTATTACAAAATTAATAATTAGTAGACCATATAATATATTGCATGATAACTATAAAAATCAATTGGAGGAGGTTAGGAGGGATTGGGAAGAGAGATTAGATAAACAATTCACAAAGAAACAATAGGGTGATATTTATGTCTCCCAAGTACACAACAAAATCTAGAAGATTTTGAATCTTTGCTTGGAAGTGTTTGCATAGGTATTTTTATACCACAAGTAAACTCCAAAGAATTTTTTCTGAGGCAGACAGCAAATGTTGGAGGTGGAATGGGGAAGAAAGAGGTAATGGGAAACATGTTTTTTGGAGTGTAATTAGTTGGCAGAGTTTAAAAATTCCCTGCAGACTGCGGTGTCAGAGATGTTGGGTTTGCAAATTGGAGTAACTAGGGAAATTATTTTTTTTAACTGTGATACAGAATTGGAATTGTCTGACATAGTAAGGCCTTGCTGAGTCTAATTATGATGGCTGCCAAAAAGGCAATTACTAGAAAATGGAAAAAAAAGTCTAAACCAACTTTACTAAAGTAGCAAAAATAGTAACAGAGATAAAACAACTGCATCTGGGATCTTTAGAAAATGGTGGGCGCAAATTACATTGGGGAAATGTGGCATCAGTACACGCAGAGGAGGAACAAGGTTTAAAAGAAGGCAGGATTTGAATGAGCTATGTAATGGTTGACTGACATTGACTGGATATATTAAAAGTAATGTGTAATGTTTGCAGCTATAGTTGTGTAGGCACGGTTTGTAATTTATAATGTTTGCAACTGAGATTGTATCGTTATGGTTTATTTTCATTTATATAATTGTAAGATTGCCTATATCATACATGATAATTTAATAAAGATGTGTCTTGTTTAAAAAATGATGGCATTATTAAATACTGTCAAATCACTAAACCTTCTCTGGAGTCCAGAATCCTTTTTAGTAATCACAGACAATATCACATTCATGTGGTACATTAACATACAGAGGTGAACTAGGCCTTACCCTTTTTGCAGAATAGCAGTGGTAGCTTGGGAACTGGCCGTTTGACTCATTGTGTTGTTCTTGGACATCATCCACTTGTGAGGAACTCCTCAGGTAGATTTGTTTGCTTCCAGTCACAGCAGACAGTTAAAGAAGTTCTAACCAGGAATCTTCCTATAAAGGCTTGGAAGACAGATGCCTTTTCATGCCCGTGCATGGGAATGTTGCTGTGTACTTTTTCCACTCATTCCAGTAATAACCAGAGTTGTTTAGAGATCCTAAAGGACTCTTCAGAAAAAAGTACTGGTAACTCCTTTTTGACCAGGCAACAATGGCTCTCCCTTCTTTTGAAAATAGCCAAGGGCAATTACTACAAGCTTCCTCACAGGATGGACTTACTCACACAAGACAAGTGTTGTCTGATCCAACACAGTGTTCGAGTTCTGCTCACAGCCAGGATAATAGACTTCTAAAACATTTTGGGTACTTTTTCTGTAAGGATAAGCAGAAAGTGATAAAAGAGGCTAAGAAATGATATATGGCTAAGTGGAAAGGATTTTCTAGCTGGTAACATAGAATGAGCCAAGGTAATTTTAAGGTTTAGATATCTTTGGTTCTACAGTGTCTGTGTGAGTTATCATTCTTTGGCCTTTCATACTCTTCCATTAAGATTAATCTTTTGGCCATTTCTGCTTGTATATCTATGGTTTCTCCCTTTACCTCAAGTGAAGCAGTTTCTGAAGGGGGTATTACATATTAATCCATCTAGAAAACACGTGGCTCTTCCATATGCTCTTGACTTTTGACTGGAGAAACTTACACTTTTTCCTTTTGAAACAGCACATGTGGCTGATTTGAAGCTTTTCTTATGGAAAACAGTTTTGCTTAATGCTGTGACTTCCGGGGAAAAGTAAAATCAGTTGTCGGTTTCTTATGAAGGTAAGGAAAAGGGACAGTCAGTATCAAAATTTCCAAATATCTGTCACATACCATTCAGTTTTGATATTCATATCATGGCAAGCTACTTCCAGGCAAAGTCTGAGTCCATTCTACCAGGGCTTATGACTACTACTGCTACAATTTGGAAAGGGGTGGACTCTAAATATTTTAGTGCAGCAACTTGGACTTCTCTTCCCACTTTTACTAAGCACTCCAAAATTGACCATCTCACTAGGGCGAGGGAAGGGTCTGCTACAAATCTGATCCTTCTTCCTCTTCCCTTTCTAAGTTTTGCTATTCATCACATTTTGTTTAGGCTACTGCAACAGGGATCTATTGATGAACATAGTACAGTTGTGTAACTAAATGTACCATAACAGTAGGTGTTAGATCATTGATGCAATACAAATGCCCTCCTTCCTTTCCCATTATTTTGTGCCAAGATGGGGGTCCCTATCTTCCAGCCTTCTCCTAGTACATTTTTTCTTAGAAGGTCTCTAGTCTACTTTGTTTCTGAGGCAAGAAAGCTCTGATATTTGGTACCCATATGCTTAATTTTATACTGACAGCTCTAACAATCGTACAAGCACATAGGCTTTGAAAGCTGTCTGGATGTGTACAGTCTTTGGCAGGATACGTCCCATACAGCTTAGACTTCAGTAACAGTGATTTTATTCAAACTACTGTTGTGGTAAGTTTACTTACATGACCATACTTTTCCATCTAAAACTTGGAAGATCCCTGTTTCTTTACTGTGCTAGGTATTGTTACTGTTGCTCATGTTATTACCATATTTCTATTTTCTGCTATGGATAAACACAGTAAACAAAAAAACCTTTTGAGAAGAGCTTTCGTAAATGTGCCAATCTTGGCCACATGGTTCCACCCTAGCATACCCATAACCTTTGTGTTGTGCATCTGGGGCTGGAATATCTGACTTCAGACTGTACAATTTGTAAGGCCTTTTTGAGTCTAGATCCTTATCAGACCATTGTAACAAATTAATACTGAAATGTATCCTTTCCCCAGATATGTTGTCAGACAAACCTACAAAAAATAAGGATAAGGACTGAGTGAAAAAGTAACACAACTCCAAAAAATAGAAGTCAGAAGATACTGTTTATCTTCAACACATAAAATAACTGCACAGTCCACCACAAGGAGAAAACAGCAAAGAGAAGAACAAAGCTGTTAACTAAATAACCACTCTGTAGCAGCTGTCAGCTGCCACAGTTTATTAAGAGGTTAAGCACTTTCTTCTCCTTGCCTCAGAGACTTCTTCAAATCGGTTCTGATGAAGTCTGCAAGTCGAAAGAGATGAAAGCGTTTAACTTGTTAATAAATTCTTGAAATCGACAGTTGTGCCACTTGGTTATTTGGTTCAATACTTAAGGTGCACAGGATGGATCCAGAACCCCCCAATATCTGCAGTTAAGGAACTTCCTCAAACATCTCTTCCATCAGACTCAATCATTATAATTTCAAATAAGTCTCCAAAGCCTGTTGCTAGTAGGCATTCTTCTGCGAGTTGCCTCATTTTACGTCAAGCCCACCACCTACTTCCTCCCTTGCTCTATCAGGTCTTTCAGGGATGTTAGTGATTTAAATTGGGAAGGTATGATAAGAGAATTTCTCAAGACTTGAATTGGGTATCATTCTCTTCTGTCTCCAGGGCAAATCAAGTAGGCCCTTCTACTCTTTTGTTGACTCCTTACCCAGATTTTTTTGTGGATCCACTGAGTTTGGAATCAAATCACTCACCAGAGCCTGTGCATATGGAGTCGAAGAGGACACTGCCCTCAAACTCCATTACTGCCCATCCGATTCACTTAACAGCAATGCATTCAGCATGAAGTGGGACTCGGGGCTGTGTGCTCGATGTGGAGTCTTTGGCTTCATGTTTACTATCATCACATTTTGTGTCATTTGTGGTATCGGAGATCTTGGCCTTCTGTTCTTCAGTATCAGGTGTGCACTCCAGTGTCACATCAGCTGCAGTGATGATGGACAGGGTGTTGGTAAGAGTTTCTCTTATGTTGGCTTAGTCTTCAAGGTCATGGACAGGATGATTGCTTCTCCACTGAGAACTTCAGCACAGCCTCCAGTGGCGCCAGCATCACCCAGAGACAAGCTGCAATTTGTGTATAAGCTCCTTCATCATCACTTCCATGGGCAGAATAAAGAGGATACCTCAAACAGCTTGTACAGGTATCATCTGGGCCCTCTGAAGAGCCAGAGTCTCCCTAAAGTTCTAAAGTTCTTAGAGGATGTGCAAGAGGAGGCATGGTTTCCCTAGTGGAGTCTCTCACCTTAGACATGGACTTGGAGGATACCTCCTTTGGTGAAATCCTATAATTGCAGATGGAGTCCTGGCCTGCAGACCCACCCTCTGAGAAGTGTTGTTTGAGGTGCATCACTGTACACTTTCTGCGTTCTGGGTAGTTACTCCTGCTGACCACCTTATTGATTTGGCTACTAAGGGTGCATTGCTGGAACCTAATTTCTCAAATCCTATCTACAAAAAAACAGATAAAAATCCTCTGCTATCCTAATGATAGGCAGTAGTGGACCAAGGTCCCTGTGGTGGATTCCATAACTGTAACAGCAGCTACTAAAAAGGAGGTCTCTGAGGAAGCAGCAACAGCTGTCCATCCACGCAGCATGGAGTCACGAGCGATGAACAGAATGGGGAAGTGGGCTTACACTTCTGGCACATTTGCCTTCAGAGTATTAAATTATGTAACACATATGAACCACATCCAGAGGGATCTAGCAGAATAGTCTTTACTCTCTCTCTGCAAAGATCCCCCCACAACAGGGTCATGTAAACAGCTAGAGACTATGAGAATGATGCTCAGTATCTCTAACCACCTCATGCTGTTGATGCACACTACATTCTGTGGGGCAGCCAAGGCAGAAGGTACAGGAATCACCATGAGACTTCTCACCTAGCTCACATTTTGTGACTTTGTGGATAACTTCAAAGCGTCCTTCACAAATGCCTCCTTTGGTTGTTCATCTCTGTTTTGATCATCTATGAAATAGAAGTTACTAAGGTGTGAGGTGGAAAGAAAGACTCTTTCTACTACTGGTGTCAAATTTGAGGCCACTCCGCAATCCTTAAGGAGGAATAAGAGGGAGTAAAAATCTCTACATTTAAGAAGAACCAGTGTCACTTCTTTGACTCCTGAGACAGGGCAGCCGTGGCAGAGGCAACCCCAACAATGTATGCAGACCCAGATGGTCTTGGAGAACTGCAGAACCAGGGATTTCAGGGGCCCTTTTTTGGCAGACAGAATCGGCATCCCTGAAGGGTTACTTATCTGCTTCCCTCTGGAGGTAGGTGTGGGACATTCCTCTATACTGTCCTGTGTGGATAGCCATCACACAGGACTATAGAGTAAGAGAGAATATCCAGAAGTTATGTCATACTGTTTTCCCATCCATCTCATCAAACTCGTCTGCTTCTAGATACTCCACCCTGTCAGCAAAAAAATGGTCAAATGAGAAATTTGTTCCCTTTTAGAAAAAAGTGCAATCCAAGAGGTCCTGCCAAACTGGACCAGAGAGGGTCCAGAATCTATACAAGATATTTTTTGGTGCCCAAGAAAAACAAGGATTTTGGGCCAATTCTAGAGCATGGTGGCCTGAACCTTTACATCAAAAAGTCCCTTTTAATATAGTCATAGTGCAATCAATTATGCCATGTCTAAAGGTAAACAATTGGATATACAGTATGGATTTCTAAGATGACTACCTCCACGTCAACCAAGTCATCTAGAAAACTTCTAGGATTCCAGCTAGGAGATGATTATTAACAATTCAGAGCCATGACTTTTGTTATGATGACAGCCCCCTGGTTGTTTACCAACTGCATCCAGTAGTTGCAGCTGAAAGGGATCTGAATGTTTCCATACCTGGACAATTGGAACATCACTTCTACAACCAAGGGGTCCCTTACTGAAACCAGAGATTACTTGTTACAGCCCTGGCTATCCTTGGGTGTTTCTGTGAACTACAAAAAAAATTTGAGATACATTCAATACAGTCCATATTTTACACATGCTACTATATCCAGATGGCATAAAATAATCAGCTTGGAGCGAACTCTGGTACTCAAGACATCTGTTCTGTCTCTTGACTCAATAACTACCCCCAGCACTCCTGGTACTTTGTGTTCTGGGCCTTATGCATGGTTCCCCATGTAAGTTGTCATATGCATGTTCTGCAGTGGCTGCTAAGAGTTCCGTGGTCCCAAGTAACAAATCACGCAGGAACCCCAGTGTTTTTGATACAGACTTGCAGGGCTCATTTAAAGTGGTGGCTCATCTCTCCCACAGTTTTGGAAGGGAAACCGTTTGTTCTTCCTCCTCCAACAGAAACAGTCACCATGGAATCCTCCTCCTGGGGGGGGGGGCGCATTTTGAGAGGTGGATGGTCCAAGGAACTTGGAACCACATGTAGGCCAGTCTTCACATAAACATATTGTAGAGGCAGGTGGTCCTCCTAGCATTGCAGGATTTACAGGACCTACTTCTTCCAGAGGTGATTTCTATCCAGACATGGGGCAGCTCAGGAAAACTATTCTGATGTCCTGTGAGTGGTCTCTCAACTAAACAGTTGCTCATCAGTTTTTTGACTGTTGAGGCCTATCTTACTACATTTAGTTTGCTTCCACCACCAACACCAAATGCAGCAGATACTTTGTCCTATGTTGGACAGTGGTTCCCCAGTCTCCTTTATGACTTCCCTTTTGCCCTTGATGTCCAGATTTCTACAGAAAGCTGCAACATGCAAAGCCATAGTAATCATTGCCCCTTGCTGGCCATGACAAATATGGTTTGTCTTGCCCAGGTTTCATCTAGTGAAGTCCCTTCTACTTTTGGAGCCCCACCAGGATCTCATGTCTCGCCTGTCTGGCAAACCTTAAGAGAACCTTATTGACTTGAAATTAATCACATGGTTTCTCCAATTCCCTTAATGGCCAAAACTCCATATATGTCTCAGACTGTGGTTAGTATTATTTCTGCTTTTCAGAGAGACTCAACCCATAAGGTGTACAAAAGTAAATGAATATTTTTAGTGCATCATTTTAAGATCTGGACCTGGAGCAGTCATCAGTTTGAGAGCTACGTATGTTGCTATTTATTTATTTATTTATGTATGTATGTATGCATGTATGTGTTTTAATTCTGGTTGCAGTACTTGTCATTGCCAGCCTGTCAGGTTTTGGTTCATTGTATTTGTTTTAGCTTTACTCTGATTTTATTTAAAGTATGATTTACTTTACATGTGTTTTTATTTAAGGGTTTATGATACAAGCTGCATCCTGCCTGATATTGGCCTTCTTGCTTCCATAAGGTAAGCTTTATAGTTTTATTGCTGAATCCAAAGGCCATGTTAACTTGTATCTTTTACCCCACAACACAAACTAGCAAAAAGATGCAGCCGTGTTGTGGCTTTATTGCTGAATCCAAAGACCATGTTAACTTGTATCATTTTGCTAATTTGTGTTGTGGGGTAAAGCAAGTGTAACCTAGTCACACACTTCTCAGATGGTAGGTGGGTGATACTTTCATATTGTCTTGCATCTTGCTGCCATCTAATAAGGAATGTCATGCATCATACTTAATTTTTCTTTTATTAAGGAATATTTTGTCTGTACCGAATAACAAATGGTCTCAGAACTATGAGCATTGAGGCTGATAGCAGTATTCAGTAAGCAGAGCAACTGGCACAACTAGTATTAAAATACTACTTGTAGTCAGGTGTTCATTTGAAAATATTCCTGCCTGAATTTATTTCATACAGTTGTTTCTGATGATTTCTGGTTCTGACGTAACCATTCAGTAAGTTATTAGGACTACCCACTCTCTCTAGAAGAAGGTATTCTTTTCAAAATTCTGTTTTCTTGCAGGACTGCCTTGTTTTGGTTATTTCCTCACATTTGTTTATAACTGTTTACTGTTTAACAAAAGCAGGGGTACCATACTAAAATAATTGGTCAACAGCAAGACAAATCAAGCAAGCACTGCTGACCATCTAAGTAAGTGTTACTGGGTAGATATGAGCAAAGGTAAAACATAGTCGCTCTACAGCAAAGTCTCACTTGAAAAACTGCTTCTCATTTCCATTAAATGTGATAACAGATGTTTTATGGCACTGCAATGAAGTGGCGTAATACTACAGACAAGTGTGTTTACAGCTAGGTCTGTATCACCACAAAATGCATTACTGAGAGCTGTTTTCTTACGTGATGCCCTCCAATTCATTTAACAGTTTCTCCTATAAAGAAAACTATGGCAAGAGGTTATAAAAGCACTAAAGATATGAACATGTTCGGTGTCATCCTAGTTATCTCAGGCCATCTTACTGAAGGCGCACTTTTTAAAGGTGCTTGTCAGCTTTCCAGGTTTGACCAACTATATGTGTACTACTCAATTAATATGTACTTCAAGGGTGTAGCTGAGTTATTTGAACATGCATGGGTGATTTCAGTGTGTGTGTATTTCATCACTCTCCATGGATAGTGTTCTATCCTTATGGGTATATGCAAGTGTTATTTTGGGCACCTTACGATTAACTGGGTGTGGAAGATAACTTATTCTTTTTTAACACCTTTATTAAATCATCACTTAAGACATAGGCACGCATACATTAATAGAAAGTAAAACAAACCAAATTAACATTTTCCATTTATACACATTATACATCATGAGTTCTTTATAACAGCAGTCTGTTAATCCAGTATTATACACATTGCTCAATTCCTGCCTTCTCTTAAACGTCAGTCGTCCTCCTGAATGTTTTTGTATGTATTATTCCACAAATTCCATTTAGTTGTATGTAATTTGCTCCTTCCCTTTTCTAAAGATATATCTTCCTGTTCTTTTATCTCTTTTACAGTATTCAATACTTCAAATACCGTTCGTTTAGATTTTGATTTCCATTTTCCAGTAATTGCTTTTTTGGCAACCACCAGAATTAAACTTAAGGCCTTACTGTGTTTAGGCAATTCAGAACCTGTGTCCCGCTCAAAAGAATAACTTCCATAGTACAGACATTTGCTCCCACAATATTTCTGATAGAGTACTCTGCAGGGAATTTTTAAGTTCTGCCAACTCATTACACTCTCAAAATACATGTTCGTAGTTACTTCTTTCTTCTCCATCACACCTCTTAACATCTGATATTTACCTGAGGAAAAATTCTTTGAAGTCTGTTTGGGGTATAAAAATACCTATACAAACACTTCCAAGCAAAAATCCTTAACTTTTTGGACTTTGTTGAGTACTTAGGAGTTATAATACATGTCATTCTATTGTTCCTTTATAAATTGCTGTTCCAGTCTCTCTTGCAAATCTTTTCTAACTTTCCACGATTTATTTTTATAGTTATTATGCAACATTTTATATGCACTACTAATTATTCCCTATTTAACGGCAGATGGTATGTTATCCCTATCTTGCCTTCGTTCTTGCTGGTTGGGTTTGGAGCCGATCCTCTGCTCCGACTCGGCCATATACTAAAACTCGAGAGCTTTTACTGGCTTGAAGCTAGCCCCTATCCCAGCATGCCTAGTGGGAGTTACCCAGATCTTGTTTGCCGCTTGCAGAGTCGAGATTGCTGGATACTGGCTCAGGCTACGGGTTTTTGTTTTTTGACTAAATTTTAATTATTTGTTAAATAATTTGTTAAATATTCTGTGTTCGAGTTTCTTTTTCAGTTAGTGTTGTTTTGAACCTTCCGATGTTCTTCGTGTTTCACTGTTGCAGTCATCACACTTGGGTTATCATGCCAGGGGTAGCCCTCAGTTGGCCCGAATACCAGAGGCTTAGTATTTCTACATTGGTTGCTGTCGCTCCAGGACTGATGTCAGGTTGTCAGTGGTGTAAAATCAGGCAGCCAACGACATTACATCAGTCTTTCTTGCTGAGGAGCCCGAAGCACAAACGGTTCACATGAGTGCCGGTCGGCCGCTACCTGAGTGTTGTTTCCGAATTGAAGCTGAAGTCTTCTAAAGCTAAATACCCCGTTGAGGATCCTTTTTTTCTTGCTTTAACCGATGTCAGAAAAAGTTAACAACTGTCTTGCCTGTGGAAAGCAAATAGCACACAGAGACTCCCATTCTTACTGTGTCACCTGTTGAGGCCCAGACCACGACGTACCTTGCTGTCACTTTTGTGCTTTGTTCAACGCCAGAACTATATGTTGTTGGGCCCTTATTGTAGCTAAATATTTTCTCTCTCGGTCCTTGTATTTTGATATGGCTTCAGTAAGCCATCTGACTACCAATCTTCTGAAAAAATGTAAGGATAAAGACAGAGATGGACTGCACAGGTCCAAAATTGCCAACAATGCTTCCGTTAAGCTAGTCGTCAGTCCTCCGGTCCTCAGTGAGGTGCTTTCGCAGCCCCTGACGCCCGCTTCTGTGGATTCGCAGGCCGCTACAGAGACCCATTCGAAGTCTGGTATGCCGTGACACTCTTGTTTGACCAAGGATCCTGCGGATGTGTCTACCTTGGATGGGTCCGGAGCCACTGAGCAGGCACCAGCTTCCGAGGAAGTTCTTCACACTACCGATACGCGACACAAACCGACGACTTCTTTTGCGTTTTCAGTTGTTTCTAAAACTACAGAGTTTCTAAGGCTCAGGGTACGCACTATGCTTAAAAAACAAAGACCCAAGCTCAGGCACCTGCTTCCTTGCCTCAATCTCAAATGCTTAAAATGGCGGAAGACCTTATGCTTTTTAGGGGAAGCCCACCTACCCCTTCCAAAAGAAAAAGAGACTTGTCCCCAGCAGTTTTATCTGACCATGAGTCCGATGACTCTGAGGTTTCTAAATATGAAGACATGCAACCCTTATCTGCTTATGAGGATTCAGATGCAGAGGAATCCATTCCTTCTGCTTCTCTTACAGAGGATTTTTCATTTGGTGAAACCCTACATACTTTAATGGAGCATTTCCAATGGGAATGTCAGGACTATCCTCAGTCCAAAAAGAGACGGAGAATTCTTAGATTTACCACAGCACAGACCTTTAGCCATTCCTCCTGTCTTGGATGTTGTGGATGATGTCTTTATGGAATTCAGTTTGACTCCTGACACCCTTCCTCCTGCTCCCAGGAAATCTGACAGGTATTTCAGAGTCCCTGATTCTCGTAAATTTATTTTCAAAAAATCCTACTGCTGACCCAGAAGTCATCTCCCAAAGACCTAAAGGAATTAAAGCAACCACAGCTAAGAATCCCACCCCCTCGGATAGGGATTCCTTTAGACAGATGGGGTAAAAAACTATACACCTCTGCAACTCTTGCCATTAGAGCGCTAAATTGTCAGTTCCACATGCTGAAATACCAGCAACATACCATGGAAATCCTCAAACAAAAAAATATCTGCCTTTCCTGCTAGTGCAGAAAATAAAGAATTACTAGAGCTTATGCATTCTGCAAGCCAAGTTACTAAACACACCTTGCACTGTAGCTTTGATGCCCTAGAAGCATCTTGCAGGCAGCAGTCACTGGTTCTGTACTTAGAAGGTATGCTTGGCTTAAGGAATAGACCTTGCCAGACCATGTCAAATCAAAACTATTGGACGCACCATTGAACAAAGGCAATTTGTTTGGCACCAAGGCAGAAGTGGTCTTAAAAAAGATGGACGAAAAAGCTAAATCTATGCAGACAGTTAAAGACTTCTTACAGGTCCAATCTCTGAGGTTCAGTAGGCTTTGCCCATCCAAGCACTGGTCCTTTCCGGCCCCTTCCAGGCCAGCTCAGCCAAGACCTAGGGGAAGCAGACCCCCCCCCCCCAGACAGCAGTTCCAGGGAATGCAGAGATCTAAGCAATGGAGTTCCTCCACTTCAAAAACAGGGAGTGCTAAGCCACCCCCTTATGGAAAGAACTCACAATGACTTTACACCTCCACCCCTTATCTCTGTCCACCTACTTGTGCCCCAGGAGGAAAACTCTCCTTCCATGGAAACAACTGGGCCTCTATTACCAACAACCGATGGGTCCTCAACATTGTGTCCCAGGGATACAACTTTTATTTCCACAGTCTGCCAACCACAGAAGTGTTCCCAGATCTTCCTCCAAACCAGTGGGCAGAGGCCAAAAAACAAGTCCTTTCCCTGCTCTCCATGAGGGCAATACAGCCTGTTCCTGCAGACCAGATAGGCCAAGGTTGCTATTCCAGGCTTTTCCTGGTACCCAGAAAAGAGGGCACCTGGTGCCCAATCCTCGATCCATCAATTCTAAACACCTTCCTGGTGATATCAAAATTC
This sequence comes from Protopterus annectens, assembly GCF_019279795.1. NCBI lineage: Eukaryota > Metazoa > Chordata > Ceratodontiformes > Protopteridae > Protopterus > Protopterus annectens. The sequence goes on from NC_056739.1 coordinate 1,141,707,677, forward strand.
AAAATGCTCACCCTCCAGCAGCTTCTTCCTATGCGTTCCAAGGATGCTTGGTTAGCCACCCTAGACCTAAAAGAGGCCTACCTACACATCCCAATCAGGGAATCTTGCAGGAAATATCTATGTTTCAGGGCAGAATCTATGCACTTGCAGTTCTCTGCGCTTCCTTTTGGCTTGTCCACTGCTCCCAGAGTTTTCACAAAATACCTGTCTCCAGCCATTGCTTTTTGCAGACAAAGAAATATTCAAATTTACCCCTACTTGGACAACTGCCTGATTCAGGCAGACAGTCAGGAAAAGCTGTTACAGCACCTGACCTTTGTAAAGAACCTACTGACCTCCCTGGGGTATACTGTAAATGAAAAGAAATCAAAACTAGTCCCCACTCAAAAAATTGTATTCCTGGAGGCAAGCCTGGACACGGCATCCCAGATGGCATTCTTACTCCAGAAAAACAAGCCTACCTGATAGGCTACTTCTCTGAACTAGACATCAGAACCCAGTTATCCGCAAGGAAAATCCTGCAAGCTCCAGAGTTCATGGCCTCCTGCATTCTACTCATTCCATATGCCAGACTGCATATGAGGAAACTACAATGGTACCTAAAAAGCCTTTGGTGTCAACAGTCTCATGAACTGGAAACTATCATACCTATGATAACCTGTCTAAGGAAAGATTTTCTTTGGTGGGCAGCAGAATGCAACCACAACAAGGGTCTTCCCTTCTCACAACCCCACGCCGCCCAGACCCTCACCACAGATGCATCAGATTATGCCAGGGGTGCACACCTGGACGGCAGATGCATTCAGGGCCATTGGAGCCCAAATCAAATACATCTGCACATCAACCAAAAAGAGATACTAGCTGTTCAGCACGTTCTGACAGCTTTCAGACCCCTACTCTCCCCGGGGTCTCTAGTTATCAAAACAGACAACACCACAGTGATGTAGTATATCAACAAGCAAGGAGGAACTCACTCTTATCCTCTCTGCAGGCTCGTCATGACCCTTTGGCACACAGCTTCAGCCATGCAAATATGTCTGCTAGCACAGGCTCTCTGGCAGACAACTTAAGCAGAAACCTGCTAGACCCACACGAGTGGCAGCTAGACCACAGAACATTCAACCTTGTAACCCAGAAATGGGGCACCCCGAAGGTGGACCTCTTTGCCTCCCACAACCATCACCAGCTCAGCAAATTCTGCAACAGGGAACCTTACAGCAAGGCCTAGAAAGTGGATGCTGTACCCTGTACCCTTCCAATGGGTAAACCTCTCTATCTATGCATTTCTCCCTCTACCACTAACTTCAAGCGTACTGCTCAAAATAAGGGAGGAAAAACCAAGGGCAATCTTGATTGCCCCAGACTGGTCACACCAGCACTGGTATCCACTACTGCACAGCCTGTCACCCCTGCCACCATGGCACCTACCTCAGATCCCAACTCACCTGACTCAGAAGAATGGAGAATTCATGCATCCACAATTGCAGACCCTGAATCTGACAGCCTGGCTTATACCTTGACCTCTCCTCCAGCTGCCAGCCTAAGCAAACAAGTCCTGGATGTTGTACATGAGACCAGATGCCCCAGCACTAGAAAATCCTATGCTGACAAGTGGAAAAGGTTTTGCACCTGGATCCAGGCTAAAGGAGCTGAAACAGCACAGCCCTCCCTACCTCTCATCCTGGATTACCTAGCAGACCTACTACACAGGGGCCTATCCTTCTCTTCTATTGAAATTCATGCCTCTGCCATCTCTGTTCATTACAGCACAGAGCCACCTCTCTTCTCACACCCTCTCATCAAACAGTTCCTAAGAGTGGTTAACAATTTTAAGGCCACACAGAAGAGATCCTACCCCAGCTTGGAGCTTTAATTTTGTATTAGAAAAGCTCACCCTACCCCCCTTTGAGCCTGCAGCTTTAGCAGAGTTAAAATTCCTTTGTTGGAAAACAGCCTTGCTTCTGGCAATCACTTCAGCTAGAGAGTTTTAGAGCTACAAGCACTCATGGCTGTACAGCCCTTCATCATTTTCCATGCTGAGAGTCTCCCTCAGGACTAACCCAACTTTCATGTCTTGAGTGGTATCCACTGTGGCTGCCAACCAATCAATTCATTTGCCCACCTTTTTCCCTAACCCACAAAACAAGGGGGAGAGAATTCTGCATTCTCTAGATGTGCACTGACAGCTGAAATTCTACCTGGATAGGACTAAGTCTTTTAGAAAAACTGACCAGTTGCTAGTCAGCTTTGCAGCAGGGGTAGAGGGCAAGGCCATATCCAAACAATCTCCAAATGGATAGCACACTGCATCCATTTCTGCTACAAACACCACGGGAAACTGCCCACTAAGGGGCTCAGGATGCATTCCGCCAGGGCAACCTCCACCTCTGCAGCTTTTCATAGAGGGGTCCCCACCAGGGGCATACTGGAGGCTGCAACATGGACATCTGTTCATACCTTCACCACGAATTACCACCTGCCTATCTTCTCCAAATCCAGGGCAGGTTTTGCAGCCGCAGTCTTGCAGGGCATCCTAGCCAGCCCCCAGTCTTCTTGACTGCCTCCACCCTTTTCTTCAGCTTTGGGAATCAACCCAAGTGCGATGACTGCAACAGTGAAACATGAAGAACGTAATACAGTTGTGTACACTTACCATAAGTGTAGATGTTTAAGTGTATTCACTGTTGCAGTCCTGGTTTCCCACCATCCATCCCCCTTGTCTCTGTCTCACCCCCCCCCCCCATTCTTTACAGGGAGTTTTTGGTATTTACTTTCTACTGGTGGTGGTATTCCACCATAACCTAGCTCCCTATTTGGGGGGTTCCTGACATTTGAGTGAAGAAAAAAGTACAGTTTTGTACACTTACCATAAATGTAGATGTCTGAGTGTATTCACTGTTGCAGTCATCACATTTGGGTTATCTGCTTGCAGTAGCCCTCAGTCGGCCTGATTAACAAAGTCTTGGGTCCTGCGTCAGTTGTTGTCCCTTCTTCCGTGACGTCAGGTCGTCAGGGGTGTAAAACATGCAGCCAACGCCATTACATCAGTTTTTCTTGCCCCAGATGTCAGGTGCCCCCTAATGGGAAGCAATTAAATCTATAAATCTACAAGGTTATACCTCCAACAAAAAGGCAAATACACCAAAAAGCTTTTGAGCATAGTAAAGGAGAGTAGAGGTATAGCCAAAAGAAGTAAGTGGGCTGGAGGGAGGGTAACCAGGACTGCAACAGTGAATACACTGGAACATCTACATTTATGGCAAGTGTACACAACTGTACTATGTTCTTCGTGTTTTACTGTTGCAGTCATCACATTTGGGTATATTCCAAAAGCTGAGGATGGGAGGAGGAATTTAGATAGCACTAGGACCCAGCTATAAGGCTCTGCAAGACTGCAGTGGCAAAGCCAGCTCTGGATTTAGAGAAAATTGGCAGATGGTAATGTTTGATGAAAGTATGTACAGAACTCCAGGTGTTAGCTTTTAGGATGTCCCTGGTAGGGATGCCTCTGAGAAAGGCTGTAGAGGTAGATGCAGCCCTGGTTGAGTGGGGTCTGATCCCCTGTGGGATAGGTTTTCCATGGTGCTTGTAGCAGAAATGAATGCAATGGCCTATCCATTTGGAAATGGTTTGCTTTGAAATAGCCTTCCCCTCTGCCCCTGCAGCAAATGACACCAGCAGTTGTTCAGATTTCCTTTGAGGTTTAGTACTGTCCAGGTAGAATCTAAGTTGTCTTTGCACATCTAAGGAGTGCAGTATCCATTCCTCTTTATTCTGTGGATTAGGAAAGAAGGTTGGCAAATGAATGAACTTAAGGGCCACACTGGATACCACCTTGGGCATGAAGGAGGGATTGGTCCTGAGGGACACCCTGTCTGCATGAAAGATGATGAAAGGCTCCACTGCCATAAGGGCCTGTAATTCAGATACCCTTCTAGCTGAAGTGATTGTTAAAAGGAAAGCTGTTTTCCAAGAAAGGAATTTTAAGTGTGCAGTAGCAGTTGGTTCAAAAGGAGGAAGAGTGAGTTTCTCCAATACAAAGTTAAGGTCCCAGGCTGGAGTTGGAGCTCTCCTGGGTGGTCGTAAATTTTTGGCCCCTCTGAGGAACTGCTTGAGCAGTGGATGAGAGAAGAGGGGAGGTTCTGTGTTATAATGAGCTGAAATGGCAGAGGCGTGAATTTTGATGGAGGAGAAAGACAGGCCCTTGTGAAGCATCTCAGTTAAGTATTGTAAAATTTGAGGTAAATTGGGCACTGCTGTGCTCATCCCCTGACATTGGTTCCAGATACAGAATCTTTTTCACTTTTTAGCATAAGATTTTCTAGTACTAGGCCTCCTTGCCTCTAAAATTATATCCATCACTGGTTTACTGAGGGATGGTAAAGGAGAGATTAGGTAATTATCCAGGCTGCTAGGTTGAGTGTTTGAAGTTGAGGGTGCAGAAACTGGTTCTCCTGCTGAGACAAAAGGGTAGGAGTCTGAGACAGGTGCCATGGGGCCAACAGTGACGCACTGCGCAAGAGGGGGGGTACCACTGTTGGCATGGTCAGTCTGATGTAATCAAAATCATCCTCGGTTTGTCTTGTTTGATCTTTAGTAGTACTTTGGAGAACAGAGGCAGAGGAGGAAAGGCATAAACTGATAGGTTTTTCCCAGCTGAAGGACAGAGCATCCACTTTCCAAGCTTGTTTGTGGGGAGTCCTTGTGAAGAATTTATCCAGTTGATAGTTCTGGGGAGAGACAAACCGGTCTATATCTGGGCTCCCCCATTTGCTTGTCAACATGTTGAAAATCCTTGGTTCCAGTTTCCACTCGTGTGGGTCCATGAGGTTTCTGCTTAGTTCGTCTGCCATTGTATTTAGTTTTCCTGGCAGGAATTGAGCTTGTAGATGCACTTGGTAGCTCAGGGCTGTGTTCCACAATGTCATGGCTAATCTGCAGAGGGGGTAAGAATGTGTACCCCTCCCCCGCTGGTTTATGTACCTAGTAACAGTGGTGATGTTCATCGTGTATACAGCTGCAGTCATAACAGATGGGTTATCCTGCCGTCAGGTGGGTCCTTGGTCGGCCGAATTCCAAAGTCTAGGTCCGGCATCGGTTGTCGTCGCTTCTTCCCTGACGTCAGTGTGGCAGGGGTATAAAAGAACCAGCCGACGCCATCTTCTTCAGTCTTTCTTGCCGCGCGGTGCCCGAAGCAGAAGCAGTTCGCAGGTGCCAGTCGGCCAGCTCCTGAGATTTACGAAAATATTTCAACCGAAGTCTTCTTGAAAGCTAAGTACCCCGTTGGGGAAACTTTTCTTGCCTCAGACCGATGTCAGACAAAGTTAATAATTGCATTTCATGTGGGAAGCAAATACCGCATAAGGATTTCCATTCCTTCTGTATTCCTTGCTTAGGCCCAGACCACGATGTCTCAGCCTGCCGTTTTTGTGCTAGATTCAACAAACGCACTATTAAGCATCAGGCGGAGTTCGCCCACCACTATTTTGGTAAAAAAATTAATTACATTATGTCATCGGATACTCCGACTCCAGTTTTGAGTAAAAGATGCAAAGATAAGGACCGACATACGAGGTCCGTGACTTCTACCGACACCACGCTAAAGCAGACTACCGGTGCTCCGGTTCTCAGCGAGGCGCCTACGCAGCCCCTGAGTACCGATGACTTCATTACTGGTGTCTTCTGTGCCCGAGGTCGCAGGCTCCTCGGCCCCCATTCCAACTACAGATGCCGACGCCACTCTTGGCGTGGAAACTCAGAGTTAAGACAGGCCTGCCACTTCTCAAGGTGTCTTCAGGCCTTCCTCCTTTTCCATTAAGACTTTCACAAAATCTAAAGCAGCCATGAAAACTAAAACACAAGGACCACAGACCCCCTCTCAAGGCCACATGCCTAAATAACAGATGCTCAAAATGGCTGAGGATTTGATTACTCTTATCAGGGGTTCTCAACCCCCCTCGGACAAAAGGCCCGGATTGGAGGAAGACTCCCCTTCCTCAGACCAAGCCTGTATTACCTCAGAACATTCCGAGGACCAGGAATATTCATATTCCCCTTTTAAAGACTCTGATGCGGAGGAGTCCATTCCCTCGGTCTCCCCCCTGAGGACTATTCTTTTGGGGAAACCCTACATACCTTGAGGGAACACTTTCACTGGGAAGGCCAAGATTACTCAGATTCCAAGAAAAGGCTGAGGGATTTTCTCTTGCTTCCCCAGCACAGGCCTCTGGCTATCCCTCCTGTCTTAGATATATTAGATGATGTGTACACAGAAGCCAGCCTCAACCCAGATTCTTTACCTACAGCTCCTGTTAAACCTGACAGGTATTACCGGGTTCCAGATTCACACCAGTTCCTATACAAAAGCCATGCTGCTGACCCAGAAACTATTTCACAGGGTCCCAAGGGAATTAAGGCCTCTACTGCTAAAAACCCATTACTTTCCGAGAGAGATTCCAGAGCTTTAGAAAGGTGGGGGGGGGAAGGTGTACACCTCGGCCACTTTAACCATGAGGGCATTAAACTGTCAGTTCCATATGTTAAAGTATCAACAGTTTTTGTTATCTCGGTTGAAAAGCAAAATGACACAACCTGAGCAACCAGATTTAAAGGAGTTGCAGGATTTGTTGCATAGTGCAGAGCAAGTGGGTAAACATACCTTGCAGTGTGGTTTTGATGCTTTAGAGGCCTCATGTAGAGCTGCTGTTACAGGGTCTGTCATACGTAGACATGCTTGGCTCAAAGAGCAAACCTTACCAGATCACGTCAAAGCTAAATTACTAGATGCACCTCTTCAAAAAGATGTATTGTTTGGTGTTAAAGCTGAGGAGGTACTAAAGAAAATGGAGGAAAAGGCAAGATCAATGCAAACAGTGAAAGATTTCCTACAGGTACAACCCCCACGTTTCAGCAGAAACTGGCCTTCAAAAAATTGGTCCTTTCCAGCCACGGACAGACCTCAAAGAGGCAGATACAGGCGCCCGAGGGGTAGAGGGCAATCTCAAGGATCATTCAGAGCCAGACAATGGCAAGCACCTACCCCAAGAGGTGGAGAAGATGGATCACAGTCATTCAGAAAACAGACACAATGACTTTCCCCTTTGCATGCCAAGCAAAGCTTTAATGGCAGCACCTTTAGGCGGAAAACTGGCATTATTTTTTCAAAAAATTGGCATATTGTCACAAAAGACAAATGGATCCTGGACATTATAGACAGAGGCTACAGATTCCACTTTCACACCCTTCCAAAAATGAGAGGCATGCCAAACCTGCCACAAAAATCAAAGGGCAGAGGCACAAAAACAAATTTCAGCTCTCATGGACATGAAAGCTATTCAAGAGGTACCTGCAAAAGAACAAGGTCAAGGTTTTTATTCCAGACTATTCCTGGTACCAATGAAGGACAAAGATTGGAGACCTATTTTAGACCTATCCATCCTAAACACATATTTACTCGTACCAAAATTCAAGATGCTCACATTACAGCAGCTTCTTCCCATGCTGGGCAAGGAGTCTTGGCTGGTAACATTGGACCTCAAGGAGGCATACCTGCATGTCCCTATCAGACAAGATTGCAGAAGATACCTCAGATTTCTTACAGGTTCAACCCATTATCAATTCTCTGCATTGCCCTTTGGCTTATCTACTGCGCCCAGAGTGTTTACGAAATGCCTGGCATCAGTAATTGCCTTCTGCAGACTTCAAGGGATACAAATATACCCATATCTGGACGACTGCCTGATCCAAGCGGACAGCAAGCACCTGGCGTTTGTAATAAAACTGTTGAACTTTCTGGGATACACAGTCAACAAAAAGAAATCAAAACTAATACCCTCTCAAACAATAATTTTCCTAGGTGCCAGCTTGAATACAAACACCCAGATGGCCTACCTCACGCCAGAGAAGCAAGGGCAACTATCTCAATACTTCAGCAAAATGGCAACCTTCACCAGGCTGACTGCAAGGAAAGTCCTGCAGGCTCTGGGATTCATGGCATCCTGCACCCTGCTTGATCCCATGTGCAAAGCTGCATATGAGGAAACTTCAGTGGTACCTAAAAAACTTATGGTCTCAACACAGCCACAGTTTGGAATCAATTATACCACTCATTCCATGTCTTCAAAAGGAATTTCTGTGGTGGGCTCAAGCATGCCAAAGAAACATAGGTCTCCCCTTCTGCATACCTCAAGTGAATCAAATCATCACAACAGATGCCTCAGACTACGCCTGGGGGGCGCACATGACAGATCAGTGCATTCAGGGAAAATGGTCCCAAAAAGAGAAGCACCTACACATCAATCAAAAGGAAATGCTAGCAGTGCAAAATGCTATTATGGCTTTCAAAGACCTACTGCATCCAGGCCAGCTATTGATAAGGACAGACAACACCACAGTGTGGTACATAAACAAGCAGGGAGGAACTCATTCATACCCCCTCTGCAGACTAGCCATGTCCCTTTGGAACACGGCTCTGGAATTGCAAATCCAACTTCAAGCACAATTCCTGCCAGGGAAGGAAAACACACTGGCAGGCAGCCTAAGCAGAAATATGACAGATCCACACGAATGGAAGTTGCATCCTCAAGTTTTCGCAAAGATAACTCAGGCATGGGGACAGCCAGACATAGATCTCTTTGCTTCCCACAGAAATTACCAAGTGAAAAAATTTTGCTCAAGGACCTATCATCCACAGGCCTGGAAAGTGGACGCGCTTTCTTTCAATTGGGCAACATTGACAGTCTATGCCTTTCCACCTCTTCCTCTGCTGCCCAAAGTTCTATTAAAAGCCAGAGCAGAGAGGCCAAACATGATTCTCATTGCTCCAGTCTGGCCAAGACAACACTGGTATCCACTCCTGAAGAGCCTGACGCATTCCCCGCCATGGATCCTGCCTCTAGTGTATTTTCTGTTGTCCCAGCACAACTTCAAAACTCTTCACAGTCAGCTGAAAACCCTCAATCTAGCCGCATGGAGAATCCCTTGATTTCCCAACAGACCCTCCTCTCCAAGGAGGTGCAGGATGTCATCTTGGAGGCCAGAAGACCTTCTACTAGAAAAGCCTACTCCGCCAAATGGAAACGGTTTTGTGCCTGGAATCAGAAAAAGGGCCAGAATCCTTGGGTAATAAATTTACCTCAAGTATTACAGTACCAAGCTGAGATGTTAAACAGTGGACTTTCCTTTGCTTCCATAAAGATCCATGCTTCAGCCATTTCTGCACAATACAACACAGATCCTCCTTTATTCTCTCATCCTCTCTTAAGACAGTTCCTCAGAGGGGCTAAGAATATAAAACCCCCAAGGAAACCACCAGTACCTGCTAACTTCATTTTGGAAAAACAGACCCTGCCTCCATTTGAGCCAGCTGCTTCAACAGAACTGCAATATTTGTCATGGAAAACAGCCTTCCTTCTGGCTATCACCTCAGCACGCAGGGTTTCGGAACTACAGGCCCTCATGGCTGTGCAACCTTTCATCATTTTCCATCAGGACAGAGTTTCCTTACGAACCAACCCTTCCTTTATGCCAAAGGTAGTATCCAGTGTAGCCTTGAATCAGACTAGCCACTTACCTACCTTTTACCCTAAACCACAAAACAAAGGGGAAAGACTACTACATTCCTTGGACATTCACAGACAACTTCGTTATTATTTGGACAGGACAAAGCCATTCAGAAAATCCGAGCAACTCTTTGTGTCCTATGCTACAGGTGCTCAAGGAAAGGCTATCTCCAAACAGACAATCTCAAAATGGATAGCCCACTGCATACGCTTTTGTTACTCATTTCATGGAAAAACTGTGCCTTCAAGCATCAGATCCCACTCCACAAGGGCCACAGCTACCTCTGCAGCTTTCCTCAGGGGGGTTCCTACCAAGGACATTTTGGAAGCAGCCACTTGGAGTTCTGTGCACACTTTCTCCAAGCACCATCACCTTCCACTTTACTCTAAATCTAGAGCGGGCTTTGCCACAGCAGTCTTGCAGGGCATCCTTGCTCCTCCTAGTTCCACTTAGTGCCTGCCACCCCTTTTTAGCTTTGGGATTCTACCCATCTGTTATGACTGCAGCTGTATGCACAATGAACATAGTACAGTTTTGTATCTACCATAAATGTAGATGTTCGAGTGCTAATACAGCTGCAGTCCAGGTTTCCCTCCCCCCATCCCCTCTTGGTACAGGCCTTATGACAAACACCTTCTCATACAACCTGATTGGGGTATTCTTTTATGGTGTATTTGCTTGCAAACTACTGTATTTTGATTATTCGATATTGCATTATTACATAAGTTTATGTTTTGCCTTCCTTCTGGGGGCACCTGACATCTGGGGCAAGAAAAACTGAAGAAGATGGCGTTGGCTGGTTCTTTTATACCCCTGCCGCACTGACGTCAGGGAAGAAGCGACGACAACCGACGCTGGACCTAGACTTTGGAATTCGGCCAACTGAGGACCCGCCTGAAGGCAGGATAACCCATCTGTTATGACTGCAGCTGTATTAGCACTCGAACATCTACACTTATGGTAGGTACAAAACTGTACTTTGTCCGTCTTTACCATTAATTGTCCTGGAAGAATGTGGTCCTTGAAGGCTGTCAGAGCATTCTGTACAACTAGCATTTCTTTTTGATTGATATGCAGGTGCATTTGACTTGGGTTCCATTTGCCCTGAATGCACTTCCCTGGCAGGTGAGCGCCTCATGCATAGTCTGATGCGTTTGTTGTTAGGGTTTGGGCGGCAGGGGGTAGTGTGAATGGTAATCCCTTGTTTTGGTGGCAGGCCTGTGCCCACCAAAGGAACTCTAGACATAGGCAAGGTATGATAGGAATCATTGCTTTTAGATCCTGAGAATGCTGACACCATAGGCTTTTTAGATACCATTGTAGTTTCCTCATATGCAATCTTGCATATGGAATTAGAAGAATGCAGGAGGCCATGAACCCCAAGGCTTGTAGTATTTACCTTGCAGATAGCAGGGTTTTTGTGGCCACTTGTTTGAAGTAGGTTGTCAAATTAATTTGTTTCTCTGGCGTGAGGAAGGCCATCTGGGAAGTTATATTCAAGCTTGCTCCCAGGAATATAATTTGTTGACAGGGTACCAGGTGAGATTTCTTTCTGGAATCAACATCATTTTCTGTTTAAGCAATCCAGTAATATGCTGCTGATACTTTAATATATGAAACTGGCAGTTTAAGGCCCTAATGGCCAAAGCTGCAGAAGTGTATACCTTCTTACCCCATCTATCCAGCTCCCCGGAGTCTCTATCAGAGCGGGTAGGATTTTTAGCAATAGTAACTTTAATGCCCTTGGGTCCCAGTGAAATGGTCTCAGGATCCACAGTAGGATTTTTAAAAAGGAACTTGTGAGAGTCAAGGACCCTGTAATACCTATCAGGTTTTCTGGGAGCAGGAGGTAAAGAGTCAGGGGCCAAGCTATATTCCGAAAAGGCATCATCAACAATAACAATGTCTAGTACAGGAGGTATGGCTAAAGGCCTGTGCTGGGGCAGGAGTAAGAAATCCCTAAGCCTCTTTTTAGAATCAGAGTAATCCTGACTTTCCCAACAAAAATGCTCCCTGAGAGTATGCAAGGTTTCACCAAAAGAGAAGTCCTCGGGGGGGTTGATAGAGTCTTCAGCATCAGAATCCTGTTAGGTAGATAAGGGTAAATCCTAGTCATCAGAGGAAACAGAAAATTCAAAATCCTGGTCAGAAGTATCATAAGCAAACTCAGTCCTATGTCTCATAGAGGGGGAAGGCTGGCTTCCCCTGATTAAAGTAATAAGGTCTTCAGCCATTCTTATCATTTGTTTTTTAGGCATAGAGGCCTGACCATGCGGTCTGGGTGTCAGTTTTCTAGGCATGGTTCGAGTTTTAGGCCTTGAAGAAGAAGATGGTGTCGGTTTAGTATGCAAGTCAGTAGGCCTGAATACACCCTCAGAAGCCGGAGCCTGCACAACGACTCTGGACCCATCCAAGGTAGAGACATCCGCAGTTCCGCAGTTGAAGCATCTCATGGCATACCAGACTCTGAATGGGTCTCAGTAGAGGCCTGCAAATTTGAAGTAGCAGGTATCAGGGGCTGCAAAAGCACCTCACTGAGTACTGGCGACTGGCTTAGGAGAAGTGTCATCGGCAGCTTTGGACCTAGGCGGCCTGTCTCTGTCTTTATCTTTGCATTTTTTCAGAATGTCGGTAGTCAGGTTGCTTACCGAAGACATATCAGGATAGTTGAACCGAGCACCAAAATATTAAGAAGCGAAAATATACTGATGACAGATAGTTTGTGGTTTAAATAAGGCACAAAATCGACAACAAGGTACATCGTGGTCCGGGCCTAGGCAAGGAATACTGTACGAATGAAAATCTTTGAGGATTTTGCTTTCCACAAGTAATACAATTATTTACTTTTATTGACATCGGTTACGAGCAAGAAAAAGTTTCCCCAACAGGGTACTTAGCATTTAGTTGAAGACTTCGCTTCTGAAACTCGCAAACGAAAATTTCAGGAGTCGGCCGACCGGCACTTGCGAACTGCTTCTGCTTCAGTCACCGCACTGCAAGAAAGACTAATGTAATGGCGTCAGCTGCATGTTTTATACCCCTGATGACCTGACGTCACGGAAGAAGGGACAGCAACCGACGCAGGACCCAAGACTTTGTTAATCAGGCCAACTGAGGGCTACTGCAAGCAGATAACCCAAATGTGATGACTGCAACAGTGAAACACGAAGAACATCTGATGTAATGGAGTCGGCTGCCTGCTTTTATACTACTGACGACCTGACATCAGTCCTGGAGCGACAGCAACCGACGCAGAAATACTAAGCCTCTGGTATTCAGGCCGACTGAGGGCTATCCCTGGCAGGATAATCCAAGTCTGATGACTGCAACAGTGAATACACCCGAACATCTACATTTATGGTAAGTGTACACAACTGTACTTTTTTGGTTGTTGTTGTTGTGGCCGTCATTTTCCTTTAGGCCTACTTGTTTTTCCTTGGGAACCTGTTTAACTTAGAGGGTTCTCCTTCCCTTCAGCCCCGTTTTTTGTTAGAGGGCTTTCCCCTTATTCCCTTCTTTTCTAGGTGCTGCTGTTTAAGTTAGAGGCTCTCCTCAGCTGGGGGAGTTCGTCATTTTAGCTTAGAGGCTCTCCCCCTTCACTCCTTCCTTCCTTAAAAAAAAAAAAAAAAAAGTTTGTCTTTGGTAGTTAAACTTGTTTATTGGGTTTTAACCTTGTGCCTTTGTAGTTATTAGTATTTGTTGACATACTTGTAGTCTAACTATGTTTAAGGATTCCACTAAAGAGACGAAACCTTCGGGGTTTTAAGAAGTGTGACTTGTGCTGCCAAAAGATGTCTCTTACAGACAGGCATACAAGGTGTGTATATTGTTTAGGAGCTGTACACCTGCAGGACTCGTGCTCTATATGCCATGCTTTCAGTTCTCTGGTCCTGCAGGAGAGAAAAAATAAACTGATTTTGCGAGCCTTATTAAGGGGCCCCTTCGATGCTTCCATGGAAGGGACTCAGCCAGCAAAAAACAGGACAAATCCACCAAGCCATCATCCTTGTCGGCTTCGACATCGGAGCCATCTAAAGGAAAAGACAAATCTTCAGCATTGTCAGACCTGAGTGTTGGTTCTAACAAGGCTCTTTCTCCGGGGGCTCCATCAATAGTCTTGGAGCCAGTCAGGACTCACAAGAGAACCACGTCTCCCTGTCTGGAACTGGTGTGGTCTATTCCACAATCTCCGCTTTTATAATCTGTGGCAGGCAGTCACCAGTCTTTCACCCATTCCTCTCGGTCATCCAGGAGCCTGTTGCATGATGATGTGGAGAGGGTAGTGAAGAGGCTTCTCAAGACACTTGTATTAGTAAAAGTATTATCGAGCCCAGCCCATATGGAAGTGGTGTAGACAGTCCAACCAACATCATTATCGATTCCTCCTCTGACTATCTTGAGTTTGAAGCCGGAGTGCATGGAAGTTGTGGTGGAACCGTCGGTTCCGATAACCTCCAGTCTCTCGGTTCCGACTTCTTCTCCGTTCTCCTTGTTATCCCATTCCATCGAGGGATCTGGGGGCCGATGCTCCCTTGTCGGCTCCGAGGGGAGGAGCAACATCGGACCCTTGTCTGACCCTACTCTCCCTCTCGGGGCTTTGGTGCAGGTGAGCTCGGCTCCCACATCTGCCCTGGAGCCATCACCTATGGTTCGGAGGAGATCTCCAGGCCCTTCAGAGCCGGAGACTCTTTCGGGCTGGGACCGCAGTGCTTTTGAGGTGATGAGGAGTGTGCTGTCCTCTGAGACCGTTCCACCCTCTGCTCCATCGGCCCCTTCTCCTTCGGTGCTGGTGTCCACCTCCGAACCTCCCCTCCTCCCCAAGCGAAGGGAACCCATGCTCCAGGACGCCCCATTGGGCGACCCCACCTCTTCTGAAACCTCTGCAGAGCACCCCTCAGAGGACGTCCCTCAGAAGTGGACATGTAAGAGGAAGCATTTGGACTCCCCTGACATCAGACACAGACTTGGAGGACTCAGAAGGGTCCCCACGGTCCCCCTCTGAGGATGTCTCATTTTCAGACATCCTGAAAATCCTTAGGCAGAGGAGTGATTGTAAGTCCCTTGTCCCTTCTGAGGACGAGTCTGTGTATCTGGATACATTCGGTTCCTGACCCTCCACCTCTTGTGTGTCTCCGCCTTTCGACCCACTGTTGGGCGTAGTAAGTGAGAAGGCGTAGAGCTCTCAAGAGACTATGGAACCAGTTCTGCGGAGGCCCAACAAATTTATAACTGCACCAGATGACAAGCTTTTTCTGTCTAAGGCTTTGCCTGTTGATGCTTTGTTGGTGGCAGCAGCCACTAAGAAGGAATTAGTGGAAACTTCTTCTTCTGTCCAGCCGCCGAACAGAGTCCCGTACGATGGATAGGTATGGGAAGCATATGTTTTCTTCAGCGGCCTTTACACTCAGGTCGCTGAATTATTTGTCCCACTTTATATGCCTTCCGAGAATCTCCTCAAGGAGTTGGGAGATACCCTACAGGATCCTACAGCTCTGGGAGCTGTGGGCAACGCGTCTTCTCAGCTTGTGACCTTGACTTCTGTAGTTAACTCCTCCATGTGGCTTATCTCTTATGCAGCCGATGGAGCGAGTAGAGCAGCAGGCACAGGAGTTGCCTTACAGAGACACTCCTGGATGCACCTTTGTCAATTTGCGGAGCCCTTCGTCCTCCTTTACCAACACCCCCTTTGACGGCTCGCCATTGTTCGGGCTTCAGGTAAAGGAGAGTCTTACCAGGTGTGAGCGGGATGGCAAAACTCTCTCTGCCATGGGAGTATGTTTTTCTGCTCCTTCTAGGCCTTATCCTAAAGGTCAGAAGAGTGGGAAGATGTGGTTCCAGAAATCCTAGGGAGCTTTACCTGACACACATGGAGATTTTTCCCCAGGGGCAGATGGGGAAATAATAACGGAAGACACCGGTCTCGCAGCAGAGGGGGTCCGCAGAATCAGGGCGACGGAGATACCAACTCTGGTAGGCCCTTCCAGTGCTCCTAAAGAGAGGCCCGACTTTCTGCCTCTGGAGGCAGTCGGGAGCAGATTATCCTTGTACCCAAAAGCCAGGCAAACAACCACAGAAGATACATAGGTACTATCGATAATATCCAGGGGTTACAAAATTCCCTTCTCCCAACCACCCCTTACAAAAAAACAGCAGTCAATCCCAGATGTTCCACCCAATCTTCGGGGTCAAGCAAACCTAAAAGTTCAAAGGTTGCTAGAAAACGCAGCCATCCAGGAAGTCCCCGCAGACCAAATCGAATCCAGAACTTAAGGTTCTTTTTAGTTCCAAAAAAGACAGGGGAGTGGAGACCCATTTTGGATGTCAGCAGACTGAACAAATCAGTCAAAAAAACAAAGTTCCGGATGGTAACACTGCAGTTCATTCTTCCCTTTTTGGGTCAGGACAATTGGATATGCTCTATCTCCAGGATGCATACTACCACATAAAAATGGACAGGCAATCCAGGAGATATCTATGCTTCCGGCTGGGAGCCAGTCATTACCATTTCAGAGCTCTGCCCTTTGGTCTCACCACAGCCCCCAGGGTGTTCACCAAATGCATGGCAGTAGTTATGGCTCACCTGAGGCGTCTAGGATTCCGGGTGTTTCCATATCTAGACGACTGGCTCCTTACTGCCACCACTGAGCATCAGCTAATCAAGGCAAGGGACTCCACAATTCACACTTGTTCACGACTAGCATCGTCATAAATTATGAAAAGTCTGCCTTCTTGCCTTGTCGGTATTTTACATTTATATGGCAAAAAAGAGAATTCAGGCAAGATTTGTCCTCAAAGTCTTGGGTTCAATGGCTACAGCAATTACTCTGGTCCCTATGGTTTCCACATGAGAATTCTGCAGTGGCTACTGTTTCCTCAGTGGTCATTCCAGGATCTACCAATGTCACATCAGATTCTAATCACAGAATCCTGCAAGAAGAATCTAGAATGGTGGCTTCACTCCCCTCTGGTGACAATAGGCAGGCCGTTTCTAATCCCCTAACCCATAGCCACAGTGACCACTGATGCTCCCAGATAGGGTGGGGGGGCATTATCTGGGACAGACTGTTCAAGGGACTTGACAGCAACAAGAGTAAAACTTGCACATCAGTGTCCTAGAGATGAGAGCGGTGCTTCTGGCATTGCAAGCAATTCAAGACTGTACCTACAGGGACTATAGCAATTCAGACAGATGATACATCGGTAGTATGGTACATCAACAAACAGGGCGGAACCAAGTCTTATCCCTTTTGTCAGGAGGCTCTACGAGTATGGCAATGGGCAATGTCTTCCCAACGTTTTCTGATTACAATGCACATTCCAGGGAAATCCAGCTTGATAGCGAGCAAGCTCAGCAGGGCGATTCTGATGCCTCACAAGTGGTCCCTGAAACAGGAAATTGCAGACTTGATTTTTCACAAATGGGGCAAGCATTGCTGCGATCTTTTTGCCACCCCACCTCAACAACAAATGCAGCAGCTACTTTGCCCTAGTCCCACCACTGGGACAGTCACCTAGGGACGCACTTGTTCACGATTGGCCCCCAGGACTGCTTTATGCTTTTCCACCATTCCCCCTGATCCCCAAGGTTCTTCAGAAAGCAAAGTCACTGGGTTGCAAGATGATCTTCATTGCCCCTTACTGGCCCCAATAGATATGGTTCCCATTCCTTTGGTCACACCTGTAGGAGGAGCCTTGGATCCTGGACCCAGTTCCAGATCTCCTGATGTATCAATCGGGTGCGCTCCATCCTTCCCTCCAAACTCTCAAGCTGACAGCTTGGTTTCACCACTTCCAGTCTTAGCCAGGCTTCCTGATATTTCCCCGGCAGTTCAACACATTTTGATTTCCTCCCACAAGCCAACTACCAGAAAACTTTATGCTAGTAAATGGAAGAGGTTCTCTTGTTGGGCAAGCAAGAATGAGATTGAACCCCCACCCCCCCCGGGGCCTAAATTTAGTTTTAGCAGCTCTGATTCTTCCCCCCCTTTGAGCCAGCTGCTACTTGCCCCTTAAAATTTTTGACATGGAAGACTTTTTTTCTTGATTGCCATTACCTCAGCTAGGAGGGTTTCAGAATTACAGGCCTTATCAGTTTGTCCTCCGTACTTTATTTTCCACAAAGATAGAGTTTCTCTTAGAACCAACCCCTCCTTCTTACCAAAGGTGTGTTAAGAGTACAACTTGAATCAATCCATAGAGTTCCCTGTATTCTTCCCCACTCATGGCAACAAGGAAGAGTATAAGCTCCATCAGTTGGACGTTCATAGACAATTACGTTTTTATTTACACAGGACCAAGGACATCAGAAAATTTGACCAATTGTTTATATCCTTTGCAGGGAGTACAAAAGATTATTCAGTTTCAAAAGTGACCTTATCTAAGTGGCTTTCAGCCACCATCATCATCTATGTCTACGATTTGTGGAACAAAAAATTTCCAGGAAAAGTTAGGGGGCATTCAACTAGGGCCTTGGCTACCTCTACTGCCTTTGAAGCCAAGCTGCCTTTAGATTCAATCTATGCAGCAGTTACATGGGCTAATCCTCATACTTTTATCACTCATTACAAAGTAGATGTGTCCTCCTGGAATAGGGCATCCTTTGGTTCCACGGTCCTGAAGAGTCTTTTCCAGTGAGTCACCCAATAAACAGGTTCTGGGGATGCTGTCCCAGCCAGCAAGAATGAAGGTGAGATAGGGACAACATAACTTAAAAAAGATATGTACTCACCATACCGTTCCATGTTTGTTGTCCTTGATCTCACCTTCCTTCTTGTGCCCCACCCTCCTTTCCCCTTCCTGAAGGATCGAAAGGTGTTCCTTCATTGGCTACACTGGCTGAGTTTCCCTTTTACCATACCAGTTGGATTGACCTAGACTTCCTTTCTATTCCCTTGCTGATTATTTACACCTTTATACACAGGTGTACTCTTGTATGTAAAGTCTATTATATTTTTCTTATGTATTCTAGTGTTTTTGGGTTATCACAAACGAGATCTGGGTAGCTCCCACTAGGCATGTTGGTATAGGGGCTAGCCTTGAGCCAGTAAAAGCTGTTGAGCTTAGTATACAGCCAAGTCAGAGCCGCGGATCGGCTCCGAACTCAACCAGCAAGAAGGAAGGCGAGATCAAGGACAACAAATGTGGAATGTTATAGTGAGTACATAACTTCTTTTTTCAGTTCTAGATTCAACTAAAACCCTACTAGAGCAGGTCTTTCACTTAGGTCTCCCCTATCCGTTTCTTTTTGCCAATTCTCTGATTAGTCCCTAATAGGGAAAGCAGTCTTTAACCTGTAGTTCAAACTTGCTTCCAGTGTCTTGGTTCCTTTGCCAGTTTTCTCCAGCAAATTACAGCCCCCTCTTGTTTATTTTCTGTACCCCTACTTGCAGTCATCCCTACTGGCAAAATCTCCTTTCTGTGTTCATAGGTGGACCGAATTCTTCATAGGTGTATACTAGGCTAAGAACCACTAGGGCCCCTATAAGCGTAGCCATGCAAACCAGATGTTACCCACAAGTTTGATTTATATAGGGGCTGATTGACTGACTGCCTCTGTCCATCAGAGACATAGGCACCAGCCATGGGTGAATTTCCACTTACCTATTCATCGGTCCAGTTTGCACATAAATAGAGATAGGGAGGAACTCTGCTTCAAATGGATGAGGAGCCTGTTCTGTAGATTGGGAATTCTGAGAGAAACGTATCTGTCTCTCCAACGTGTCCTATTTATGTCATAAGCAAAATTTAAGTCTTTGAATCTAGTAGATATGATGCTGTTTGTTTTGCAGTTGTGTTGAAAAGGTTCATCAAAACAGGGTGCAGGGATGGTAAGAAAAGATCACATCTCAGAAGTCTTTATGATACCGAGTAGAGAGACAGGGCTTTGAGGCAGTCAGAATACTTCTTAGAATACTTATTGCAGATTTTTGAATGTAATATTCTGTATGGTGGCTATTATTCTCCTTAAGGATCTACATCTAAAATCCCAGTCTGTCTTTATTTCTTGACCCCCCCCCTAGTTCATCATCATCATTCCTTTCCACTCTGAATTATAACCTTCTGTTTGTGTTATATATGAGCTTCAACTGTGTAGCTCTAAAGTATTCAGGATCAGCTTGTCCATCTTACCTGTTGCCCTGTTTCCCTCCCAGATAAATTCCATCAACTCTTAATTAATGTCCACAACTTTTCCTCTGGTAGACAAAATTATGCTTGACCTGTATATAAAACTAAAAAGCCTAAAAACATTTTTAGTGCTTGCATCTTCATATCCATATCCACAAGCAAGAGCTTGCAGTTTTTCCGTTTTTGTGTCTTCCCACTTCTTTAGCTGCATAACAGAAGCTTTTTTAATCCATACTACTAAATACATCATCTTATGTCCCCATAAGTATGGGTATTGCTGAACCAGTTCATGTGTAGGTACATAATTTATGGCTATAGCCTTTGTTTTATCTTTATTAATTTCATGTCCTAAAAGAACTTGAAGTAGTCTCAAAATGTTCCAAAACACAGCGATATCCTTTTTTTGGATTTATCAAGTACAAAATAATGTCATATGCAAATAAACCCAACTTTTCTTGATTACCATACCAATTGTATCCTTGATTTTCTGAGTTCCTTATTTTTTTTATTTTTAATTTTTTTGCCAGTTGCTCTAAATGTAAAGCAAATACCAAAAGAGAAGGGAGGACACCCCTGCCTGGTTTCTGCGTTTAAGCACAAGTTGCTTCCAGTCTTTCAAATACCCTCTTGTCTGTGTCTTTCGGCTTTTCCCGTCGCCACAGCAGAACTCCGCTCCGCTAGTGATTGGCAGTAGATTTTTACGTACTGGCTTTCCGGGCCTAACGCACAACCTTCAACGAAGGAACGCCCATTCACGCATGTCGCCACACAGAAGACGCTCAGAGAATCGAATGGGCAATGTCTAACTGTGAGGTGACAATGCTACCGCAGCACCACCACCGCAGTACTCTTTCAAATACCCTCTTAATTAACCTCGCTGCTATTGCACTCGTTATTATTCTTTATTAGTTTATTTGCTTTTTCTTGGTTTTGTTAATTAACCGTATTGTTGTATCAGGGAATGCAAATGCTTTCATTGCCCTACTCATAAAATGGTAGCTTACTCTGTCAGATGCATTCTCTGCATCAAGACTCACAAATAACAGCAGTGTTTTCTTACATTCTGCTTCCTTGTGAATCATCATTGTTCCATTAATGTTGTCAAATGTTTACTTCTCCTTGCAAAAGTATATTGTTCCACGTCTGTCAATTTTGTAACACGTTTGTCATTTTTTTAATTTAGACATACACACTTTATAATCATGGTTTAAAACTGAAGTGGGTGTATATGAGGCTGGGTCTGATGGGTCTTTACCCTCATTGTGTAATACAGCCACCATAGCTTTCTTCCAAAATGCTGGTGCTTCGCCTTTTTTTTAAATGTTGTTAAACAAAACTTTCCAGATTTTTATCACTTTCTTCCTTTCTAACTTCCAAACTTGCACAGAAGTACCTTCTGTTCCAGGAGACTTCCCTGCAGATTGATTATACTTCACTATTTTTATCTCATCCTCTCCTGTCATAACTATTAGTTGTTAAGCCTCCTTCCTGTAATCTTGGCATAATTAAGTTTTTCATAAATATTTCCATTTATGCTGTTAATTAATTTCCACATTTCTCTTTCATACAAATTTTCATAACATTTCTGGAATAACCAGAGATCCTGCAGAGGTATTAGTGATATTTTTCTTGTCATAGGCTCCCAACGTTTGGTGACGGTCCTTTCTACTTTCTGTTGTCTTAGTCATTGTGTTAAAAGTTTTTGTGTGTTCTAGAGATGTTATCAAAAAGAGCTACTTAACAGCAGTCTTTCTAAACGCATGTATATTATCCAAGTAATCCCTTATTTTCTCTTTAGCCCTCTGCAGTTGCTCCTCTTCTTGTTTTGTGTAATTTCCCTTTTTCTGCAGTACTTTAACATATGTCAGCCCCACTAAACAATTCCTATAACTTCTGTTTTATTTCTAACTTATTTACAAACTCCATTTTCATTTTTATCCCACTCACTAGATGTCCACTCATTAGAAATTTCTGTCTTACCTAATAACTCTCAAATAATTTCCACCCATTCCTTAAATTTCTTTCTTTTTAACGGGTAGGTGGAAAAGCACCAGTGTCTCATTTTTACTTCATTATCCTGTATTTTTGGTTTACATTTAAATTGCCGAGGGAAGTTTCAGTGATCACGGTTTGTTGAATGACATTTGGCCGACCCAATTTGCTGATCCTTCCCTTCTGCAAGTTCCATTTCAGCGAATGCGCAGTGCATTTGCAAAGATTAGGTCAGTCATTGAACTAGAGATTGTGGTACAGTGGGGATCGGGAAATGTACCCTTTTCTCCACTGTAGTGCCATCTCAAAGTTGGAATATATATTTTGCAGGGAGTGTGGGGGGAATAGGGGTCTTGCCCCCCTTCAAAATCCTCATGTTATGTCTGGTGCAGTGTAGGACTACATTCTACTATCGAGTAAGGTCGAATTTGCATATTAACTCATTACATCCGAATGATGCTTCCAGATGCATCTGCAGTTAACTCCTACTGATGCATCTAGGCATCAAGTATTGCTTTTTCATATTTGCATCAATAATTCCAAAACCATGTGATGTACGGGGTTTTTAAAGATTTTATCTTAAAGCTTACACAATGGCAAACTCAACTGCATTAATGCTGCAACAACAAATAAATAATCCCAAACTCTTATGACAGAAGAACAAAGAAATACCAGTGAATAACAGCTCTACCTTCCACCAAAAATTTTTTTATTATACATACAGAATTTCTCTTAGCGCTTCGGCCACAGCCTTTACAGAGTAAAAAACTTCTCCTTCTAAAATCCTTCAATATATACCCTCCTAAGCACATTCCATTTCAATTAATTAATTACAAATTAATAAAATACTCTTCAATCATTATTTAAAATCATCTCTACATAAAACTTTGCCAATTACATTCCTTATTCAACCCTCTTGGTTGCAAGGTATCATATTTCATTATAAGAATTGATTCCTTTCTCCTCAGTGTATACTTTAACACATCTGCATTTCCATACTGATATGCTACTTGTTCTAAAACTGTCACCTTCATTTCCCCTCCATGTACTGTATTAAAATGTTCCGCTATTGGACTCATCATTTTTTTATTCTTCACATCCCTTTTATGTTCCTTTATTCTTTCTGCTAAACTTCTCTTCGTTTCCCCTATATAACATTTACCACATGGACAACTTGTCATGTGAATTACCCCTTTACTTAAACAAGAATATGTTCCCAACCTATCAAAACTTTTCCCTCTTATTTTCTCTACTTTAGTTGTTATATGCTGACAAATGGAACATTTTCCACAAGGAAAAGTCCCCCTTGTAGTAACATTGTTCTCAATTTTCTCCATTGGTCTTATGTATTTCCCACGTACCAAGAAATCTTTGAGTTTCCGCCCCCTTTGATAAGAAACTCTCAATTCTGTTTTTGATAATGAGGGCACCTCTTTTTTAATTTGTTTCCAGTAACCCTTAACTAATTCATTAAGCTTTTTAGAAAAAATAGTATATTTGGTAACAAAGAACATTTCAGAACTCTCCTTCGCTTCTGCACTTTCCTTAACTTCATTCTGTATTATAGCTTCTCCTGGTATCCTTATGTGTTTATTCTTATAAATTTTAGTGTAACCTCTATATACTTCTTCTGGGTTATAACCCCTGTCAATAAAGTTAGTTACTATTACTTTAGCTTCTTCACGCACCTCGTTTATATTACTACACTGCCTTTTATCCTCAACATTTCTCCAAAAGGAATAGATTTCAGAGTATGACTCGGATGGCAGCTGGTAGCATGCAACATCCTATTATTAACTTGATTAAATTTTCTATATATAGTAGTGTGAATTCTTTCCCTTATTTTTCCACTTAATGTTATATCTAAAAAATTGATTTTTAAACCTATTTGAACTCCATCAAATTTAATTTTATATCCATTAATGTTCAAATATTTTATAAATTTAGATGCCACATTATATCCCCCTTTACAGATGAAAACTAAATCATCTATAATGCGGAAATATTTTACCACATATTTGCTAAAAAATTCACTCCTATAGATATATTCATTTTCTACTAGCCCCATAAATAAATTTGCATATACTGGGCCTATATAGTTTTCCATCAAACTCGGAAAATATTATTCACTAGGCAAAAATGTATTAGTTCTTTTATATACTGAGTTCTCGGGCTGTCACCTAAAAAATATTGTATAGCTTCCAACCCCAGATTATGTGATATATTGGTATATAAACTCACCACATCTGCTGTTATAAAAAACATATCTTCAGTCCATATTATCTCCTTTGTTTTTTCCAAAAGATCATACGAGTCTTTTATATAAGATGGTAACTTTACTACTTCTATCACCAAAATCTCATGTAAAAGACAACTTAAATTGTATGTAAAATATCCTGTAGCTGACACTATTGGACGACCAGGAGGTTGCTGTAAACTTTTGTGTATTTTGGGTACACAAAAGAACTTGGCCACTGTACTGTTCTTCATATTTAACTTATGTGTTACATCACTGGCCATGAAATAATGCAACCTCACTCCCTTCTTTAATAAATTTTGTAATTCTTGTTGTGCCTGCACTAAACATACTTCATCTACTATACTATAAACTTCTTCATTATTCAAATGTTGCATGCACGTCTTTAAGTAATCTGTAGAATTCATTACTACCAGCTTGTCCCCTTTATCTGAAGGTTTAAAAATTAAATCCCGATTCTTACTCATCTGTTGTAGTAATCCACTCTTTCTTTGTTAAATTATATTCCTTTTTTACACTCCCAAAGTCATTTAACTCCTTCTCTATTATTAAATTAAGTGCATTATTAAAACGCTGTATGTATGTGTTCTTACTCGGTGGCATGAAAGTGCTCTTCGTTTTTATTTTACTCGTATCTAGCAGAGTATACGCATTACTATCTGTTTCTGACTCACAAGAGTAAAAATTGTCACTAGTTTCAGAGTCAGTTTCCATGTTGTAAATTACTCTTTTGTCTATAATATTACAGAAATATTCTTTTAAGTGCATTTTACGTACTAGGCTAAAAATCTCTCCCTTAATCTCATACCTACGTGGTAACACTGTCGGAATAAACTTCAAACCTTTTTCTAAAACCGACAGTTCCATATCATCAAAAACATAATTTGATAAATTAACAACATACTCTTTCACATTCACTCCTTCTACCTGTTTAATTTGTCCATTTGCTTCTTTTTAACCGTCCCTGTCCCGGGTCTCTATAGTGGTCTTGCCCTTGCCATCCTTGCTTCCTGGTATTGTTATAGTTGTTTTGTCCATTGGACCCCCGAAATGTCCTCTGAAAAGATTCTGCATCTGCTGCCCTCTGCAATTCCGTGAATTCTTGATTTAGTCCTTCTTCCTCATCATACGAGGACGCTCCACTTTCACCTGAAACAAAACTTCTGTTCTTCTGCTGCCCGGAAGTAGTGTTTTCCTTTTGAAAGCTAACGCTCCTCCTCTTTGGTTGCTGATTGGCTGAAAGCACAAAGGCTTTATTCACTGGTATTTCTTTGTTCAACTGCATTAATATTTGACCTCTGTCTAGTGCAGGTAAAGGGATATTAACTGTTTTTATGATATTAATTTATATAGCTATAATTTTCTCATTTTTCTAAATATAGCAACAAAGTAACACAGACAGAACTCCTTAGCTTTTTATGAAAACTCTCAGCTAGATGAATAAAATACTGCTGACAGTATGTGTGTAACTTGAGTGGTTGCTGAGATGTTAAGTTGTTTTACAAAATATTACAAACGTAATGGTTATTGTGTTTACTGCGACTTATAAAATTTGGTTTAAGACCTTGAAGCTAAAGAGTAATGCCACTATAAAAATAGTTTGTGCTGAAGAGTTTGCCATTGATAGTTCTGTCATAACCCCTATGGTTCCAGACATATGAACATTTGTTTGAAATGCGAGGACATAATTTGATTTTGTCAAAAAGCTTAGGCTCCGCCCATTGGAAGTTACACTGCAAACTTCCTTAGCTGCATTGGAGTGAATGAGTTAATATGCAAAGTTGACATTTTTCATGTGGGCACACACTGTTTTCAGTTTTCCATGTCGATATTACCGCATTTCAGCCAACTACATTTCATATTTCTGATAGTAAACCTGTATTTTTATCTTCATTTTATTGGTGCATGATCTGAAGTAGTTATTGGGTGTTTGTTAAAGCTCTCAATAAAAATGCATGTTTTCCTGTGAAGTATATAGTTTCTATCCAGTCTAGTTCAATTGTTGTACCTCGAAGAATAACTTGTAAATTCTGTATAAGTTCGTACTACTGAATTCACACATTCCATACCAAATATTTTCATAAATTTCTTCAGCATGCTACCCTCTATTGTTATATTTACCTTCTAGGTCCCCCCGATATGGCGTCACTATTGCATATCAAGTTCTGGTCCCCACCTTATAAGTATTATTCCCTGCTGAAAGTTGATTATTTTCTCCAAAAATGTTCTTGAGCTCTATAGTAACAGTTTTTGGTAAAATATAAATACATGCCAGCATAATTTTCCTCCCTTGCTACCACAAATCTATCATTACTGTCTTTTTTTTTTCTTCGGTCACTATTGGAGCCCCTCTAGCAGTCAATGTTCTTACTCCCCTTTTCCTTTGTCCCTGATATTCTGCTGAATATCTATTCTGAAATCTTTATTGTCAAAGTCACATGCTCATTTCTTTCCAAACGTGTCTCCTATAGCATTATTTGCACTCTGAATTTCTTAATGTAATTCAATACTCTTTCCATTTTGTCTATACCTGTAAGGTCATTTACATTGAAAGATACTATGGATAAGAGTAGCCATTAAAATGAAAGCTAATGATGTTCTTCGTGTTTCACTGTTGCAGTCATCACACTTGGGTTATCTGCTTGCAGGTAGCCCTCAGTCGGCTTGAATACAAGAGACTTAATATTTTTGCGTCGGTTGCTGTCGCTCCAGGACTGATGTCAGGTCGTCAGGGGGTATAAAAACAGGCAGCCGATGCCATTACATCAGTCTTTCTTGCCGAGGAGCCTGAAGCAGAAGCAGTTTGCACGAGTGCTGATCGGCTGCTACCTGAGTTTTCGTTTCCGAATTGAATCATCCTGAAGTCTTCAAAAGCTAAGTACCCCAATGAGGATCCTTTTTTCTTGCTCTAACCGATGTCAGAAAAAGTTAACAATTGTCTCACCTGTGGAAGGCAGATACCACACCGAGATTTTTATTCTTACTGCATCACCTGTTTAGGCCCAGACCATGATGTACCTTGCTGTCTGTTTGGTGCTTTGTTCAACGCCCGATCTATTCATCGTCAGGCCCTTATTGTCGCTAAATATTTAAGCTGTCGCTCTCCGTATTCCAAAATGGCTACAGATCTTCCGAAAAAATGTAAGGATAAAGACAGAGACAGACTGCACAGATACAAAACTGCCGATGAGGCTTCCGTTAAGCTAGTCGCCAGTTCACCGGTACTCAGTGAGGCACTTTTGCAGCCCCTGATGCCCGCTTCGATGGATTCGCAGGCCACTACTGAGACCCATTCAGTGTCCAGCGAGACTCTTCTTTGACTATGGAAGCTGTGGATGTCTCTACCTTGGATGGGTCCAGAGCAGTTGTGCAGGCACTGGCTTCCGAGGAAGTTCTTCGCACTACAGATATTTACACAAACCAACAACTTCTTTTGCGTCTTAAGTTTTGTCTAAAACTACCGAGTTTCTAAGGCCAAGAGTACAAGCTACAACTAAAACAGAAATGACGACCCAAGCTCAAGCACCTGTTTTATTGCCACAACATCAATTGCTTAAAATGGCAGAGGACTTGATTATGCTGATTAGGGGAAGCCAGCCTTCCCCTGCTAAGAGAAAGAGATCTGTCCCCAGCAGCTTTAACAGACCAGTAGTCCGACGACTCTGAGGTTTCAGAATATGAAGACATGCCTTTATCTGCTTATGAAGATTCAGATGCAGAGGAATCCATTCCCTCTGCTTCCCCTCCAAAGGATTTTTTCTTTTGGTGAAACCCTACATACTTTGAGAGCATTTCCACTGGGAATGCCAAGTCTATCCTCAGTCCAAAAAGAGACTCAGAGAATTTTTAGATTTGCCACAACATAGACCTTTAGCAATCCCTCCAGTTCTGGATGTTGTGGATGATGTCTTTATAGAATCCAGTCCAACTCCTGACACTTTACCCCCTGCTCCAAGGAAACCAGACAGGTATTACAGAGTCTCTGACTCTCACAAATTTCTTTTCAGAAATCCTACTGCTGACCCAGAGGTCATTTCCCAGGGGCCTAAATGTATAAAAGCAACTACAGCTAAGAATCCCACCCCTTCGGACAGGGATTCCCGAGCTTTAGACAGATGGGGTAAAAAAGTGTACACCTCTGCAACTCTCGCCATTAGGGCATTGAATTGCCAGTTTCACATGCTGAAATACCTACAACATATTATGGAACTTATTAAGCAAAAAATCATCTACCTTTACAGACTGTGCAGAAAATAAAGACTTATAAGAGCTTATGCATTCTGCAATCCAAGTCAGCAAGCATACTTTGCAATGTGGCTTTGATGCCCTAGAAGCATCTTGCAGGGCAGCAGTCTCTGGTTCTGTACTGAGAAGGCATGCTTGGCTTAAGGAGCAGACCTTGCCAGACCATGTCAAATCAAAATTACTAGACACTCCTTTTAACAAGGACAATCTGTTTGGCACCAAAGCAGAAGAGGTTCTAAAAAAGATTGAAGAAAAAGCTAAATCTCTGCAGACAGTCACATATTTTTTGCAAGTGCAGCCTCCTAGATTCAGTAGGCATTGTCCCTCGAAACATTGGTCCTTTCCAGCCCCTTCAAGGCCATCTCAAACTAGACCAAAGGGAAACAGACCCCCCCCCCCCAGATTACAGTCTCAGGGTATGCAGAGATCTAAGCAATGGAGTACCTCTACTTCTAAAACAGGCAGTGCTAAGCCACTCCCTTTTGGGAATAATTCATAATGACTTCTCAACTCCACTCCCCACCTCTGCCCAACTGCTGATGCCCGTAGGAGGAAAACTTGCCCATCATGCAAAAAACTGCACCTCCATCACCAAAGACCAATGAGTCCTCAACATTGAATCCCAGGCCACAAATTTTGCTTCTACTCACTGCCAATCCCAAAGGGCTTCTCAGACCTTCCTCCAAACCAGTGGGCAGAGGCACAAAACCAAGTGTTCAGTCCTGTTCTCCACAAGGGCAATTTAACCTGTTCCTGCAGAACGGATAGGTCAAGCGTTTTTTTTCCAGACTTTTCCTGGTACCCAGAAAAGAGGGTTCTTGGCACCCAATCCAAGATCTTTCCATTCTAAACACTTTCCTTTTGCTACCAAAATTCAAAATGCTCACCCTTCAGCAGCTTCTTCCTATGCTGTCCAAAGATGCCTGGGTAGCCACCCTAGAC
The DNA here is from genome assembly GCF_019279795.1 of Protopterus annectens. NCBI lineage: Eukaryota > Metazoa > Chordata > Ceratodontiformes > Protopteridae > Protopterus > Protopterus annectens. Next base: position 1,141,736,799 of record NC_056739.1, read on the forward strand.
CTAAAAGAAGCCTATCTGCACATCCCTGTAAGGGACTCATGCAGGAAATACCTACGTTTCAGGGCAGGATCTCTGCATTATCAGATGTTCTTCGTGTTTCACTGTTGCAGTCATCACATTAGGGTTATCTGCTTGCAGTAGCCCTCAGTCAGCCTGATTATCAAAGTCTTAGGTCCTGCGTTGGTTGCCGTCTCATCTTCCATGACGTCAGGTAGTTAGGGGTATAAAGCATACAGCCGACACCATTACATCAGTCTTTCTTGCCGTGCGGTGCCCAAAGCAGAAGCAGTTCGCAAGTGTCGTTGTCCGACTCCTGAAATTTTCATTTTCGAGTTTCAGAACCGAAGTCTTCAACTAAAGCTAAATACCCCGTTGGGGAAACTTTTTCTTGCTCTAAACCGATGTCAGTTGTTGTTTGTCTTTTCGGCTTTTCCCGGTTAGGGGTCGCCACAGTGGAACTCCGGTCCGCTAATGATTGGCAATAGATTTTTTATGGTGCCAAGTTGCCAGCCCGACCCCCAACCTTCAGCGAAGGCACACCCATTCACACATGTCTTTCGGAGGCCACTCGACTGTGGGGAGGACATGCAGACTCCACACAGAAGACATTCCAGCCATGAATCGAAGAGGAGAACCTCTTGCTGTGAGGTAACAATGCTACTGCTATACCACCCAATGTCAGTAAAAGTCAGTAATTGTATTTCTTGTGGAAAGCAAATAC